>NC_137079.1:44354637-44954637 GCF_951640355.1 Cnephaeus nilssonii
TTAGCTAAGGAAATCATATACCGCAAAGTGAGATGAACAATAGAAAATGGAATTGGACCAATTAAATGCACTTTGAAACAGTACACAGGTATCTGATTCAAAAATAAAACAGGGCGGCTGCCCTGAGTAATTATGGTAACTAAAGAACTAAAGTGAAATAAAACAATTTAATGAAAATAAAAACTGTTTACTTTGAAACCAAATCCAGGAAGAGGAGGAGAGAAGAAACATACAAACTAATTTATTTCTGAAACCAGTGCAGAGAGGCTCATTTTGCTTCAACACTGTAAAGGAAAATGCAAACTGTGGGGAAATTAATTCACTAGCAATCCTGGCACAGTACACAAACTGGAATCTCTAGGACTCATTTTCAGACATTGGTTTCTGTTTAGTAGAGTGATGCACTGCATTTCATAAAAATATAACATGCTCACATATGTATCATCCCACTGCTCTATCTTTGAGATGTTTAGTTACATCACAAGGCAGAAAGAGCAGGCCTTGTAAATCATGACTCTGATGGACATCAGAGTGCATCCTAACAACAGTAACCCTGCATTTACATTTTTACTGACGATTCTTTCCTGTCATTTATAGCTAGGAATGTTCAGATAATTCACATCCACCTATTAGCATTTGCCTTGATGATGAATCAGCATTTAAGGGGTAAAAAGTTCGTTAAGATCTTTTGAGAGAAGAACCTCATCTTTATCTTTACATCCTTAGTGCCTCCTACAGGGTTCTGGCATCTAATGGACTGATTTAGACCAACCAGTGGCTTTATAGTTTAGAACACAAGAAGTTAAAGCAGGAAAGCAACATGAGCAGTGGTCCCTGCATCAAAAATGCTTGTCCTCTCTCACACCATCCATTATGACAAGCATCTCAATTGCTCAAACAGTATCAATGGGCTAATCCAATATTTGATTACTTACTAAATTCCAAGTGCTTCACCACTTGTAAAGAGAATAGTGAAAGAGAAAGCATAGATGATGAAAAGAAAGCACCTTTGTCCTAGCTAGGATTTTTGTCATCCCTTCTTCGCTGCAATTAAGCTTTACCCTCCCTTAAAAGCCCTGTTCTTTTCTACGTGGGCACCATGATCCTGAATTGTCCTTGAGGAATTCATGAAAGCACTCACATTCCTCCTTCCTCTTTATTAACCTGCACGTCACACTTGAGTTACTTTGAATTCCTTACCAGCTTGGATGGTCTTGATGGTCTCACTGAAGGGTGGTACGGAGGTGGGGCGTGATGGGGAGGTGAGGCGTGATGGGGAGGGGAGGCGTGATGGCGAATTGTGTCTCAGCCTGGAAGCCTGGTGCCACCTGTCACAGGGTCTGTGACCTTGGACAGCTTATTTAACCTTTGATCCCTGGAGTCCCTTGTTATTACAGGGGCTCTTCCACATCACTGTGAGAATTAAATGCAACACTAAGCTCATAGCATGGCAAATGCTTATTTGCATTATGACTATTTTATCTTGATTGAGAGGACAGTTCCTTTCATTTCCCAACAAAGTTAATATTGCAGTTTTAATTTCATCATCCATTTTACTGAAAGAGTACACTATCTAGTCCAACCTCTTTATTTTACAGAGAAGCTCACTGAGTCCCACTGACATGAGGGGTCTTGTGATTTGTCTGGGCACAAATGGCACAGTTGTGATCAGTGCCTGATTCTCTTTCAGGCAGTTGTCTTTCTGCTCCATCATACTACCTCCCCCTTTACAACCAGCCAATCAGCCAATCTATCATTAAGAAATAGGATCAGTTAAAACATTTCAGGTATCAATGAACTAAAATGTCTAAAATTCTTCTTCTTCTTTTTTTTTAACCAATATATTGCAGTTAAAGCAATTCTCCCATTTCTCTCTCTGTTGCCCTAAAAGTTAATAAAGCAAATCACCCAGAGACCATTTATTACTGTAGTACAAGGGCTTGCAACCTACATGGAATGAATCACAAATATCTCCCTGAACCAATAAAAAATAAATACTTGAAAAGTCAGGTGTGTTGTCAGAATTCCCTGGTGGGTCCCAACAGTGATTAGTGAGTGATTCAGCAAGTAATGGGAGCCCTTTTCTCCTACTCATGTATATACCAGTATTATACATACATACATACATACATACATACATACATACATACATATATACTAGAATACTAGAGGCCTGGTGCACGGATTCGTGCACCGGTGGGGTCCCTCAGCCTGGCCTGTGCCCTCTCACAATCTGGAAACCCTCGGGGGATGTCAGACTGCCAGTTTTGACCAGATCCCCGGGATCTGGCCGAAACTGGCAGTCCAATGCCACCTGCTGCTCCCGTTCATCCTGGCCCTGCTGTGCCTGCTGCGGGCTTGCACCCAGTCAGTCCTGATCAGTGCCCGTTGATCAGCTGAGTGGCCCTCCCACTGTGGGAGTGCACTGACCACCAGGGGGCAGCTCCTGCGTTGAGCATCTGCCCCCTGGTGGTCAGTGCATGTCATAGCGACCAGTCGACTAGTCGTTCGGTCACTTAGGCTTTTATATATACTAGAGGCCCAGTGAACGAAATTTGTGCATGGGTAGGGTCCCTAGACCTGGCCAGTGATCAGGGCCAATCAGGGCCTTCTGGCTGCTGGCCGGGGCCTTCCTTCCCAGGCTGTTGGCCGGGGCCTTCCTTTGTTCTGTGCCACCCCCTGGTGGTCAGCGCACATTATACAAGCTATCGAACTTCAAGTCTCCCAGTCAAACTCCCAAGGGGACACTTTGCATATTAGCCTTTTATATATGTAAATATCTATCTATATCTATCTATCTATCTATATCTATCTATCTATCTATCTATCTATCTATCTATCTATCTATCTATCTTAACTTGTTGCTTAGTGCCATGTGAACAACAACAACATAAAAGTCAGTATGCCCTGTATCATGGGTCATCAGGCCCACAGATAAAAAGTTGGATTGTTAAAAAAAACAAAAAACTCATTTTAGGAGGTGATGACATAATTTCTTCTCATCTCTGATTCGCCCTGTGAAATGGCAAGGTAACTTTTGTCATTTCCTCTGTCTTTACATCTTATGTAACATTATCTTCAACATTTGCTCCATGGTGAAAACAGGGATCACTTTTTAACTAAGGAGGGAAGGAGGGAAGGAGAAAGAGGAAGAGAGAGTGACAGAGAGAGGGAGGAAGTAAGGAAGGGAGGCGAGAGAGAGAGAGAGAGATGAGATCCCATTAGAGAGAGGGAGTGAGTACTTGAGCAGCATTTCCAATGGCCTGGTACTGCTCCAACAGCTCCAGGACCTAGAGATTCATGTTGTGTCTACAGCACTGCCATGTAGTAGAAAGTACCATTATCTCCTTGCAAGGCTATGGAGACTAAGACCCTAATGGTGAAATAGCTTGCCCGAGGTCTCAAAGCTTTCTCAAGGTTAAAGCAGGTCCTGTTTAGAGGAGGGTAGAACTAACAACAGGAAATTGCTCAAACTTCATTCTAGCCAAGAAGACCTACTCGACTCTCTCAGGCAGATGAGCTTGAGCATGTATGTGTGCTGTCAAGGAGGAAGAGTTCAGGGAGTCATTGCCTGCTCCAGGGCATCACAATTGTATTCTCTGGTCCTGCTCCTTTGTGAGATTGCATTAAACAAACAAGTGACCCTGGGAACGTCAGGCTAAAGCCCTCATATTGTAAGTTGCTGGGTTCACACTTTCTTTTTCTGGCTTTCTCTTAGTGTTCAGACTCTTCTATAACTTTCTATTGGAAAGTAACCTCATTGATTATGACACTACAGTGGTATATTCTGTTCTTAGAACTTGCCTATGATCAAGGGAGGAATATTTGACAACAGTCATAAAATTAAAGGTAACTTAATTTATTTGGTTTTCAGAAAGCTATAATTATTTTATAAGTAGATTTCTTTTCATGCTGATGTACATATTAGCTGAGTTGGAAGGAAAGTTTTCAGGTAATAGTCACTTTCTTTTTTATCATGAATTTACCTTGGAGCCCAACTCTTATTTCCAAAGGTGTTTATTAATGTAAGTATGTCATACAAAATTTGGAAAATACAAAAATAACAACAAAAAATAGAATAAAAGTCATCTACAATCTACCAAGACAGAGATAACCATGGACAGCCTTTTTTATTGTCTGCATATTTCATGCCTTCAATGACCTCTAATTTCTGTAACCATTCTTTTATAGTTGGCTTTATATGTTCTTACCAGATTTTGCATTGCTATAGAATAAATACAGTTTCTATCTTGGATTTTTCTCTATTTCTGATTATCAACTTAAGATACATTTCTTTAAATTAATATTTATTTATTTATTTATTTATTTATTTATTTATTTATTTATTTATTTAAAAGCTAAGTAGAATGAACATACATTTTTACTAATAACTATAAAAATTTCAAACTCTAGTATGGAGAAATATTCTTAATATAGAGATATAAATGAAAGCAAGAGAATACAGCTCTGATTTCACAATTTAATAAGCATCCTACATTTAAAAAGCAAACATTTAAGAAGACACTGTATTTCAAATGAAAGTTTTAGAATTAAAAAAAATATATATTCATTTTCCCATGCAATTGTAAGGGATTTTAAATGCATACTACAAAAATGCAGTCCTAGTACTGCCTTCATCAGAATCTAAGCATGTGACATTGATTTCACAAATTCCATCAGTAAACTTTGATATTTGGGCTCATTGATATCTCATGGATGTCCTAGCTCCAAAGCCATGGGGATCAATAAGGAAAAGCACCTGGGCATTTGGCAGAAAAACCAAAGAGAAAGTGGGTGGAGGCCACTGATCTGGGAATCAGACCAAGCATGGGGTGAAGTTGGACAGAGATGTTCAGGATGATCAGTAAGTGTCAGAGTGAAGAAAGAATGTGGTGACACAGATGAAGAAAAGCTAGGGGCTGCAGATAGGAGGTAGCAGGTGGAAGCAAACACAAGCTGTGCAGGTTGGGAGGATGTGGACTGAACCTTCAACAAAATGTAAGGAATAGAGAGGTGTGTACCCTGTCACAAGAATACTTGGCTTTTACTTTTACTTCCATTCTCAAGAATATTTCATCTCCAAATAATGTTCAAGAAAAAATAGGTATAAGAAGGTAGGCTTTTAAGAACCAGTAGAAATCCAACAATGATTCTTGAAAACCAATCATGGGAAAATGGGTCTGAGGCCCCAAATGCACCCTAAAATTACAATACACGGGCAGCAGACCTTGGAAATATGGGGACAGTATTACTAAGCTGTGTGGCATTATTGTGTTAGATGGCCACTGACATTTTGAGTAGATAGGGAGAGATTTAGGTATACTAGTAGATACCCAGAGGATCATCAGATAGTCATTCACTCAGATTTGAAGGCAAACATGTAGCTCAGTTGTTAAAGGGCTACCAGCTAACACTCATTTCCTAGGTACCTGAAAGGAAGTGGTACATGCAGTATCCCATTTAATTCTCCTGACTCTGAGAGATAGATGCGCATTTTAAAGAAAATGAATCAACTTACTCAAGCCAGTGGTTCCATATTGAGAATGGACTCGATGTTGACCCAGATCCATGAGAGACTTCAACTTCCAAGCTTTTAACCCTTACTATCTTTGCCTCTAAATAATTAAGAAGATTTTTAAATATCCATATTCAAAAGCATTGTGAAAGAGCCAAATGCTTGTAGAATTAATCAAAACATTATAATAAGAGTTACTAAATTTAAGAGAAGCACCTTAGTGAGGTAAGTCTGTGTTACTTAGTCCAATAAATCACCCAATGTCAAAGGCCTTTATGTTGCCCAGAAAATTCCCTCTTATTTCCTTTGAGTACCTATGTAAGGCTTTAAGATAAAAGAACAGAGAAAATGTTGACTCGTTTATGATAAAAATAGAAAAAAATGAGGGTATCTACAATTTGATGATAGAGTCAATAGTCCAAAAATTCATCTCTAGACCCTTCCCATTTGTATCCTTACCTCGGTTCTAGAGACTTGTCGAGTTAGTTCTGCTAATACACTGAATTAACCTTAAGTTACCTTTGGGTACTTAAAGATCAATAAAAACACTGTTTTTAAAAGCAAACATGTATCTTGAAAACAAGCTAAAAGATTTTTCTAAGAAAGGGAACAATAGTTTTGAGGCTACTAAAAGATAATGAATGAGACTGATTTTAAAGAAAAAACAAGGGGATATGTTCCAGAAACTAATGGATAGTAAGTATATCTATACACACTGAATGCATTGCTCGCTATACTTTAAAAAATGTGGCTGTCTTTTATTCTTTAATTTATTTATTACTAGTAGCCATTTGCAGGAAGAATCCTGCAAGCGGCCACTGCGGCTGCCGCCGGCCCCGCTCTGCCCCGCTCTGCCCTGCTCCGCCCCGCCCGGGCTTTTCCTCTGGCAGCCACCTTGCTTTCCGCTTTTCCTCCCTCTTCCTTCTAAGTTGTCTTCAGTCTTCACTCCTCCCTCCCTCAGCATATGCAAATTAACTGCCATCTTTGTTGGGTAATTTGCATGCTCGCCCTGATTGGCTGATGGGCGTGGCTTTGGCTGATGGGCGTGGCTTGGGCGGAGCAAAGGTGCGGTCAATTTGCATATTACTATTTTATTAGGTAGGATTATTATTTTTAATCCTCAACCAAGGATATTTTTATTGATGAGAGAGAGAGAAAGAGAGAGAGAGAGAGAAACATCGATCGATTGCCTTGTGTGTGTGCCCGGAACCGGTATCGAATCTGCAACACTTTTTGTGTATGGGAATGATGCTTCAACCAACTGATCTGCCCAGCTGGGGCAAAATGTGGCTGTCTTTTAAATGCTGCATAAAATCATATTCAAAAAGTTTGCAAAAAATATTTTATTCACAGTCTATGAAGTTCTGAATTCTGTAGTTAGGCCATATTTGCTGGCCCTAAAACCCTCTTGGAACTATCATTTAGAATTTAGCTAGGTGAAAGATGCTCTGGAGCTACCTCATGTAATTACTTTCCATTCTTCCTGATCAGAATTTTAGATGTAGGTTTGATGCTACAGTTCAGCAAAACCACTGGCCGCTCTACTGCTAGCTGTTTAACTTTATCTGTATTTAATTTTTGTTTCTCTCATATTTCTTCTACACATATTCCCAGGTGCCTTCAGGGAATGGGTCCATTTTGAATACATCACATAAATAAACTGCAATAGGGAAAGGCCTCTTCGTTTTGAAAATGCCACACTGTACAACAGCTGAAAGGAAGGTTCATTGAATAATATTAGCTTGCATTTCTACAAGAGCATTGTAAGTGCTTTTCCCCCAAAGCACTTAGCATAACAAAATTGCCTCACTCATCATGGAAAAGCAGTCACCTTTAGAGTGGTACATGAAGCTGTTTTTCAGGATGGAGTAGTGCTTGAGAAGGACGGGAAATGAAGAAGAATTCTGTGTCGAGCAGCAATGGTAGGGGAATTGAAGCAGGTAGAATAAAATTACTTAGTTGGAATTGGGTCAGAACTCTAAGACTAACAGCTATTCTGATAGTAGGGTATTCTGAGAAAGGCTACTGGATATTTATTGAATAAACACATTCTGGCAGAAAGATGATCTATTGTATACATCCATATTATACACATTTATGTTTTTCTCTTCACATATATTTATGATGTAGAAGTCTTAAATATATTTAAAATTTTTGGACCCAGCAAACATGAATTTGTTTTTCAAAACTTGCATTAGACTATACACTTACAACATCATTCCCTATACATCCAAGCTAAACTTTGTATTCTGTGGTTCCCATATCAATAAACCAAATCCGATGTTCAGAAGCCAATCATTTCTAAACTTTACTAAATAATAGTATTTTCTGAACAACCAACCTTTTCCCCACTAATCTTAAATTATCCATTTCTACACACAAACACCTAGGCCACAAGAAGACTAGGTTTGAGCTTACATTTTGTTGTTGAGAAGAGAGGGTTTTTTTAATATTATTAATTTATTAAAAAAAATTAGCTAATAATATCACCATAATATAAAAAGAAAATTGAAAAAAGTAATTTAAAGAGAATGCTTATAATAGCACCACTGGGATTAAGAATGGATGGGTCAAGCTTAATCCTTTATTTATAACTACTAGAGGCCTGGTGCATGGATTCGTGCACCGGTGGTGCCCCACAGCCTGGCCTGTGCCCTCTTGCAGTCTGGGACCCCTCGGGGGATGTTGGACTGCCGGTTTCAGCCTGGCCTGTGGGGATTGGGCTGAAACTGGCATTCCTACATCCCCGGAGGGATGTAGTCGTGCTGCCCCGCTGTGCCTGCCTCCGCCTCCGCCTCTGCCTCTAGGTAGCGCTGCTGCGGAGGTGGAAGAGGCTCGCACTGCAACTGCATTTGCCAACCGTGAGCCTGGGGTCTGGCGCCTGTTGGTCAGCTGAGTGACGTTCCCGCTGTGGGAGTGCACTGACCACCAGGGGACAGCTCCTGCATTGAGCACCTGCCCCCTGGTGGTCAGTGTATGTGATAGCAGCCGGTCGACTGGTCATTAGGCCGTTCAGTCACTTAGGGTTTTATCTATATAGATATGTAGAGTATGTAATAGTATAATTTACAAATGACTAAGCCATTGCAGATCTGTGAAAGACTCCACAGAACTAAAGACTCTCAACTCTTGACTTTGTTGACTGTTGATGCAGTATTATTTTCTTTACTCATTCATTTAATCAGACAACATGTACCAAGTACCTGTGATGTAGAAGATCCCCTACCAGCTACCAGACTTATGGAAAGACAGACAAGCACAGTAGCAATTATTATTCAGTGTGATGAGGCCTAAGTAGGAAATATGTACCAAGTGCAGTGGAACGTCAAAGAAAGAGCATTTAAATCAGCCTGGGGAGGAAGAAAGGGGAACAGAGATCGTTTTCTGGAGTTGTGTTTTTGAAGCCTGCTAGGACTACTAGCAGTTAGCCAAATGGAGAAGAGAGAGTGGGAGGTGGGTGTAGGAGGAAGAGAAGATAAAATATCAGAAGATAAAACAAGATGGAACAGTAGTGGAAACGGGAATGGAAACAAGGAGACAGTGAAAAGTATACCAAAGGGGGAACTACAAAAGAATGAGGGGTCGAGTTTCAAAGGAGATGTATGACAGGTGAGACACCCAGTGGAAATGTCCAATGGGCAGTTGGCTATCCACGTTCTGGTTTAGAGATAGTCGGGCTCCTGAGTAGATTCATAATAAAAAGGGGACGGACTATTGCCTGAAACCTTTCCTTCCAACTAAACTGTTATGTTTTTCAACATTCATAGAAATAATGTCAAAAAACCTAATTGGTAACATAAATCATTTATATTGATGGCATAGGCTTATACAAATCTAATCAACAAAATCGTACATGTCACGAATTAAGAAGCCTCTGATATTTCTGGCAGCTTTTTTCTTGTAATTTGACCCCAATACATTTTGCTTAGTTACTTCCCACTCCTTGGTTTTCCTTTTTAGCAGGTCTTCCCTGGTTCCCTTACCCTTTCAGTCTGTACTTTCTGTCTCTTCATATACTGTTTTACTCTCCTTCCTTTCCCATGTAATACACTAGTTGTTGACCACTGGGTCCTTTTTTGTACACCTGTGTCACATTATGACCCCGAACAGGATCATAATGTGTCACAGGTACTCGATTAATTTCAAACAGCTTTTTAAAATTTTTATCACAGACATTGGCGTCTTTCTAAGAGTTCCTCCTGGGGGCTCCCACAGCACCTTGACTATCTCGCTTCCCGCCTTTTACACATGGTGGCATAATGATCTGTTTTCAGTCTATCTCTTCTGCTAGACTTTGAGCTCTTAAGGATTGCTACTAAGGATTATTTATCTTTTATTCCTTAGTGCCCAGAACCATACCTGACACACAGATGATGCATATTCTCAACAACAAACAGGCTGAAAGAAAGGTAAAGAGGACACCAGACTGAGTTTCAGCGAAACAGGACAAGAGCTACTCCCAACTCCAAACCTTGATTAGCAGTAAGAAACAGATGAACTTGTATCTTCATTCATTCATCCCTTAGCATAGGGCAGTGCACAAAAGTAAGATATTCAATAAATAAATACATTAGTATTGGAAATCTAACTCCTTCCAACAGTCTCACTTTTAACCCATTATCAAATCCACAAGATAAATACAGAATGTAGTAGGAACCTTGGTTTTGTCTAAGGTGTTAGGTTCTTTGTCACATGAACAAGGGGTAGAGAGGGAAAAATCTATCTCCCTTTTCTGAAGATGCTGGAACCAACATGTGTGGATGATCAATGACTTATCTCTAGGCCTCTGCCCAGTCTTCTGCCCAACAGATTCAGTGACTATTGACGTGGGTCCTGGGGACACTGGCATGTTGCCAGGGGAAACAATAGTGTCGGCAGCCGCAGACTCCGTTTCAAACGACAGTGACACATACACTCTACACCAATGACACAGTTCTCTGGTGGTGTCAGAATCAGTGGCCACAGCTTTTCATCTTCTACCTGTATCTTTTATTAGTAAAAGGCTCACTCTAGATTGCCTGATGCATTTTTAAAAGCTTGCTGCCGGCCTGTAGATTCTGGAACTGCATTGCAGTTTCTTCTCAGACAAGGTTCAAACGCTTCCTAGCCCACAGTGTTCACACAAATAAAGGGAAAAGGAAGAAGTAGGGTTTCATTTCAGGCCACAAGTTTAAACCCTTCAACAAAAATCCTGGAATGGTACTTCTGAAGGGCGATGTGTGTCTAAAATGTCCCAAGTCAATACGACTGACATGATTAACCTATTTATTATTTTGACATTGTAGCAAAAACAAGAGGGAAGAGCCATTTCTCTGTTTTTGTCTGGCTTGGCTAACCATGTTATTGGGAGAGAAGAGAAAAATTGATCGAAAGCAGAGGCACATGGGTATAAAAACCTTCTCCATGATTTCCACATAGCACTTTTTAGTTTCTATTTTCTTTCCCTTTAATGGATTAGTGTTCCGCTAAAGGGCAAAGGTTATTTTAGAATAATGAAATGTCAGATTCAACACAGAGTGAATGGTGTAGCAGGTATCACATAAATGTATGGTATTTTAAATATTTACACCTGCAAATAGAAGGGGTATTTCCATTCTTCTCATTACTTCCTCGGACTTTCATCTATTGAAAAGGAGAGAAGAGTGGGCTCCCCTAATCCTGGGCTTCCCAACTCTTCCCCAAGTATTCAGAAACACTGGGGCCCTACCCCACCTCTCATTCACAAACCAGGCTCTTTTCTGAGTCTTACTTTAGAAATCTGGAAAATGGCAATGATAATAACTACCGTATCTTATAGGCTATTGCGGAAGTTAAATGAGACAACCCAAGAAAGAGCCAAATCCAGTGCTTGGCATGTAATTGGCACCCAATAAAGGTTATTTCCAGGCCTTTTTTATATGTTCTTCCAATGGTCCCATAGCTAAGCAGTAAGATAGACAAGTTTAATTGCAAATTAATTGACAATTTATTCCCAATCCTATCTAATAAAAGAGAAACATGCAAATTGATCATACCTCCGCTACACCCACAAGCCATGCCCACCAGCCAATCAGGAGCGAGTATGCAAATTAACCCAACAAATATGGTGGTGGCCACGGAGCTGGAGCCAGCTGGAGGCTTGGGTTGCCCCCGGCGATGGAGGAAGCCAAGCTTTCCGCCCGCTCTCGCCTGCCCTGGCCTCCGCTCAAGGCTACAAAGTTTCAATTATAGAAGATAAATAAATCCCAGATACCAGGGCCTCTGCTTGGGTCGCCGGGGGGCGTGGCTGGCCTGCAAACCACCACAGGCTCTTCGCCCAGGCCGCCCCACGTCCCAAGAGAACCCCCACCCTGATCTGGCACACCCTTCAGGGAAAACCAGCCAGCCCCCACCCGTGCACCAGGCTTCTATTCTATCTAATAAAAGAGTAATATGCAAATTGACCATCACTCCAGCACACAAGATGGCTGCCCCCATGTGGTCAAAGATGGCTGCCCTCATGTGGACACAAGATGGCCACCACAAGATGGCCAGCAGGGGAGGACAGTTGGGAGGGACCAGGCCTGCAAGGGAGAGCAGTTGTGGGCGATCAGGCCAGCAGGGGAGGGCAATTGGGAGGGACCAGGCCTGCAAGGGAGGGCAGTTGGGGGCAATCAAGCCTGCAGGGGAGGGCAGTTGGGGGGGACCAGGCCTGCAGGGGAGGGCAGTTAGGGGTGACCAGGCCTGCAGGGGACGGCAGTTAGGGGCAATCAGGCTGGCAGGGGAGCAGTTAGGCATCAATCAGGCTAGCAGGGGAGTGGTTAGGGGGTGATCAGGCTGGTAGGCAGAAGTGGTTAGGGGCAATCAGGCAGGCAGGCAGGCAGGCAGGCAAGAAGTTGGGAGCCAGCAGTCCTGGATTGTAGGATTGGGCCTAAACAGGCAGTCGGACATCCCTCGAGGGGTCCCAGATTGGAGAGGGTACAGGCTGGGCTGAGGGACACACCCCCCTGCACGAATTTCATGCACTGGGCCTCTAGTCTCTTCATAATTATTTATCTTTTGCTTTCCCTGTCTTATACATAGATAATTTAATCATTTGGTGGGGGGAATATGACATGCTACCAAATCCTGTTTTACATCATTATAGGTAACAATTCCTTCCCAAGACCACCTTTGCTGGCCTACTAAAAAGGAACCTTTCTACCCAGCCAGTGTGGCTAAGTTGGTTGAGCTTCCTACCATGCACCAAGAGATTGCTGGTTCGATTCCAATCAGGGCGCATGCCAGGATTGGGGCTTGGTCCCTGGTAGGGGGCGTACAGGAGGCAGCCAATTGATATTTTTCCCTCTGTCTCTTTTCCTCTCTCTGAAATCAATAAAAACATTTTTTAAAAAGTAGACTTTCCTTGTTCTGATAATCTTTCAAGTTTATCTCTATGCTAGTGATTCACAATCTTTTAAAAAATATTTTTATTGATTTCAGAGAGGAAGGGAGAGGGAGAGAGAGATAAAAACACCAACGATGAGAGACAATCATTGATTGGCTGCCTCGTGCATGCCCCTTCCTGGGGGTTGAGCTGCAACCCAAGCATGTGTCCTAACGGGGAATCTAACCGTGACCTCCTGGTTCACAGGTCATGCTTAACCACTGAGCCATGGCAGCTGGACTCAATCTTGACTACAATGAAAATCAGCTGGGGACTTTTAAAATTTTCTACAACCAGGCTGTACTAGTTGGGACCCAGGCATCAATGAGAGCCAGTGCCTTATTCAAAGATGTCTAAGAATATGCCAGACTCACACCAACCTCTAGATCTCTGATGTTCTTTGCTAATCCAAGTCCCATATACTTCCACCAATAAATAAGTAACACAAATATCTGCTGAGCAAATATCATATGCTTATCCCTGTGATGAAACATTTCAGTAATTGAATTTGCTCCCTATTTCACAGAGAAAAAAGAGGCCACCAAAATGTCCCCAAGATTTCTTTATCTCCACTAATTATGTACCCTACTTTCTCTCCCTCTTCAGGGACCTCATTCCTTACTCTATTCTCCTTCAGCATTTAAACAAGTGCAAATATTTACCATTTAACTTGAAAAATCTGACTCTTATGCCCTGTTTTCAGACAAGCTCCTGATAAAGAATAGCCTAGACCCGTGGTCGGCAAACTGCGGCTCGCAAGCCACATGCGGCTCTTTGGCCCCTTGAGTGTGGCTCTTCCACAAAATACTATGGCCTGGGTAAGTCTATTTTGAAGAAGTGGCGTTAGAAGAAGTTTAAGTTTAAAAAATTTGGCTCTCAAAAGAAATTTCAATCGTATTGTTGATATTTGGCTCTGTTGACTAACGAGTTTGCTGACCACTGGCCTAGACCCATGTCCTAATCCCTTCTTTATAGTTTCTCAATGCACATTAATCTGGTTTTGGTTAGAAACAACTCTCATGACGATACCAATAACCACTTAATTGCTAGATATTTGACCTTCCTGCCACTCTAGACACTATTGATTGGTCCTTCAAATTCTTGAATGTTTCATGCCTGGGGTGATACCAGTATTCCTACTTCTCTCCTTCCTATTGTGTATTAGTTGTTAGTGTGCTCACCTCATAAGTATTAGTTCCCGCAGGGTGTAGCACTGAACCCTCTCTATGTACCCTCTCATTAATGTTACCTACACCCATGACTCCATTTCCCTTTTGGTTGATGAATTTATTTCTGTCTCTACTGACCCCCTTGTAAATTCCAAATCCTTATATACAATTGACTAACCAGTGAATGGTTGGGCCTAAATCTCATATCTATTAAAAATGATCTAGTCAAATGAGAATTCATCACCTGGTCTTCGTGCTAAACCTGTTTTTCAAATGGCATTCTTTATTTTAAGAGAATTACTGGTACTATACCCTATTGTCCAAACCATGGACTAATATTTTTTTCCTTTTCTTTATTTTCAAATCCAATTGATCACTAAGGTGTTAGTCTCCAAATCCACCTCACATCCCCCTCCCCTCCCCCCGGCATACAGTCACTATTTTAGTTCCAGCCTAAATCATATGGTGCCTGAACAATACTCAGAACCCTCCAACTGGTCTCTCTGTGGTCAGCTTTTCTTCCCTTCAATCTAACCTCCACTATGCTCATGATTGAAGTATAAAACACTCAGATCTCTCAGATCTGATCTTATTCCTCCTCTTTAGTAAAACATTTGGACCGTTGGCACTTCCTCCAAAGGCTCCTATGATGAATATCCCTAATTGATCTCCAAAGTGCAGATCAAATATTTCTGAATCCTCTGGCTGAGCTAGGCAGCCCCTCTCTCCTTTGAGCTCTGCTTCTGTGTTCTGACTAAAAATAGTGCAACAATAAAGATGGTGGTAGCAGATGCCACTTCTGGAGCTCCTTTCCTTTACATGGTACATCACTTAACACAACATACATAAAAGGTTGGTAATGTCCACCCTGTCACTGAGACTCAGTGATGTTAAAGATAGTGCTAAGAAAACAGGGAGTCAAACAGATACTTACGCACCCGTGTTCAAAGGAGCAATATGCACAATAGCCAAAAAGTGAAACAATCCAAGTGTCATCAGCAGATGAATGGATAAACAAAATGTGGTATAATCAAACAATGGAATAGTTTTCAGGCATAGAGAGGACTGAAATTCTGATACATGCTACAACATGGATAAAACCTGAAAACATTATGCTAGTTAAATAAGGCAGACACAAAAGGATAAATATTTTATGAATCCACTTATATAAGGTATTTAGAATAGGTAAATTCATAGAGGCAGAAAGTAGCATAGAAGTTACTGGAAGTGGGGGAGGGAGGAAATGGGGAGTTATTGCTTAATATGTACAGAGTTTTATTAAGCAATAAATAAAATAGTTTTGGAAAAAGTTTTGGAAATAGCGGTGATGGTTATAAAATATTGTGAATGTACTTAATGACACTTAATTGGATACTTACCATGGTAATTTTTTAAAATGTATAGTAAAAGAAAATTTTTCTTTAAAAAAATTGCTAAAGCCAACAGCGCTGGTATGTAATGAATGACTGATGCCCAGCCTAGAATTCTGACTGCAGGTCCTGAGCATGCACTTTACCTTGGAGACTACTAGCCAACCAGCAGCCATTTCTTCCAGCTTTTTTATTAACAGAATACTTATTTGTTGCAGTAACCAATCCCATCTCAGCTCAGATACAGTTTGATTAGTCTAATCCTATCATGTAAATCCATTCCCTTTTATAGGTTACTAGGGGCCCAGTGCTCAAATTCGTGCACCTTGAAAGGAACTATGGGCCACGAGGCTGTGGTGGGCACAGGGGCAGGTCTTGGCCCATCCTCCATGCCCCTGCCCACCCCTCCCACTGTGGCCCCAGGACCCCTGTCTGCCGGCAGCCCTGCTCCCGCTGTCGCTGCTCCATGCACTGACGGTGCTGACCCCGCTTGCACCTGCTGACAGTGCGGATCGATTGGGGCCGGCGCCAGCAGTGGGTGCAAGCAGAGTCAGCGCCATCAGCGGGTGTGAGCAGTGGCTCTGCAGGCTGTGGGTGCGAGCAGGGCTGGTGCCAGCAGCATGTGCAAGCTCCAGGCAGGACCGCAGTGCGCCGGAGCAAAGAATTTTCAGTAACCACCAGAGACTTGCCCCAATGACAGCAACGGGCACCCCAACTTGGTCTGGAGCCCTTGCTCACCTGCTCCACCATCCCGCTATAGCCGGCGCCTGCCATGTTCTGCGCTCTGCCGCCTCCTTGCTGACGCTTGCCATGTTCCGCGCGTGCCCCCTGGTGGTCAGCGTATGTCATAGCGACCAGTTGTTTGGTTGTTCCGCTGTGTGGTCTATTTGCATATTAGCTTTTTATTATATAGGACTGGTTTAGAGACTGTCTTGTGGACAAGTTCTGGCCAATGAGACACGAAGGGAAGTCTTTTATGACATTCTAGAGCCTCTGAAACCATCAACCTTGATATCACCCTATCTCCATTCTTCTTTTTATTCCAGTGGAACTATTACCACAATGGAAAGCATCCTAAATGACACACTGTGGTTCAATGTTGTGTCCCCAATTCTTTAAGGCACAATCTTTGGTACAAGTCATGTTTGGTAAATGAATATACTCCCATACTAAAAAAAAAAGTTGGCAGCAAAGATAGAGGCAAAATACTCTCAAAAGAAAACTCTCAAAACCTTTGGAGGAACAATAGAAGATAGTAGATCGATAAATAACTAGATAGAAAAGATGACATCATATTTAAATCTGCAATTATTGCTATACTTCTTCATTTGTTGTGTCACTATTAAAGTCTCCTTTTGGTGTGGAATATATTTTTAAGAGTAGCATCGGCAATTCAGCTTTGTATTCTTACTTACCACTTTGTTTTAATTTATTTCATCTGAAATGTGAAACAACAGCTATGCCAAAGAAACATATTTTTAATAAAACCCAAGAAATAAGTTCTGATCATTTCTGATTCCAACCAAATGTTTGTCAGCTCTGGTGGATTGTTCAGGAGTCAGATAAATGCAGTCAGTCCTCCAGGGGGCTCACATGCATCAATCATTTTCTGTTGAATAAATATTTGCCGAATATAGTATTATACTTAATTGTCAACAAAATATTCTAAAAGTAGTTGAGACTTTGGCTATGACCTCCTATGTTAATCTTGGTGAATAATTTTTATACTATTTGAGTATTTTATTACATAGCCTGACATTTCTGAAAGTATTAACTTTTGCATTCCTTGCGGTGTTGTTTTTAATCTAACATTTGTGTTTAATACTCAGGAAAGCAGTGTAGTGTAGTGGTTATGTGTCTGGTTGGGGTTAAGTCATACTCTACCACTCTCTGCTGTGTCTCCAGTTAGGCTATCTTATCCTGCCTTTGCCTTAGTTTCTCAATATGGAAAATAGACTCTCTCATCAGGGTTGTTGCACCAATGAAATGAAATAATGTACATGTAGCATCCAGCACTGTTTCTGCCCCATTGTAAACACTCAATAGTGGGGGCTAATTAAATTGGTGACTTCTGGGATTTGGAAACTGAAGATGGGAGGTAAGAACTCTGTCAGAAGTACAGCAACGCTATTGTCTGCAGGGAGAAACTGGCAGGCTGGCCTCACAGCCTACCTTGCCTTGTTCTAGGGTCTGTCTGGTCCTTGGTTTGCAGACGGACAGACAGTTTGGTTTGCAGTTCAGAGCTCTTGGTGTTGAGGGGATCAGAGAGGGAGAGCTAGTTGTTCCATAGGAATGTCTGTGGGAGTCAGGCTTTAATTATTTTTAAAAGAGGGCTGATACTGGAACCAGCGAGGGTGAGTCTTTGACCAAGGTGCCTTTGTCCTGGACAGAGTATAGACAATCTGCTAAATTACCAGGTACCCCTGAGACTCTTGTTTCATCTCATATCCAAGCTACCCAAGCCAGCCCTGGATTGACAAATTTGCTGCTCTTTACAAATGTAAATAACATTGATCAGGGCACAGTCAGCTCCTTGCTCTGTGGGCTTGCGGCCCAGGAACATTTTTATCTCTCAAGTGCCCTTTGCATGTATCTGATCTCCTACATTGTGTGCTTATTTTTTTTTCCATTCAGGATACCTCCCCTTGTTATTCTTGCTCCAAACTCTCTGTAGCCCAGAAGTGATACCAGAGCTGTAAGATTACTTTATATATATTTTTATAACTACATATGAACTAAAAAGAGAACACAGCCAGCTAAGGGTCTACCTAAACTCTCTTAGTAGCTATATGTCAAAAGAAACATTGTCTAAATGAGCTCTTCTGGTCAGGAGAATGCTTGAGTTCTTTCAGATCAGTAAAGAAAGCCTTACTTGCAGACTCAACAGAATCTGTGAACAAGAAACCGATAAAAGGCAGATAGCTGTGCTAACCTGGTGCTCTTCAGTCTGTGATTGACACAAAGGAAAAATAAAAGTTAAGGTCAATAGAAGGAAGAACTTTCTTTCTTAACAATTACAGCTCCCCTCCTCTCCCACCCCCACCTGTAACGGATGGCGTGATGAGTCACCCAGATCCTGTCACTGGAAGGATTGCATTTGATTAGGAGGAGATGGGAATTAGCTGCACACCAGCCAGCTCCCTCCCAATCCACAAGTCTCTATGCAGAGACCCCTGAGGTTAAACCATGAATAATGGACTCTGAGGGCTAGAGGACTTCATGGTGATGCTGATATGAGGTGGTGTTGCTAGGAGAGATGTTCTGGAGAAGGTGGTACCTGAGCTGGACCTTGATGGATGGCAATGATGGAGATGGGAGAAACGGTGTAGACAGGGCACTCTGTGCATCAGGAATGACACTGACAAAAGCACAGGACAAAATCAGCAAAACATATGCACACCTGTCCTGCCTAGTCTCCCTGCTGTTGGTCTTTTCCTGCTTCTTGTGGCAAGACGTTTCTTTGTAGATAATTGCTTTTACTAAATCCCACCTTCATAAATCTAATGCATCCAGGAAAAACACTGAAACTCTTTAGTTGACTTTCAAGGTTCCCCTTACTCTGTCCCCAGCCCACTTTTCAGAATCTAGTGCATAATGTGCCAAGACACGAATCTTCAGAATCTTCCGCTCCAGCTAGACTTCCATGGCCTATTAAAGAAACTAAACCATCCCCATTGTGGCCCACTCTCCACAATATTTGTTCCTCTTGGCTATTTTCGCTGACTGGTTCAGGGTGGAAGGAAACTTCAAGTTTTACATGTGGTATCCAAATACAAATGTGATACTTTAGGTAGAATCTGATGGGTGCAAAGACTACTCCTCTCTCTCTTTACTGACTTTTTTTTTCCTTTTGGCTTTGGCCAGTGCTTCTTAAACTTTCACGTGCATCCACCAATCACCTGCAGGTTCTAATTCACAAAGTAGGGGGTAGAGTTTAAGATTCTACACTTCCAGCAAGTTCCCGAGTGTTGTGAGTACTGCTGGTCTACACCTTGAGTAACAAAGCTCTAGGGTCAAACATCGTTTCCCCCTGCTTTGACCAGCTGGCCTCCCTCATCTGGGCCATTCATTGCTTCTTTTCAATACAAATTGACGCCCAGGTCTTGGTCTGTTTTCTGCCTAGTTCTGTATAGTTTGCAGATCCCTCCTTGGTAATGAGACTTCTATTCTGACCCCTCCTGACCTCTCTGTTTTCACTGCTGCCCTTGCTCAGATGGGTAGAGACAGGGGAAGTTATGATAATTGATGAGTTCTCAGAGGAGGTGAATGTACAAGGAAAAGAGCAGGAGTCTAAGCACCAAGTCTCCCAGATAAAAAAGGAAAGGAGAAAAGGGGTGACGATTTAGAGAGGGAAGAAGGAGACCATACAAGGTCGCTGAAACTAAGGGGGGTATTTCGAGAAGCACAGGTCCCAGACAAAACAACTCTCAAATGCCTCCACACATGGCCTCTTACTTCTGTTATCTCATCCTCTGTATTTTAAGAATAGTACACTTTGGACTCGATTGTATACTGGATCGTATTTGTTTTGGAATTGTACTCTGCTCACAAATGGGATTGGAGATGGCTTAACGTTAAAGAGTGTGATAGAAGAGGCAAGTATTTTTAATAAACCAAAAGCTAAAACAATTAAAATGTAGAGAAATCTGCATGTCCTGGTCTGAGCACAGAAATGAGCTTTGACTATTATGATGTTCTTTGATTATAAGTCATTTCCCCTGCGATGTTGTAAGCTCTCAGCAAGTTTTAGTTTTTGCACTAAATGGACCAATTGCTTCCTTATTTCTCAGAATGGACATAGCCACACTTCCAACAAAATAACAAAATAATTATTGACTTGAATTGGTAACATGTTCTACCCTGCTCTGCTCAGCACTGGATTTTCAAATGATATATAACTCTGCAGGTGTTCCTAAAAAATTGATTAAAATTTATGGTGATTCTTCTGATAACTTCTTTGTGTCAAGTGCTTTCTGAATGTTCTGTATGATTTTCTAGTATTTTTATGTGAGCATGTAGAGCATAAGGAGCTTTTAAGGTGATTTAATGTAACCTCATTTTTTAGAGGAAGGGACTGAGGTCGACAGAGGCTAAAATGATGTAATGTTACTCTGAAAATTATGATGAGCCGTGTTTGGATTCCATAGTTATCATATTACACATTTGACTATATCTGCTTCATTCTAAGGTTTGATATAAGGATCTTGTACCTTCCTGGCCCCAAAAAATATTTTTTAAAGATTCATATTGCATTTTTTCCCAGTAAAATATTGACTGATGTGGTATCACAAATTTTTTTACTCAGCATATGTTTCCATTATTTCCAATCATTCTAAAGTGGTCAAGAACATTAATCAACTACTTCTGGTGATTAAACTTTTATTATTTTATTGTCATTACAATGGGTGTGATTGTGACACAAAGAAGGTGTGTGTGGTTTATTCTGTGGTAAGACATGAAGTAAACCACTGGGTTATCTTTACACTCTCCCATTTGCAGGAGGTTTATCGTTACTTTGACCCACACTGAATAATTCAACATGGGATGATATGACAAGTGTGTAGGCAATAAATCTCAATCCAGATGACTAGGAGAATCTATTTCTTCAATGGAATATATTTAAAATAACCTCAGAAGTCCTTAATTACTTTCAAGCATCAATACAAATTGAAGGTCACTAGTCTAAAATTGTTAGATGCTATAGATATTCCCCACAGCTCAGGAGAAAGGTCAATACATGCCAAAGACACTTTAAGTATATGACTAAGTACATTTTATTATCATTTTCATCCAGGGACATTAAAATGGTATAGAAGGGATAAAAGCGAGGCACCTTATTTCTCTTCAAATATTAATACATTTCCACTCATTGTGTCATGGTTGGGAAGGAAATACCACTCATGGCTCATGGTGCTAAAGATGATATAGAATCAATGAAAGACTAAATCATCAATATATCAATCTGTGTGCTACCAACCTAGGAGACTAATGTGAAAATTAATGACCTTTAAAATTCAAGGAATGCACATACATCAATCTAATTGAAAATAGAAGTGATAAAGTGTTCCATCATTTACTGCCACCAAACAGAAAGGAGAGATTAATGACACATGTTGATCAAATGCAGTACATAAAGAGTGAGGTAGCCTTTTGGGATCATTTCAGGTTCAGAAATAATCATTAGTTTCTTTTGTGGTGAAGGTTGGACTGTGAAAATGACTAACAGGATGTAATCAGACTCTCATGACTCTCTAGACGCACAAGAGAAGTTTTCTATGATCTAAAGTACACCCACTCAGCAGTTCATACCAAGAGTACAGATACATCATGAGAATAAGGAAGGTCCCACACACGTCTACGTGCTTATAAAGCAGGAAGTCTTCTTTACTCTGCTATTTTTTCCCAATACATGGGTACACAGTGTATAATTTTGGCATCATAATCATTTTGTGTCTATTCATGAAAGCTCCTTTCTTATTAAATAAAAATTGAGATAAATCAGTCTCATCACAGGGCAGCTCTTGTGTGTCTCAATGCCCAGGTTGCAGAGACTCAATTGGAGAACAGAGCACAACATGCAATTTAGGAAGATAGTCACTGACAATCATTTTAAATAACACTCTCTTTGTCCACTGGCTGCCTTGGGAACACAGACCACCCTCTTATCTGTTGTAACCCTTCTCATTTAGTGAGCATCAGGAAGCAATTTCCTGTAAGTGTTGAAGAGATATGTGTGCAGATATAGTGTGTTATTTCATACCTACACTCTTCTATTTGTGTCTTTCTGGATTCACAAAACAGAGTTTAAGCAGAAACATTTTCTAAATTCCTTTGGGCTTGTGGACCTTTTGTCTTAAACTTGATCAAAATATCTTTTCGGAAAACTCATTTTTCTCCCTTTTTATTCTGGGTGCCCCCTTTTCAGCCACTCTCTTTGAAAAATCCTAGTTGTCTTTCACTGGAATGAAGTCTTGGTATTACTAGAGACCATATCATATCCTTGAGCGTCATTTCTATCAAATTTAATTGCGTTTCTCCTTCAATCCCTGTCCATTTACATTTGCCCTATCATTTATGACTTTTAGACACAGCCATGTGATGTGTTGTGGAGAAAAAGAAATTCCACACTTTTGACCTCTTTAAATTCAGTCATTCATCTTGTAAACACACTAGGGGCCTGGTGCATGAAATTCGTGCACTGGGGGTCGAGGGTCCCTCAGCCCAACCTGCCCCCTCTCACATACTGGGAGCCCTCAGGGGATGTTCTACTGACGGCTTAGGCCCGCGCCTCATGGAGAGCGGGCATAAGCCGCAGTCTGGCCTCCCTTTGTGGGAGGCAACAGGGGTGATCAGGGGAAGGCACCAGCCCCATCACCCCACTGCTGCAGCCACTGTCAGTCACCGCAGCCACCAAGGTGTTTTCATCAACACAGACTCCAGTCCCTTCACCAAGAAAAAATGACAACTTTCTTTAGGCATTTTCAAGATGTGTCTTTCATAGGATATGGATTTCTTTATTTATTTTTTATCCTCACCTGAGGATATGTTTCCATTGACTTTTAGAGAATGTGGAAGAGAAAGGGAAAGACAGAGAGAAACATCAAAGTGAGAGGAACACTTTGGTTGCCTCCTGCATGAACCCTGATCTGGGCCCTGGCCAGGGAGGAGCCTGCAACTTAGGTACATGCCCTTGATCAGAACTGAACCCAGACCCCTGCTGTCTGCAGGTGGAGGCATTATCCACTGAGTCAAACCGGCTAGGGCAGGATATGACATTTTTAGCCTTCCAGCAGCGGACCTTCATTTTTTTCTCCAGAAGTGTGGTGGAAAAACTCTAGATCACCTTTTTGGATTCTTATTACCCAAGTTACTAAGAATATTACCAGTGGCATACAGGAAGCTTAGCCAATGTGCAGTCAGAAAAGGTGTTTCCTCTATAGTTCACACCAATGGAGGGCTGGGCCCTGCCCAGGCCTAAAGCCTTTGGTCGAAGCTTTAGGCCTGGGCAGGCCTCTCCAGCTCCCTCTGATCACCGGCTCAGCCCCTGCCCAGGCCTGCCCAGACCGAAAGCCTCTTGGGCAGGAGCGGACCCCCAGCTCTCTGCAATCAATTGCAGGGGGTCCGCTCCTGCCCAGGCCGAAAGCAGACCGCCAGCTCCCTGCCCAGGCGATCAATCGCAAGGGGTCCGCTCTTGCACCAGGCCGAAGCAACCCCCAGCTCCCTGCGATCGATTGCAGGGGGTCTGCTCCAGCACCAGGCCAAAAGACTCCGCGGGAGGCTTTCGGCCTGGGGCCAGAGCGGACACCCAGCTCCCTGTGATCGATTGCAGGGGGTCCGCTCATGCACCAGGACGAAGCAACCCCCAGCTCCCTGTGATCGATTGCAGGGGGTCTGCTTTGGCACCAGGCCGAAAGCCTCCGGTGGAGCAGACACCCAGCTCCCTGCGATCAATCGCAGGGGGTCCACTGGTGCCGGAGCAGACATCCACCTCCCTGCTATCAATCGCAGGGGGTCTGTTCCGGCTGAAGCTTTTGGCCTGGTGCTGGAGTGGACACCCAGCTCCCTGCTATCGATTGCAGGGGGTCTAGTTGTGCACCAGGCCGAAACAACCCTCAGCTCCCTGCGATTGATTGCAGGGGTCTGCTTCGGCATCAGGCCAAAAGCCTCTGGCAGAGTCTTTTGGAGGCTTTCGGCCTGGTGCCAGAGTGGACCCCAGCTCCCTGCGATCCGTCGCAAGGGGTCCGCTCCGGGCGCCTATGTATGCAAATTAACTGCCATCTTGGTTGGGTTAATTTGCATACTCGCCCTGATTGGCTGGTGGGCATGGCTTGGGTGTAGCGAAGGTGTGGTCAATTTGCATATTACTCTTTTATTAGGTAGGATATGCTATCCTTATGATTAATACCAAAGATATCAAATGCTATCAGTATTCTCCTTTCTTTCTTTCTTTCTTTCTTTCTTTCTTTCTTTCTTTCTTTCTTTCTTTCTTTCTTTCTTTCTCTCTTCCTCTGTCTCTCTCTCTCTCTTCCTCTCTCTCTCTCTCTCTCTCTCTCTCTTGTAATAGGGATCAGGAAGAAGTAATTTTTCACAAGATATAACATATTTTATCCTCAATTTCAGCACTGATATCTCAGTTATCTGACATATGTAGTTTTCTACTAATTTAGTTGAGGTTTAATCTATAGGAGTCACATGATGAAATCCCTTTTTATTTGTTAATCACAATAAAACAAACATGAAGGCTATCCTAAGAAACACAGACAACCAGAACCAAGAACTTAGGCATTTATGCATGACCTAATTGCAGAACAACCTTATTATTAAATACCATAATTAATAAACCATTTAGCAGTTAGTACACCAGGCTCTGCAGAGAACACATGAAGGACATATTCACAGAAAATAATATGAGGGATAGTTTTGTTTCAAATCCAAGGTTTAATATAACCAAGTCTCAGGAGAGCTTTGATTCCCAGACACCCAGGTGACAAATCCTTCCCAGGTTCAGGCAAGTGAGAGGGAACTAAGTACAGGCCATTGAAGGCCACCCAAGGAGCATCACAGCAGTCCCATCTCCAGAATGACAGGAGCTCTACAGTTGTTAGTGCAGCCAGGGGAGCATTGGGAGAGGAGACAGCAGCCTGCTGGGGAACTAACTAGATAGCATGCATCAGCCAGGCCAGCGATGGAAGAATGTGTTCCTGAGATTAATGTTTCACAGCTGTGATGCAAACCTGGACACAGGCATAGCCGATGGCTTTTGCAGCAGGAAACAGATGAGAAATTATAGCATCCAAAAACCTGTTATATCAAATCAATGATAAATTTATACCCATGAGACAACTGATGGTGGGGGAAAAAAGCAGCAAGCCTTACCTCTGATTTTTCTCTCTGTCCTAATTTGCCCAAGTCCTACTCTTCTTGATGAGGCAACTCCTCTAGCTAGCATTTACTCATTATGGCTTTGCAGATCATTCCCTTTTCATTCTATGACAGCATCAAATAACTGTCTCTATTTCTGAAACTTTACATTGTGACCCCCTCTTTAAGGGGAATTTAAAAAAAACTTTTTAATGGAAAATTATAAATATAAATAAAAGTAGAGATAATAGTATAATGAACCCTTTCTACTTACTACTCAGCTTAATCAGTTATCAACTCATGGCCAATGCTACTTCATCTACCATTTCCACCCTCTACTCTTCCACCCATCCCAACGCCCTCATCCTCCCTCATCCTCCCTCAGCCTCAGAAGGTCATCAGGGAGGAAAACCCTAGGTGCCTAGCAAAGGACAATCATAGGGAGGGACCTCATCCCCAAGATGACGTTTCCTCCCATAGCATATCGCTGCTCATGTGGTTTGAATCCCCTGTCCTTTCCTCCCTAGAGATAACATCTAGACCTCAGTCGTATTTCATCTCCAGGCCCAGAAAAGCAACAAAACCAAACTGGCGATCCCATGACTGACATGAGGCCCAGTCAGTGGAGACCTAGACCTTGAAAGGACACACCTGGAAAGTTGCTGAATATTCTATTGAGATCGTCCCTCTGGAACCTCCCCTAAAATCTCCATCCTTAAAACCCTTAGGATGGAGGACCCAGCTCACTCTCCCTACTGGGAGCATGCCTGTGCCTTTTCCTTCCCCATTCCTCATCCCACCAGGACCTCTTCCTCACTCCCAAGCTCCAACGGCCCTTCCTTTACCTCCATAACTTGTTTCCTAAGCCCATTTATCTTATGAATTACTTCTTCTACCTCTGTGATTTTCCAAATGAATGTTCTCTTATACTTTGAGAATTTTTTCTTAGCCAGAACTCCAGTACTGAGTTCTAATATCTAGTACCATTCTAGTTCTAAGTACTGGTCTAATATCTAGTACCATTCCCGCTGCCTACAACATGTCCATTTTTATTATAACTAAGATAATTGCCAAAGATGTGCATGTGAACATTACTATAAATTAACAAGTTCAGCAGTGATTCCCAATACTTAAGCCCTTTTGGACTCTGACCATTGCAAAGTATTTCCACATGGTATGGAATAAATGTAAGAAAATATAGCACTCCTGACTCTATGGGAATTCCATTAAACTCTTTCTACATCTATATTTGGTCCCTTGATAATTCCTTCAAAAGATGTCAGACACTTCACAAAGATGGACTCCTTTTATTGTGTGATTTGCCTCCTTTCGAATCTACCCAGTGATCACAGTCAGTATCAGAAGATTAAAATCTAAAGTGTTATCTGTGCATTTAGTTTACTTTCCACATTAGATTGTAAGTTATATAGACTAACACTTCCTTTTAAACTCCTTGGTGTTCATCCACAGTGCCTAATATAGCGCTTAGCATTTATTGATGCTTAACGAAGACTTGTCACTTTATTGGTTTGTGTTGCTTCTCATCATGAAACCCAAGTATGTTTTATAAAGTGATAGATTCTTCAGCACAAGAAGAGCAAGTATTATGTGTGCTGCTACCAGTCATTTCCTGTGCCCGCTGCAGACATTGCTAATGGAGCACTGCGTTTTTGTTCTAAATTGAGATGTAGCCTCCGCCTCCTTGGCATACAAATTGCAACGTGTTTGCTATCCTTCTGCTAACATTATTTCATTAGAGAAGAGGTAGAAATCACTCTGTAGGCCATTGAACTTGTCAAATACGGTCATGTTTTAAATGTTGGGCTGGTCACTATGCTACCCCTGTATATTTTAGGGCACTTAGGGGATCCTATATGCATGCGGTCTGATCAAAACCTGGTTTCCATCATGGGCTTGGAGTGAGGAGATCCAGTTTCATATTCTAATTCCACCACTCACCAGCTAGGTGATGTTGAGTCAATCATCAGATCTCTATCAGGTTTTGTTTGTCATGTGTAAAATTTGGACAGTAACTCCCTCCCTTCTTCAGAGGGCTGTTCTGAGGATCAATGAATGTGGATGGCTTTTTAAATTATTAAAGCTTTATAAAGTGTCTGCTAATATAAAAGACTAGAGGCCCGATGCATGAAATTCATGCAAGTGTAGGCCTTCCTTCCCCTGGCTGCCAGCACCGGCTCTCCTCTGGCACCCAGGACTCGGGCTTCCCTCGCAACCCTGGCTTCGTTCGGAAGGTTGTCTGTAAGGACATCCAGAAAGACATCCAGTCTAATTAGCATATTATGCTTTTATTATTATAGATATCTTGGATGTCATGTAAATAAGCACAGAACTCTGTCCAAATAAGCCAATGCAAACTTAATAATATACTAGTTTCCAATTTCATATGACGCAGCGACCTTTCCCTCTCATTCCCTCTTTTGTATGATTAGTCTTTTGTATGTCTAATGGCTAGGGACTTATAGGAGATCTCTTCAAAGTTTAATCCAAAGTTTAATGATGTCCATCACAATCTGTTATTAGGGGCCCAGGCTGGGGAGCAGGACAGGGGGATCAATTAATAGAGTAGAAAAGTTGATACAGGCACAATGAAAAGTTTGAGGCTCGGAGAACATTTTCTAGGTCTAATTAATGGTTGGGATACAGTTGGTAAAACTGCTTTTAAGAAAACAGCCCCAGGAGATCTTCCTAGAACTTTGGCCTCATCAACCTCCTGCTCTAACCAGGAGACTAACTGGTGGGATGCTACCTTTAAACAGCTTTCCAAGAAAGCTGCTTCTGATTCTCTCAGCACGTTGGCATGTATGACAACATGGGAAAAATACAGCAGTGAATTTTCCTAACCACCCTGAAACTAACGTATTTGCGATGCATTTCATCAGCAACTTAGTAAACTGCCATTTAAGAGGTACATTACTTTGACAATAGTGTCATAAAACTCCTGCTGCCAGACATAATTCACAGGTGGTAGCTGAGGAAAGTGGATTCCATAGTGCTTCAATATCCCTCTGTCCTGAGGTGCTGGTTTCTAAGAAACAGGCTGGCATGTGTGTGAGCAGGTTTTTACTTTGGGGTTTTGAGTCAAAATAATTTATAAACCTCTCTCTCTCTCTCTCTCATGCTCATGGGCATAACAGCAGCTACATGGAAACTGTTCTGGTGATGAGAGGGTCCTATGTGAAGGTCACTTTGTGTAATATTGGAGAAGGCACTTCATATTTACTTTTTGGCATTCAGGTTCTTGGGTGATATTTAGAGTAAATTTTAAATGCATAAGAATGATAAGACAAAGGTTTTGCATTGACCATGTTATATGGGGGTGGGGGGAAGGGGATCTAGTGAAATAGGGACATTAAGTTTCATGATGCTGGTTACTTTAAATTTTTATATCACTTCATCTCCAATTCAAATGTCAAGTCAAAGTAAATTCCTTAAGTACTTTGAAAATCTCTCAAAGTCATTAAACCAAATGTGGAAGCATCCATCCAAATGCACCCGTGGCTGTCAGCGCAGGAGGTGGGGCTGAGAAGTCAGTATCACTGGCAAACGGAACTTCTTTGAGGAAAAGCACACATTTCATTTCCAATGTTTTTTAAAAATATGACTTGTAAGGCTTCTACAAATATGATCCTAGTAATTCCATTACCAAATGTACTGTCCACATTTCCCCGGCCCCCCAAACCCAAAATTTCTGTATAGAAAAGGATACAACTTTATATGTCTTCACTTAAAACACTCTCAGTAACCTCAAAACCCCAAAACTTTACTTCTTATTCTCTTTATTCTCATCTCTCATAGAAATTGATGTGACTTCCATGACTGAACCATATGCTTAATTTTTTAAAAGTCATGCCACTTACTATTTTGACCTTTCGAAAAGGAAAGTCAAGGAAATATTTAAGAAACTAGTCAGGTAATTCATTATGGGTAACTTTACATTTTCTGTTTTATGATTTTGTTCTTTATTCCATTTCCTTGTGGCCTTTAGTAGTTCATAGATCCACAATGCGACAGATTAGTTTAGTTTGGGATAGAAAACTTATGATAGTGTCCAAATCCTCAATTTAACAGTTGAAGAACCTGAATTTGAGACATGTAAATGTCTTGCTTGAGGTCACACAATGACAACATCTTCATATTGTTCCCCAAAGTCATTTCCTATCTAAATAATGTAGACACAATTTAGCATTTGGAGCTATGTACTGCCTTGCTCCCCAATGAATGAATGCAGTTTTTAGGGTACTATGGCTTGGTAAAGTTCAGAGGAGCTATTTGTATTATTCCTCCTTGCCCAAGACTTAGGGCAGCTTTATTTTTGTTGTTGTTGTTGTTGTTGTTGTTGTTAAGTGAGAAAGAAACTGAGGCAGAGAAAGACAAAGTGTCTTGGATAGCCTAAGTGACATAGCCTTTAGATGCAAGCCACACTTTGTTGCTTACTTCCATCTGGCTAAGTAGTGTTCTGAGGCGGATGAGAAGATCTCTGTCTGCACAGATAAATGAGGCACCAAAAATAGTTTGTGTGGTCTACTGGTAGACATAAAAAGCAATGAGGTCAGCCTGGAGTCCATAAGGAATGAGCACTAATGTATTCTTCTGCTCATTTTGATTTGCTGACAAAAATCATGCAGTTTTAAAAGAGGGAGGACAGAGTTTAACGAAAGGAAAAAAAAAAATTAGGAATGTCAAGCGTAATCCTTTGAAAGAGCTAGTGAAAGCTCAGGAGAATAACTGTTTTGATGTTCTGAGTGACAGGTAAAATGAAGACCCTTTCAGACAAACCCATTGTGCTCTTGTCAAAGGTGGCTGAAGTTCTGTTCAAACACCTGTTTCTAGTCTTTGTGAATATTAACAGCCTCTGTGATTTTTTGGGGGGAGCAATGATTTTGAAGTGCTACAGTACACAAAAGACATCAGCTCAATCTTTTTCCAATTCACTGCCAGTTCTCAGTTTCCCCCAAGGACGTGCATAATTTTTAAAACTTGTGGCTGATAGATTTCTCGATGTGTGTTGACACTGCGAAACATGATTGCTTTTTTAAAATTACTATTAGTCATTCTAATTTCATTTTACATACGATTTGTTTTCAATTTAGCATAAAGGTGCTAACCACAGAAATTGATGTGGAAATATAAAATGCAGAAGCCCTGGAAGAGTGGAAGGCATGCCTCTCTAAAGAGGCCATTCCATCACCAATAGCTGTGGGACTGTCTATTGCTTAGGGACATCCACTTAATTGGATAAATAATTCTCTGACAATTAAAATTCATGTGTTTCCAATGTTAATGAGTATACTGAATGCAATATTTTTTTCTAAGTTTAGTTTGCATGGATTATGAATTCTTCTGAACTTAAATAAAGGTATGTGACACGAACCAATTGGATTTTATGTAGTTTCTTAGGAGCATATATTATAGTTTCAACAGACTGTATAGAATATTGCCATTACATTTTCTAGCAACTCTCTCAAAGCTCTTTCTCCTTACTTCAAATGAAATGGTTTTACACAAATCACAGCCTCATGAAATGATCACTTGTAACTAACTCCTTCCATATTTCACTAATTCTGGTCTTGACTAATCCCTATTTGGAGAGGAATTCAACCCACTATAATCCCTAATCACTCCATCCAGTTTCAGTGTGTGTCTCATTAGGGCTGCTAAAAAAAGACTGTCTTAATTCTTCTTGAAACCCAAGAGGCAAAGGGGTCAGGAAATTACACTTGGATTGTCTAGAATTTGCAATCAACAATTTCAAGTCACTCATTCACATGTAAGGATGGAGATAAAGCCAAAATCTGTCCTATATTGAGAAAAGATCTGAAATGATTTGCTTCACATTAACCTGCCATGCTTCTTCTACCCTTGGGAAATGGATACAGACGAGTGGAAACCAGGTGACTAACCTTTTTCTGCTTTGGCTCTTGGGGACAACTTGTCTCTGGTGCTGCTCTTTGATACCCAAGTCCAGGCATTGACACAAAATGCAGCACCTCCTGTGTAAGAGAAGTCACCATCTCTGCACTGAGGCAATGCTGTGATTACCATTGTTCTGGATTACATTGCATTGTCTAAACTGCAAGATGGATCTCTACCTTTCCTAGTCTTCTGAGGTGGTACTCCCTGGACCAAATAGGCATGGCAGAAAGCCACACACTCCTCTCACAAGAGTTCTCAAAATTGTCCAAGGGCCAACAATCAGCTTCCAAGGATCAGACCTTCATTGTTCATTCTGTCATTTGCCAATTACGGCTGACTCTCAGTTCACGAGTGAGAATTTGATGTCAATCAGGCAGTGTCATTACTTTTACAGCCCTCCATGGGCTCCTCAGCTGGGCTCAGGGAAAAACCAAGTCTCTGAAGGTGCCTAAAAGACCATGCATGATCTCATCTCCTACTATTCTCCCCATTTGCTCAGCTGCCACCAGCAACACCAGCTTCATTGCTTTGCTTTAAATAGAACTCTCTGCTCCCAACACTGTTTACCCCTGTTTACTGTTCTGTTTCTCCTCCAGTGCATTTATCACAATCTGACACACTGTACATTTAATTAATTTACTTTATTTATTATCTGTCTCCCAACACTGAAATATGTGCTTCAGAAGATAGGGATTTACTTTTTTTTTTCCCCTGGATCTCCAACTTCTAGAGCAGTGTCTGGCAAAAACAGGTGTTTGACCATTATTTTTTTTTTTTAATGAATTAATTTGTGGCCACTCCTTGGCTCCTTATTGTTTTGTACCAGAAGCTATTTTAGTTTCTCCTAAAGGAGACAAGGAGACCCTCTTGGGTGAAAATCTGTATCTGGTCATAAATACGTGTTTGGAGAATGTCAAATCCCACAAAATATGTCATTTCAGGTCAACAAAGTGAGTACCTACTATGTGGTTAATTCTGGGGAGACAGTGTGCTTCTTTTTATGAAGGAGCTCGCAGTCAGGCCCAGGCCTGTTGCCTCTGACTGCATTGGGAAAAGATGTCAGGCAAGGGGGTGAGTAGGGGAGACATCCAGCTGTTGTCTGCTAGCTGAGCCCTGTGCCCTTGCAGTAGCAGAAGAGAGGTGCCTTCTTGTAATCCATGTGCCTGCAGGACCCACCTTATTGTAATTTATCAATAATGACCCCCCTGCTAGCAGCTGGCCATAGTCAGTCCCTTCCTATGGACACCTCAAATAACCACAGTCAACTCTAAACTGCCAGCTTAACTACTAGCCTTCAAGGTTGATTTTCCAGTCAGTGCTGTTTTCAGTTCAAGCATGTGAGCTTCATTTCCTAAAGAAAACTGGGTCCACTGGGCCCAGAGCCTCCTTCACACAATCCATCTCTCCACAAATGACATTTGAAAGATGGGTAGCTGCTAATCTTCTGAGAGTACAGTTGAGTAGGATGGAGAGCTAAAAGTTCTCACTTTAATACACTAAAATGTTTACCATTTTGTTTCTAGAGATTGTACAGAATTTCTAAGCAACTGGCTTAAGTAGCAAGGCAGCATTCAACCTTAGTTTTTATTAACTTTTTAATTTTAGGGTAAATTTCTGAGGAAGCTATCCTTTTGCAAGCCTGAATCCAATATTCACATGCAACGACTCCCTGGCTCAAATGCAGAGCATACTTTGAAGCACCTAATTCCCCTACGTGGGATGTTGGACCTAAAACATATTTGAAATAAGTATTTCTAAGTTGTTTTAAAAACTTTATATCCTGCTGTTCTCCAAATCAATTAAAATAATTCCAAGAATCCTTTACTTATGGTATTCTAAAATTTTCTTTGATTTGATTATTCTTATCAGTGATGGTGCTTTATTCAAGTTGACACAGAAATGGCTGTGCTCAAGCACACAGCACTGCACACACCTGTGAGGGGGTGAGAGTAGCCGACTTCTTTGCTAGTGGCAGGGACAGTGTGAACTGTCTAGTCCCTTTCCTCCCACAGCTTAGCATTCCATCATGATCATGCTACTCTGTCATCAAACCTAACTGCAATCAGTTTGCTTAACTGATCACCAACCAGAGAGAAGCAAACCGAGACGGGCTCCTGAAGGAGGAAAAGGGCAGAAGACGAAGCCAGGAAGGAAGTTACTCCGGAATCTCTTCCCTGCTCTTCCGCTTGCCTTGTGAGCTAGTAAGAGCTGGTGTGTGGCAAGTGTTTAGAGTCTATATTCAAATTATTAACTCAAGAGCAGTAAAACGTGCAAAAAAAAAAAAAAAAACTTTAACTAAACACAGACTGTAATATTGCATAATCGATGATCTGTGGGAAAGTGCATTTCCCCACCTTTTCAGTTGTGTTCTGCTTCTCCATCTTGCCCATAGCAACTCTTCCCATCCTCTCAGAAATTGAGGTTTATCTCAATCCCCAATTTTATTTATACTGATGTTCTCTCTATCTCCTTTCTTTCGTCCCCAAAACATTTTAAAGTCTATTCCTTTCTCAAGTCATCTCTTCTTAATGAGGGTTGCCTTAACCTGTCCTGTTTTGGCTCCAAACTCTGTGAACCCTGTGTCTATATCACCTGCCACTGCTTTCTCACAAGTTGCTGATTACTAATCCTCCCTACAATCTGGCTTTAGCATGTACTGCATTACTCAATTGGCTTTCTCAAAAGACTTCTTGTAATTGCCAAATTTAATGACTTAATCTGTGTCCTAATCCTCCACATTAATTCTGTCGCAAGCAACATGCCTTCTCTTGGGGAAATCTCACACTTAGTGAAACTCCACTTTGTTCTTCTCTATAGACCAGTGGTCGGCAAACTCATTAGTCAACAGAGCCAAATATCAACAGTACAACGATTGAAATTTCTTTTGAGAGCCAAATTTTTTAAACTTCTTCTAACACCACTTCTTCAAAATAGACTCGCCCAGGCCATGGTATTTTGTGGAAGAGCCACACTCAAGGGGCCAAAGAGCCGCATGTGGCTCGCAAGCCGCAGTTTGCCGACCACGGCTCTAGACAGTTAATGACGACAGTCTCCTGGTGTTTCCTCTACCTCACGGGTTCCCTTTTCTGTCTACTTTGCTCCTCATGCCTTTTCTATCTGCTGGGGGGGACTGATCAAAAAAGAAAATAAAAGAGAGAGAACTCATGGACACTGAAAATAGTGTGGTGATTGCAAGGAGGAAGAGGGGGTGAGTAGAGTTGGAAGAGAGCATACAGGGGATAAACGATGATAGAAAAATTTTTTTTTTTTAATTCAGAAAGTGGGATCACATTCACTTCTTTGTCCTACCCTCTTCACTGCTGACAGTGGAGTCATGATTCACTCTGTAACCCAGGCAACAGAGCAACCACAAACTTCCTGGATCTGGTCCTTTTTTTTGTTTGTTTGTTAATCCTCACCGAGGATATTATCTCCATTGATTTTTAGAGGGAGTGGAAGGGAGGGGGAGAGACAGAGAGAGAGAAATATCCATGTGAGAGAGACACATTGATAGATTGGATATCTCTCACCCCCTGACCCAGGATCGAGTCTGCAACTGAGGCACGTGCTCTTGACTGAAATTGAACCCACCTTTCCGTCCACAGGCTGACGCTCCAATCACTGAGACAAACTGGCGAGGGCTGGTTTCCTATCCTTTTAACATTCCCAACATTTCTCCTGGAGCAACAAGACTTGAGCCCCTGCCCTCAAAGGCAAGATGCTTCCAACCTCTTTTTCAAGCGTCAGCCTCTTCTAGTCGTTTACACGTCTGAGGCCATGTCCATACCCAAAATTGCAGGGGGAGATGCTTTTTGCTTTTCTATGCACATCCCAGGGAAAAGCTATGCAGTTGGAGGAGCTCCATCTCCATTCTTCTCCGCCTTACTCTCTCCAACTCTGAGTTTAGACAAGACCCTATAGTACATGCTCAGGAAATATTTTGCAGGTTGAGTAAATGTACAGATGGATGCCTACAAATCTGACCACTGGAATATTTTCTATCTTCAAATAACCAGCTCAAAGTCCCATTCACCTTGAAACGTTTCCTGACCTCTCCATTTTGATTTTTGTTCCCCCTTTGACCTTCATAGCGCTTCTTTCATAATGCGTGTTTTACCTTATGTTTTAAACATGTCATGCAAATGTCTTGGTGTCCATACCAGCTATTTCATACATGCTCTCTGAGAACAGGCATTGTCATCATAGTATCTGGAAGTCCCCTGGTGCTCTTAATATAATTCGTTGTGTAAAACAGCTCAATACCTCTGCATTGAGTTTATTTTACTTCAAGGACTAGAATACTTGCATGGAAGTCAAACAGTTCCTGCCTCTTACAGGTTTACAGAATGTCCTTTTGTACCATTAGCTCAGGGTATGGTGATTCTCAGAATTTCATTTCCTTTATAAATAGGGTTAATAATATTTATCTAATAGGGGGACTCAGAAGATTCTTTAATTAATGATGAAGCACATTCCAAGACCCTTAGAGGGAATAAAAAAACATTATTATATCTCTTATTACTGTAGATAGCAGTTATTAAACTCTCCCATAAACAGGAACCAAGAACAATTTTAAGCCAAACTGATAGTTTAATAAGAAGCAGCTAGTGGTTACCCAGTTGAGCTAATGTAAACACTTTGGCAAAAATTATTCCCTTCTGTTGCTATTCACGCGGGTCATGATGAGCTTTCAGAGTCTGAGTTTTCTCATCTACTTAATTAAGACATTGGATGAGATGACCTCAAAGGTCTCATCTAGCTCCAACTTTCTTGGCCAATCTCTGATTTTATTAACATCTCAAATCTCTGACTAATTGAATGGTCCTCCGTGTTTTCATATAACCATGCACCACTATAACTGCTTTCTTCCAAGGGTTCCTTTTGGGCCAAAGAGTTGAAGGACAAGCATAGATTTTTTTTTTTAAATCATGTGATGGCAGAATGCTATATAAATTCTCTCAGGGAACTTGAAATGGGCAAATCTAAGCTTTTTTTTGAATCTTGGTGTCCCAGAAAACTGTTTTTGGCTTAGGGCAGAGAATAATCAGAAAATATTCAGGTGTATTCCACCACCCAGGCTATTCAGTTTCTCACAAATAGAAATTAATGTTCCTCATCAGCATGTCCCCTGGGGCTCGGGATAATGCTTATCAATGTTCTTCCTAGGAGGATTTCAGAAGCAAAGCAGCCCAAGGAGGATGGTAGGCATTTGGCAACAAACCAATAGTACTCTGCTTTTCCAGAGGATGCTTATGGAATAAATATTCTGAATGTCCGATTGAACTGTGAGAGTCACTTGCAAAGAGAGTGTTTTAGAAAACTCCTTCACTGGCTCCCTCTGTCTGCCTTGAGTGTTCAGAACAATCTTGAAAACTCAGAACCACTGCAGTATTGGGCTTTGCAGCTTCCTCTTTGATGTCCAGGTCAACAGTGTTCTCAGAAGGTATGCCCTGCTGTCCTCAGGATTTGTCATGATGGATTTTGAAAAATGTATTGTGACAAAAATAGCTTAAATGTATTTTCTCAACATGTTTGAGGCATGCAGTACGATATTGTTAACTACAGGCACATCGTTGTATAGCAGATCTCTAGAACTTTTTCATCTTTCATCGCTGAAACTCTCTATCTATTGAACAACCCCTACTGCTCCCCCCAGCCCTTGGCAACCACTATTCTTCATTCTGTGTCTAGGAGTCTGACTACTTTAGATACCTTGGATAAGTGGAATCACGCAGAATTTGTCTATCTGTCGGGCTTATTTCACTTAGCATATAATGTCCTCAAGGTTCATCCATGTTGTAGCACATGAAAGGATTTCTTCTGCTTAAAAGGTTTTGTCCACACAATTCTAGTATTTCTAGTATCTGTAGCTGATGATCTGTTTATTTGCTGGAGGGAGAGAAACTTCCCTAAAATATTTGAATAAAAGAGTTACTCTCCCAGATCAATGCCAGATTTGGATCCTGTGGTCCAGGAGACAAGCTTTAAAAATATACTTGGGTCACATTAAAATGACATCATGGTACCTCCAAGAAAGTAACAAACTAAACTAAAGAAAAAAAAGTCAACAGAAAACACAGTCCCTTCTTCTCACCCCAGAACAACATATTTTCAGTGAACTGAATTGTTAGCTTCAGTATTATTTGGAGAAAAACAATATCTTCAGGTGGTGATCAGGTGGTCTGGCTCCATGAGAGCTTTGTTCTTGTGAATGTCCTAGTAGTAATGAAATAGATGCAATAGAAATATAGTTTAGCAGCAGTCATGGAACACTCAAGTGTTCATTTCATGACCTTATTCTTTTCCCATGGAAGAATCAGAAGGATAAATGGCATGTGTTTTAGACTAAGGTATAAACATGGCTTTATCACTTACTGCTTGACTTTGAACCACCTCTCTGAGCCTCAGTTTCCTCAGTTGCAAAATTAATGTCACATCCGTTTTATGGGATTGTAGGAGGAGGAATGTGATTAAATAAGTAGTGGGTCACGCTCCTGACCTAGCCCAGTTCCTGCCACAAATAAGTGCCACATAAATAAACATCTGACCCTGACCCCTCTCATACTTGGACTGCTAATACTTCCACCCCTCACTGAAATATCGAGACATCCTAAAAGATGGTCCTCTGCTCAAAGAAATACTGCTGCTGCTTTGTCAGAGGTTGAACATATAAAAGAGATAAATTAGGAGATGGCTACTTGCCTTACCAAAGGAGTCTCTGATTGACAATAAGATGAATGACTCCTGGTTTTTCAGCACCTCCTAGGTCTATTTGTAAACCCAGCTCTGAGCTTTACATAATTCTCTCAACCCCAAAAAGATTCCTTTATAGAGCAAGTTCCTCTCACAGGACTCGATTTCTGACACTTCTGTTTCCCTACATGTTTTTTAGGATGACAGGGACTGGGAAAACTGTACTATGCATTTATGTCTCACCGAGCTTTGAAAGGAAATACAAATCAGGGTGCCCTGATCTCCCATGCAAGTTATTCCCATATATCCTGGTCCCACCCAAAGGAAAGAAACTGTTGTAAAACCTGAGCTATTGTAAATTCCTACAGGATTAAAAATGTGAGATTTACATTGTCCAAAATTAAATCTCCTGGTCACACGAGCTGGTGCTTGACCCAAGTATTCCTTTGGCCAAAAATGGAAAAAAAGCATTCAGTTAGTGGAGCCCTTTCTACTTTTCCCAAAGCTTCCACTTTGGCCCGGAGTCAGGTATCCGAGACACATAAAAATGCACGGAGGTTCTTCCAGCCTGGTTTCCGAGGTTTCTGGAGCAGGTGATCATTAATGCAAATTTATGGGCTATTACAGAATTTTAAAAAATGGGTTGTGGTCGAATGAAAACCATAACCTTTTCACACTTGCTTTTTAATTACCAGATATGTAAAAAGGAAAGGTACAGATTTAGCTGTACCGGTTTCTAGAAATGGTACTGAGCTAAAACCATTGGCAAAAACAAAAACAAAAAAATCTCCTGACGGAGGGTGATTTCTTTGGCAAAAAATGTAGATTTCCTATATTTAAAAAAGTTGTATGAGAATCTAAAGCAACCACTGTGTCAAAGAAGGGTCTGTTGTTAGTCCTCCTGTCAGTGCCAGATTGTAGGATGGCAGGAGCCCATGAAAGCTCTGTTTGGTGTTGGGAGTGTGCGTGTGTGACAGTATTGCTGGAAACTTCTCTCCTGCACCTTCTCTAAAAAATTTGGTTCAACTGAAAGAAAGCAAATAGCTTGGAATACTATTAGTTCCTGCTAAATTTAAAGTGAGAACTAAGCTAAACATGGTTTTATGAAAGGAGTATTTTTAGGAATGAATGGGTTAGTCAGTCTGTGAGAAGGAGATTTTAAACAAGCCATTGCTACATCTCGGTAAAGAACTATGTCTGCAATGGAGATCTTTGCTTTCTGAGAAAATACATTTTGGGGTGTTGTTTTAAACGACTCTATATTCATCACGGTTAACATTTCTCCTGTCTTGCTACCCCAACATGGCCAACTCTTTTCATTTATAATAAACACACAGTAGCAATTTGGCCCTTTGTGATTTTTCTTATATAGTTTCCTTTAGATCAGCACAAAAGATTCAAAAATCTTTTTACTTTATTAAAATAAAGGGTCAGTTTTGGAAACAGCAAAAGCAGTGATATTTTTTCATGTTACTAGCCAGATCACTTGGTATCTGTTTTGCTATATTAAATGAACAATTTCCTTTGTCATTTATTTTTATGACCCAAAGATGAGAAAACACTGATCATTAGAAAAAAAAAATTACTGTCATTCTGCTTAGCTTGCACTTTAAATATAAGAAAACCATATCTTTCAGGCTGAAAATGTTTCAGCTAATCTGTTTGCATTTTTAATAACAGTAAAATAAGCAAACCCTCTGATAACAGCATTTAGCATTAATTTTTAATAACCTCATGCCTTTTAAGTTGCCCTTTGTATCTTGGTGGGGAGAAGAACTCTCTATAAGAAATTAATCAGCAAGTAAATTTAGTTCGGATGCTTTCCTTATTCTCGGGGTCTATCAGAGTCAGTGACCTGGGCTGCCAAATGTTTCTGAACACGCTTCTTTAGGACAATGCCGCCAAAGCCAACAGCCAAGAGGATCGTTTTAAATGTCCTGTTTAGTAATATTTCCTCTCTCTTCATGGTTGGATTCTTCTTGGCTCCAGAGTGGTGAGCTTGCCCGAAAAACAGCCTTTCTGATTGATTACCACCAGCCCAAAGGTATGTTGGGTCATTGTAAAGAGCTGAGCACAGCAATATTTATCCTTCACTCATTCGTCAAAGAAACAAACATTTATTGAATACCTACTGTGCACCAAACCTTGTGCAGGGCACTAGGGGGCACAGCAGTGGTCAGTTCAGCCGTGGTCTAAACAGCATAGCTATGGGGACACGTCTGGCTTCTACACATTCTTTTTTTTATTTAAATTCTTACTCAACGATATTTTTCCATTGAATTTTTTTTTTTTAGAGAGAGTGAAAGGGAGGGAGAAGGAAGGGAGGGAGAGAAAGAGAAAGAGAAAGAGAGAGAGAGAGAGAGAGAGAGAGAGAGAGAGAGAGAGAGAGAACGATATGAGAGAGACACATTGATTGGTTGCTTCCTGCACACATCCTGACCTCGGACGAGGATTGAGCCTGCAACCCAGGTAGGTGCCCTTGGTTGGTAATCAAACACGAGACCCTTTGATCTGCAGGCCGACACTCTAACCACTAAGCCAAACTGCCTAGGGCTACACATTCTTTGTAAGGTACCCCTGTGGTGTCTTATGTGCCTGGCAATGTTTAGGAGACTCTTCCCTCCCCCTCACCTCATCCTGCCACTCCATGCCTGATCTGTTCTGGCTTCGGAGTCGTTTTCTGAAAATTGCATTGTTGTGATGATTAAATGGAAGATGCTTAATACAATGTCTGGCACAAAGCATACTTATCAAAGTTGACTATTCTTACTGTCATCTGCAATAATGGTAATAGTTCAAAAGTAATAACTATCATTCATTTTCCGCTATGCATTTACATGATAGGCTCTCTGTTGGGCATTGTTAGGTATATTATCTGCAATTCTCTCAGCAATCCACTAAGATAAGTCTGGTTATGTAAGTCCAGAGAATTGAAGTGGCTTGCCCAGGACTGTCCAGCTACTTGGACAGCCAGGTATCCTACTTCTCTGAAGGGGCTGTCTTAGACAATAAGAAATGGCTCATGGCTTGGTGATCCAGTACTTACCTGGGGAATGCTGGGGTGGGAAGAACCCCCCCGCCCCATGCTCTCAGGAATCACATCCAGGTCCACGAGCCTAACTCCAGCAATGGTGGGCAGATGCCACAGATCGTGTCAGGTAGATTAGTCTACCCCACCACCCATTGTTTTGTGTGATGAGATCCACTGTTGGGACAGGGAAGATCATGAGAAAACCATCTCCTGAATACAGAGAATCCAGCCAATGCCACCCAGATTGTGTGACCTGGAAGAGGACTTGGCATTTCTGGGCACCAGTTTCCCACATAAAATGGGAAGAGCTGGTTCTAAGCTTCCTCCTCTCTGAATAAGGAAGTGAAGGGAAGTATTGAGTGCTTCAGAGCTTTATATTTGACAACTCCTCTAATCCTCCCAGTGACCCTCTGAGAACAAAACATTATTACTTATGATTCTACCCAAGGTTGTCCAGCTACTCAATGATGGGATCAGCATAGAAACCTTATCTGTCCAACTCCAAATCTAAAGTTCTTTTCATGTCACTTCAGTGTAGCTGGGTTTATGTTCATTTCCCAGGAATGGTGACTTGGGCATCTTCTACCAAAGATCATAGATTATCTGTTTCTATTTGAATTCTGAAACAGATGCCATCCAATCTTTAAGGCTTTCCCTGTCACGGTTGGTTTTCATGTGAGTTGCCATGAAGAGTACACTGATCTATCGAGTTACCGCCACCTTTTGTGTTCATGTCTTTTAACCTGGATTATCCCAGCACTCTTTTTATCTCTGCGTTTCACATGGCAGTGGAATCGCAAGGTGGCTTTGGGTCTGTCTGGCTGCCTGGAACTCAATGAGGCTCTCCTTCTAACTTTGTGTAACCCAGCAGGGGGAAGATAATCCAATTGCAAATGTTTTTTCACGCACCACCCTATCCTAAGCTAAATACAGCCACATTCCTGTTGCTGGCAATTTTGCTGAAGTGGAATTTGTAATTAAAATCCTCCCTGGCTTCTATAGTTTCTCTCCTATGTAAGCTACATGTTTCACGTAGTTATGCTTAACAGAGCAACTGTAAAATGGAAATTTAAAAACAAAGGGGTAGATGCCAAAATTGAAACAAATACCAATATAGAGTCTTAGGATATTCCTTTATGCAATGGCCTTTGATAACCAGGCCTTCCAGGGTTTGGTGTGTGTGTTTGCAAATAAGCACTCACAGATCCAGCTTACACCTGATGTAATTATTCCCCATCCTGCCTTTCTGAGATCATAAAAATAACAAGTCTATTCCACCAAAGGCAAATAATACTTAGAAACAATTAGGAAAAGTTAATGAAAGGAATAATTAAATGTATGTTAAGTAACAATATATCAAACGCATTTGTGTCTGGAGTGAATATGGTTTCATGAGCCGAGTTCTGACTGATGTCAGCATGAATCTTTATGCTGCCAGATTCTCATCCAACTGCCAAAATATTTTTTCCCCTGTAGGATTGTAAAATGAAGTATATTCCAGTTCCCACCAGATACGATAGTGTTTCACATGACCATATTTAGACTTTCGCATTCCACTAATACAACAGGGAAACAATTCTTGAAACACTGCTCATTTTCAGCACTTCACGTGTAAGTAATCCCCATGGCCAACATTTATATCTGCCTGGTTACTCCTCCCAAACGTGTTAATAGCATTTTGAAAAAATCCCATTTTAACTCATCTGTCTTTTTTCATTTTTTTTTTAAACAAAAGAGAATCTCTGTGTGTGGGAGAGGGTATTCTACAAACGCCACTTGAGGAAGGAATGGCCTCAGGCCATCGATCTTTCAGGAGTGGAGAATATTGTTTAGACCTGCATGTACACGGACAGTGAAAATAAAAGCTCTCCATTTTCCAGGATGTTTTACTCTGGGATATTTTCACCTGTGGGGAGCAGCGCACACTCCTCCTGCATTTACTCCACTTTAAGCTCGTCATTTTAGCTGGAGACAAGAACAAATCGCCTGCAAAGGCAATCGTTTCTAGAAATAATGGTTTTTCAGATAAACTTCTCCCTATGAAAACCCTTTTCTACTTTGTCAAATTTCAATATTTCTTGACACAATTAATGAAATAATATTAAAGATACTTATTAATTAGGGTTAAATGGATATTAATAATAAATAACAAAATTAGACATGACCTCATATCTTTTTCACAGCAATTCACTTGCATAACTCAGAACAGTCAATGCTACCCTCTCTAGAGGAGACTCAGTTCTGAAGGTTTATGCCAAGCATGTCAAACTCAAAGGCTAACATGGGCCAAATAAACGAGGCATGCGGCCCTTGGGCTGTGAGTTTGACATGCTTGGTTTATGCTACAAATGTAAGTGTGACAGTGTTAGAAGCAAAATACTCTCCTCTTTGGTTTGCAACTTTGTTTTTTCTATTCTGTTGGCACTGGCCCTTTTGGCAACCTTAATCCATGGAATGAACTTATGGTCAAAGAAAACTCTGAAGTCTCTTTCACCTCAGCTACATGCTATGCTACATGCTACCTGCACAATATTTCTGGTTATCCCCACTTTCAGAGACATTGTTGGATTGCGTTTCTTGGCTCTTTGTAGTTGAGTAACTCATGAATTGGGAGTGAAGTGATGTGTGTCAATTCGAGGCCAGCCTTTAATTCCTGGTATGAGACCTTGTCAAACAATTTTGTTTTACATCTACGCTGGCAACTGGTAATATTCAAGATGGTTATCACACCCTCAGTGTGAGTTCTAGAGTAAGAGATATGGAGGAAGGCAAGGGTCGCTGTGTAGCTTAGGATGACTGTGTAGCTTGAATGAGAAATAAGCCTCTGTTATGATAAGCCATTAAGATTTTTAGGTTATTTGTTACTGCTGCATCACACAGTCCATCCAGACTGACACAGTAACAAATTTTTAAGAGAAAAACATACACACACATGTTGTAGAGTGGGGACACAAATGGATATGCAGCCCTGGCTATCCTATACAGTAAAACCCTAATATGCAAATCGACTGAACTGCAGAACGACTGGTTGCTATGACGCACACTGACCATCAGGGGGCAGACGCTTAACTCAGGAGCTGCCCCCTGGTGGTCAGTGTGCTCCCACAGGTTGAATGCCACTCAGCCAGAAGCCGGGCTCATGGCTCGTGAGTGCAGCGGTGGTGGGGGGAGGATCTCCCAACTTCGCTCCTGCCACAGCAGCAGCGCTAAGGACCCCTCGGAGGTTGTCCGCCAAGGGGTCCCGGACTGCAAGAGGGTGCAGGCCAGGCTGAGGGACCCCCCCTAGAGCATGAATGTCATGCACCGGGCCTCTAGTTACTGTAATAATTTTCTTGACCTGTTAACTTATGTCCCCATAGGCTATATGACAACGTTGTGCAATTTAGAATAAACCACAGTACTAAGGTGTATGTCCTCAAGATCAAGTGTTGCCTGGGTTTCAGACCCACTAGCCTTCTTGGCTTGGTGCCTCGTGCAATGATTCATTTAATTTAAACCAGGAGATGGCAAATTTGGTTCTAATTCCTTTAAAAATCATTTTTCCTTCATGTGAAGTAAGGGTTGCACATGCTAGCAATCTTCCTCTGCTTCCTTCAAAACCATTGATTTTTTAAATAGAAGTATTTGTACATTACCTTTCTGTTTTTCAAAGACTTTCTCACAAAATGGTAATAATTATAATTACACTTAACTGATAATGTTGATGTGAGCATCATTGAGATAATGTATGCTAATAATGCTTTGTTAACTGCAAAACCCTCCACATGGTGAGTTATTAGTATCTTTTCAGGTAGACAGGTAAATAACCCCACCATTTTACAGATATGAAAGTTGTGGTTCTGGGAGGTACAGTAACTTGCCCAGGACACTCATTGTGTTGTAAAGCTAGTCCATGTCTTTGGAGTCCAGGTTCATTTTGTCTTTATTTTTACACATGGGCTGGAGAAAAGCTGGTGTTTTAGAAGCAATCAAGCACATAAATGGGTCTAGGGGTCATGGATGGTACAATCCTTTAGGCTTTCTATTATCTTCAGTACACTTTGCAATGTTGACGGTATCATCCTTGCTGATTTAGTTCTTATTTTTCTCAGTGGAAAATTTTGCAAGAAATGGCCTTCTGTAGAGAAAGGGCTAGACTCCAGGAGGTCCACGTTGTAGATAAGAAACCATTATTCAATGAGAGGCGATCACTAGAGTCTATTTGTTTCTCTTGACCCAAATTGAAGTCCATGATAGAATGGGGATGCTTCAAGAAGAGGCCCCAGCACTTCTTTTTGCCCTGCACTTCGCCTCTTCATTTCAGAATCTGACTCATGAAGTACAAATTATTTATGTATATAAGCAAGCTCTAAGCTAAATCAATTTAAATATATATTTTATGAGTTTGCTTTACTGTGTGCTGTGTTGTCTTTTCTTTGTAATGATGGTGAGAATCCATTGGTCATCGAAGCACAAGTGTAGGACAGTGGAGTGGCATCATGTTTGAATAAGTAGTGATGGTTGTGGTGAGAAATCACACATTCCATGGGAAACTTGAACAAAAATTAAAAACAAAGGTGCACTACACAATGCAAAACTGAATATTATTATTTCCAGAATGTGTGGAGGGTCGGGATGTGCAGTAGAAGAACTTGAACACTGGAAAGACAAATGCAGTTGATTCTCGTTTGTGGTAGTTATGGTCTATAAGGTCATTGAGAACACTGATTTAATGAATATTGAACAACACATTGTTCTTAAGGGAAATACAGGGCTTGGTTCCTGAGAGACTCTGGTCAACCAATCAATACACAGCCCTTTTTACTCGTGGCCAACAGCACTATCGCTCATACCTAAATGAAGCTAGCTAACCCATGCATTTTCTCTGTAAGGCATGTCACACCTTTCTTACACTTAGGAACACTAGGCGGCACTTCAGCCCTAAGCTTTGGTGCCATTTTAAACAACAACATTACAAAAAAAAAAAAAGCACAAAATATGAAAAATGTGGCACTAAGTGGACTGTAAAAGGACTTTTGTTTACAATATGTGAGCTGGCTGAGATGAGAAGGCAGTTTTGCCTTGTTTGACCTCAGTGGGGAGCATGTATGATGGGTGATTCAAATGTTTGCTGCTCTGTACATGCATGTAGAAAAAAAAAAGCAGCTCTGCAAGTCCTGATTTTGGTGTTACAAATAAACTTTAGTGAGTCGGTAAATTCACAAATACCAATTTGTGCATAATGAGGGTCGACTCTATCAGGGTTTGACTCCTGGCTCTGCTACTTCTCAGCTAGGCCAAGCTGTCCAAGTTTTCTGAGTCTTAGTTTTCCTCATGTATAAAATGGTGATGATACTACTAGTAATTGTTTTTTAGAGTAGTGGAGGATTATATGATGATGGCTGTAAGGCACACAGTACATAGAAGTTTATAAATGATAGCTGCATTGTTTTCATCATGGAGCTACACAGAGAGGAAAAAACTACTTGGCAGATTAGAAAAATAACAGGTAGTGCCAGAAAAGACCTGGTTTCAAATCCAAGTTCCATCTCTAGTAGCTATGTGACTTTGGACAAGTTATCTTTATGAGGCAATTTTCTGCTCTGTAAAATGAGCTCAATGACATCAAACTCTCAGCAATGTCTAGGTGTGTGTGCGTATATTAAATCAGAAAAGTGAGTGTCCTGGCATATAATAATCTCAAGAAAAGTCAGTTTCATTCTTGGCATCCCCATATTATTTCATTATTAAGTAGGATTTTTACCCATCTGTAGTAGATATTTATAAATTTTAAATAAAATAAATTTTAAATAAATTTCAAATATCCTTTGAATTTTTCTAATGGTTACATAATATTATACAAAATAAACAATCAAAGGCTTTATAAGGCATTCATGCACAAATAAATGTGTATATTGTCATCTTCTTCCCCTTTCATGTAGAAAATAAGGAAAAAAAAGAAACTTTACATAATTTTGTACTGATTTTTAAAAAAAATAAGATTTGGGAATTACAACATAAGAGAGAAAAATATGACCATTATTCTTCAAAACTTTCACAAATTTACTTCCTTTTAAAGATTTCATAGGACACTCTGCAAAGGGCAGTTGACTAGTTAGAGAGACTACCTTGAAATTAGATAGGAGAGGATCCTTCTCACAGGTTAAACAAGGGTCAGTCCCAACAAATAATACGGTGAGAAATTGCTGAGATGAAACTGAGGTCAGAATACAGCTGAGCATAGGCGGAGAGTGGATTATTGATAAACTGATTTTTAAAAAAATGAACTAGACATTCAGCAAGAGAATTAGGAAACAAACACAATGAAGGATTGTTAGAAAATGTCCTATTTGGAACTTTTCTCTATTAGATACTTCTTGATTTTAATTCATGGTGTAATTATATAATATCCATTGAATACATAGAGCCAGGAAACAGGTAAGACAGTCAGCTGGAGGATCCCTGACTTCCCACCAGGCATTCTGAGAAGAGCCTGACCAAGGGCTGCGCTTTCAGTACTGAGGCTCATCCTGATTTTGTGGCAATGACCCAGGGGAGGAGGAGTAAAGAACGAAAAGCCCACTAGGGTTGTCTGAAAAGTTGACCTGATTTAAAGTGGTGACCAGCCTCATCATTCCCTAATGGGTCTTCAGGGACCAGAGATAAAAGTAAGAAAACTCTATAAGGTTTACTTTTTGGACTTCTGCTTCACACAGGGTATAATCTAGAACTTCACCCTGTATATTTTTAGTTTTGAGATCTCATAGACTATACACCCCCAAACTCCTATAGCATGTATGGGCAATCTTTCATCAGTCAGGTAATTTTGAAAAGAGCATTGATTTGAAGTGTGAACGAGGCTCTGGTTTATATGGACAATGACAAGTCTACAATTGATGAATAAGTGTTCATTAATTTTCATGAGTATAATTGAGAATTAATAGCCCCCTTTTGTTTGAGAGAAAAAAACCACATATAGAAGATTAAAGAATGAGAACTGCGCAGAAAAGTAAGATTGAGAAAACAAACAACAAGCCCCAGCACTAGATCAAGACAATACATGGTCAAGAACTTCCTAGTTCCTGACTTCTGCTTCAGAATGCTTTTAGCCCCCAATAAAAATGAATGATATTCAAAGGCTGTTTAAATAATGCAAGTGAACTAGTTTTTAATCATACCCTTAACTACTACCCAATTTAAACTTGTGCCTTAAAGCTTAATTTTAGAAGCTTTTCTCGTTAATCACGATACCTTAAGTATTGTTAGCCTCTGTCAAAAAAAACAAACACCAAAAACCTTTATTTCTTTTTTTTTCTTCACAGAAACATAAACTGAGAATTTAACAATCTGCTTTGCAGAAGTTTTCAGTGAATGCAGACAGAAGTTCAGAGTAGAACATATGGGATTCCAACAAGATTCTGTCATGTAAAATTAGTTTAAAAGTAAAACCGAAATGTGATCACTCTGCTGTGTGTGCATGTGAGTATGCTAACCATTAGTCTCAGATAATGCCTTTTACATTTCAGGGCTAAACACTGTTAAGTGATTTCTGATTTAAAGGTCAGTTTCCATAAAAAAAACTTAGCTTGGCTTGAAGATATTTCTTTGTTCCCTCATGGTTTCAAAGGGTAAATTTTGGTGATTTTAGTGCAGTTTTATTAGTTTTATTGGATTATTATTTCCTTTAGAATACCAACATTTTGCTTATTTAAAAATGATTGCTTTATTTCCAGGAAAATATTCAGGAATCAATCCTTGCATAAAAATCACAAATATGTAAGCAGTGAACAGTGTATCGTTTCACTCACCAGGTCAAGTCATTCAGCTATTTATGGCTATGTCTTTTTAAGACATTTCCATGGAGCACACACAGAGACACTCCGACAGAATGGTAGTCACCACATAATACTGTACTTGTTTTAAGAATTATTTTAGGCTAAAGGCATCTTGTCCTTGTAGGACACAAAACAGTGAGTCCTAACAAACCCTCATAAATTTGCCTGTCAGAGTGAGTCCGGTATGGTCTGAACTGTATCCCTTCCCTTCCCTCCCGATTCATTTGTTGAACTCTTAATCCCCAGTACCTCAGAATGGAAACTTATTTGAAAATAGGTTTGTTGCAGATGTAATTAGCTAAAATGAGGTCATACTGGAGTAGGGTGGCCCCCAATCCAATAGGACGGGTGTCCTTGTAAAAGGGGAGATTTGGACACAGACATGAACAGGGTATCTCCATGGGAGAGCTGGTCTTATGTTGCCATAAGCCAAGGAACTACCAGAAGCTAAGACAGAGGGGCCTGGCGTGGACACATCTCTAGTGCCTTTAGAAGGAGCATGACCCTGCTGACACCTTATCTCAGACCTCTAGCCTCCCAAATTGTGAGAGAATAACTTTCTGTTGTTTAAGCCTCTTGGTGGTCATTATTATGGCAGAGCTGGAAAACTAACACAGAGCCTTTTTGGAAAAAAATAGATTGGCCCCTTTTCTCTCCTTTGCTGTGTAACAATACTGAAGTGGTTTGGTCTTCAGTGAACAGGAACACAATTCCAAGCCTTAACCTTCCTCAAAAGCATGCTCATCCTGCTGCTTTTAGATCTGGTCTCTAAATCATACGTATCTACCATTTTCATAGGTAGTACAACATATCTGAACAGGCTGGCCTTGTGCAGATGGAGGGTGATGGTCTTCATGTCGTTTGGAAGGAACAGCAGTTGGAACATAGGACTATGTTAGCATTTCTTTGCTCTTGTATCTAGGGAAGAGAGAGTGTTCTGAGACTGGTTGATGATGAGTCCCCTTATTTATCCCCAGAATGGTCCAAGGTATCCATCTGACTGTCGGTGTGACGGGGCCCTCTCCTTCCTGTGGCTCCGACTCATCGGCAGCAGATCTAACTGCACAGAACACCGGCTTAGTATGTCTCCATTTATATCAGAGACTATATTCCAATATCTAGTGTTTCAAGCAAGAGGCAGGGTCTGTGAGTTCAGCTAAGGTGAAGAAATCCATGGGGACTGCTACAGACTGAATGTTTGTGTCCCCTCAAAATCGCTATGTTGAAACCCTAACCTCCAAGGAGATGGTGTGAGAAGGTGGGGGTCTTTGGGAGGTATGTAGGCTATGAGGGTGGATCACGAATGGGATAAGTGCCTTTAGGAAGGAGAGCTCCTTGGCCCTTCTCACATACAAGGAACACAAGGAGCAGATGGCCATCTCGGAAGCAGGAAGTGGGCCTTCTCCAGACACTGAATCTGCAGGTGTCTTAATCTTGGACACACTAACTTCCAAAGTGCTGAGAAATAAATGTCTGCTGTTTAAAAGCCACCCATCCTACGGAATCCTGTTCTGGCAGCATGAACTGACTAAGGCAGGGACCAACACCTTTTGCAACCTGCCAAGCACAGGATGCTGAGGAACATTTGGGTGGTAAAGCTTCCCGAGTGGCTGGTTAACTGGTCCTGCTACGCCAGCTCTGAGCACCTCGTGTGTGCCTGGGCCTTGGATAGTTACTAAGTCCTTTACAACCTTCTGCCAGAGAAATACTATCTCCCTTTTATAAATGAAGAAATAATGCCTTGAGGTCAGATAACTAGTAAATGTCATCATTAGTTTTCTAAAGCCCAAGCTTTTATTGATTGCATACTGTCTATATTTCTGCTTTAAAAAATAGACTTTTATAGTTCATGCTATTATTATTATGCAAGTTGTTGTTGTTACTCTATTGTCCCCAAACATACTAGGTAAGGGAAGTTAAAGACACACACAGAGAATATAATGTTTCTGCTACACGATAGCATATATGAACGGATTCAGGCTATGGGGACACTTATCTCCTAACCTTTCATTTATGATCACATAAATTTAAATTAGAAATTTTTTACCACTATAAAACCATGTTTCTCCCAGTGTCTCCCAGAATGACCACCTGCATCAGGTGGGATGCTTATAAAAAATTACAAAGTCCAGAAATCTACCCCAGAGTGACTGAACTGGGGTGAGCAGGGGATGCTGAGAAATGTGCATTTTTAAAGAGTACCCCCCAGGTGATTCTTATGCAGATTTAAGTTTGAGAGCTACTGCTATAAAGGTAGGGGAAAGCAAAGGTCTTTCTGGAAAATTCTTTGCCTCTGGCACACTGAGTTTCTGAATGTAGAACACATGCCAGGCTCCGTTGTTACCTTGTTACCGAGGCTGCAGCAGGTGCAGAAGCCCGGAGGACCAGGAGGGTCACAGAAAGGACACAACTCCTGCAAGGCTCATATCAGGGAGAAAGAGTTGCAAACTTTGTACAAAACAGTGTAACAAGCACAGCGGAGCTCACCTTAGAGGCAAGAGCTGCGGCTGTGGAATGACGGGGCGCAAAGGGATTCTGAATGTCTGTGTCAAAGAAAAGGTTGTCCTGACAGTCCAAAACCAACCCTGTCATCTTTATCACTTCCATCTCACAGAAGATGCAGCCTTGAGCCATTGCTTCTCTATCAAGGTGGGCATTGGGCACAATGGGAGGGGATAGTTTGATTTTGATTTGTATGAAGTGAAAGAGCAGAACCAGCTACCCATGTTTTCAATTATCTGCCAGCCATGTGGTCTAGCGTACATGCCAAATCTCTTCCAATGTTAACTAGAGGAAGAAAGTGCTGGTAGTCTGAAGTATTGCTTGATTTTATTGGACAAATTTCAGTTCACTGGAGTTCCACTTAGAAAATAGGAGGTCCAGGATTCTCAGCAGACTGAAATAAGAAAATTTTACATGTATGTCATGCTCTCTTTTAGAATCCAAATCTGAGTCAAAATTCAGTATACAGCCATTTACCACATGTTTATGTTTAAATTTCAGAGTGAGAAAAAATATTTAAAGAGCGACCGTTAATAATTACTTGTATTTGTTAAATGCTCTTGTGCCTGGTGCTGGTGGACATGCCTTTATTTTTCACAGCTTCTCTATGTAGGTTTCATTATGCCCACTGTACAGATTAGAGAATGGAGACCCTGAGAGATGACGAAATTTCCCTGGTTCTACAGTGAGTAAATGGCAGAAATTACTGAAATTAGATCCAGTATGCACGTGATGTCAATGCCTCCTGCTTTGTTTATGTTTCTTTTTTTGTATTACACAGAATATAGACATAGTTTGTTATGTTGGAGGGGATGATAGCATTTTTCATAGTTTGAGCTTGCGTATTTCTATTGAATGCAACGTTCAGCATCCTTGAACAACGATGAGACAGAATAACTAATAGGGCTGTAGAATATCCTGTAACCCAACGGTCGCTGTGTCTGTAGGGATTAAAGGGATATCGCCATGCTCTCTCAAAGACAGATGTACCCCTGGGTTCACAGTGGATTGTAATTAGCATACATATTCTTATTCAGTATTGTCTTTTTACTTTTTCATCCCATCTGCTATCATTTTGAAATGGGGTATAAGGCAACATTCACAAAAGAAGGCTCACTTGACATTTTTATTTCCATACAAATATGCCCAAAGTAATTGATTTAAAGTTCAGAAACAGCTGTAAGTGTTGGTCACTTTTGAAAATAAGAATAATTTGGCCTGGCTGGTGTGGCATCAGTTATACCAAAAGATGGTGGGTTTGATCAGGACACATACCTAGGTTGTGGGTTAGATCCTCTGTCAGGTGCATGGGGGAAGTAACCCATCGATGTCTCTCTCTCTCTCTCTCTCTCTCTCTCTCTCTCTCTCTCTCTAAAAAAAAAGAGTAACTTCATGTTCACAAAAATGTTGATGTAGTTTAACTAATAAGGTAAGATAAAATTTTGGCTAATTTGCAATCTATACTTATTGACATTGGGATCCAAAACAATATCTGCACTAGCTATTCTGTATGGCAAATGCTGCATTTGATAGAATAATTCAAGCTTGAGTTATGAATTCACCAATGGTGATAATGGTTGCCCTTATTCTGTGAGGGGTGATGTTAATATTTATTATCTGTAATGTACAGGGATACTGCAGTGTACAAATTGATATTATTCCCATTTCATAGATGAGAAAACTGAGGCTCAGAGAGTTTAAGTAGTTTGATCCAGGTCTTCTAACTTCAAACTCAGGCACTTTGGGTTTCACATAAAGCTGTGTTTTGTAGAGAAGAGACATCCCTGGCTTGTTGTGAGGTAGATCTCAATTATAACAAAAGAAAAGACCTTACTCATTTTTGCTTTCTCTCTGTTAAAGTTTATGCCATATTTGGCTTATGGTAGAATAAAGCCCCATCTTATAATTTATAGACTGAGGCTTTTAAAGTGGATTTCAGGGTTCTGACGGATATGTGTGAGTAAGCGGGCTCAGGAGAGCAGCCTGGGGAACAGAGGGTGTGGAGGTGAGTAAGTCAACTTCTAAAGGCCAGAGGGCCCTGCCTCCTGAGAGCAGAGGGACCTGAACATATCTCAGAGCGTGCCATCTTTCCTCGGTGTCATAGTTAGTCTGAGAGTGCTATTCTCCTCTGATCACTCTGATCTACTTACAGTTCGGCAAGCAACTGAGGATTGGTAAGGATACTGTCAACTTTTCAAAAATTCATAATAATAATGCTGATGCTTATGTGGTGCTTTGTGGTACACAAAGTACTTTCTTTAAGTAATTAGTGGTGTAATAAAAACAACAAACAAATAAACAAACCCAACAAGATTAGAAGTTCATGACTTAGATTCAAGTCACGTGCTTTCTCAGTTTCCTCTTGTGCAGATGGGAATAATAAAATAATACCAAGGCTACAGTGGTGGTAGTTGCATATTGTTTATACCCGATAGCATAGGTCCGTGGTCGGCAAACTGCGGCTCATGAGCCACATGCGGCTCTTTGGCCCCTTGAGTGTGGCTCTTCCACAAAATACCACGGCCTGGGCGAGTCTATTTTGAAGAAGTGGCGTTAGAAGAAGTTTGAGTTTAAAAAATTTGGCTCTCAAAAGAAATTTCAATCGTTGTACTGTTGATATTTGGCTCTGTTGACTAATGAGTTTGCCAACCACTGGCATAGGTGAAGTCTACACTTTATGAGAACAAGAGATTCCTTAGCCTTCTTAGAGAGAAATGGGTCCAATGAGAAATACCATGCAGAAAATTAAAAAAATAAAACTACCATTTTGAAAAGTATTAAGATATGTTTGGAAGGGATTGACTCTCTTTTATTTTTGCTACATTTTTTTATATAGTTGGGTTTGTTTTAATCTACTCTGACAATCATAGTCTTTTACTTCAAATTTAGTTCACTATGTAATTACTTTTAAAAATATATATTTTATTGATTTTTTACAGAGAGGAAGAGAGAGGGATAGAGAGTTAGAAACATCGATGAGAGAGAAACATCAATCAGCTGCCTCCTGCACACCCCCCACTGGGGATGTGCCTGCAACAAAGGTACATGCCCTTGACCGGAATCGAACCTGGGACCTTTCAGTCCGCAGGCCGACGCTCTATCCACTGAGCCAAACCGGTTTCGGCTATTTTTGCTACACTTATATTTGATATGTCTGTCTCTTTTTTGGCAAAGAAGGGGAACCAATATAAAAGTTCATTTAAAAATAGATTTGAAATATACAGTATCACAATAGTGTAATAACACCTTTCGGATTATTATGGAAATATCAATGGTTGTTTTAAATCTTATTATTAATGAAGTTAAATCTATCCCCTTTTCCTGGTTCATTAGTGTAGGTTTCAAAGGAAAATAAAAATAAAATATGTGCGTGAAAATATAATATAGAATAGGTATATATTGGTTTAACTGAAGATACTTTTACACACACACACACACACACACACACACACACACACAATCTGGAAACTAGATTCTTCTTTTGATATAATCAAATGTAATAAATTTAAGGTCAGTTTTCTAACTCCAAAGACCCCCTGAAGGTTTGGCTCCCTCCATGTAAGTATGTCAGGACAAGACATCAGTTTGTAATGTGTCAATTTAATCTTGTGCTACTATGCAAGTTATAGGATCACTGAACACCAAACAGCATTATTTCTTCATTTCATTGTCACTTGCCCCATTTGTGTATCACATAATTACAAAGCATGTAGAAAAATATACTCATAAAATGATTTCAGGGCAAGTCTATCAGCCTACGGTGATGTGAATTCATAGAAGCAGATGATTGTAGAACTAGTTGATAATGTTGAGAGAAATCTAAGCCTTTCATTTTCACAAGAAAAAAAATTGCAGCTAGCCAGGAGCGGGGAGTAGATGTGAATTTTATCATTCTAAAACCCTAAATTCACTGCACTAGCTTGCTTACTTTGCCTAATAGTTCACGTGGTGTAAACTCACTACTGAAGGGAACCTAACCAGTACAGCACATGCGTATATGCACTTGTGTGTGTACACAGGTGTGTTTGTGTGTGTGTTGAAGTTGGAGGAACATTTGACATATATTTTTACTATTTGATATTTTACACATTCTTAAGACAAGGGACCAGATTGGGGGGAAATGTTATTGAGATTCTTTTCTTTCTTTTCCTTTAAGTGGAATGTTACACCTTAAATTGTATCTTTGCCCACGTGCTGAAAACAGTTTAATTAAATGTCTTTATTTTAATAAATACCTTGAGCACACAGACTACCATAGGGGCACATAAAGAATGTGAGCATTAATTGCATTTGAGATTAGCCCTATTGAGTTAAATTCTCACACATTAATGCCCTTTGTTCTTAAACCATAAAATGTCAGTGTTTATACGTCCAGCTATTGATACATTTACTATAAAACCATCCCTTCATTGGTAGGGAAGTTTCAACCTAGAAAGAAAAATCTCCAATCTAAGTAAATAGTAAAAGAACCTACTTGAAAGTTATTCTATAGGAACATTGATGGTATATTTTATGTGTACAGTGCTTTGGGGAGAAATAGCTGGATTCTTTGCCTTCCTAGTAAAAAAATCTTTAGGCAACTCCAGTTCACAATAAGTATTCTCATATATAATACGAAAAAAAAAAGATGAAACCAAAGTACCTAATGAAAAATTCAATTTGTTGATAGATTAATTAAATTCCCTACCTACCCAACCCTGACTGAATCTGTCCCAAGGGGGTGAAATTGAAAGATGAGTTTGCTAATTAATGTTAATACCGGGAATGGAACAATTAGAACAAACTCACAAAAGAAGGAACATCCCTCGATGATAGTCAGGACAAGTGTACAGGGCAATTCTCCAAATATGTACAAGCTATTCAGAATAGAAAAAACTAAGAATTCTATTAAATTTGATTTTAGAATGATAATGCCTATGGTAACATTATAGAGCAATGTAAATCAAATATGAAATGGCTATTATTTCAGGATTATCTTAAATCACAGTTTGATAACTTCAGTCCAAAACTCTACTCCTAAGAGACTGACGATATTTCTGGCTTTTCTGATCATATTAGTAGATACTTGTGCAATAAAATAATACTTAACATACCATTCTAACCCTTGTAAATAGAACAAAATAGATTTTCAGAAAAATGGTTATTACCATATCATTCTCTTTTAATGTTTAATAGGTAAGTTGATTGTGTATATTTATTCTGCCCCCAAATGGTCACAATTCTTCCCTCTCTGTATCATATTCTTTGTGATATGGTTTGAAGCGTCTCTCATCAAGAAGTAAAGTCAATCCCTTTACTCATCGAGGCTGGGATGTCCTGTGGCCTGCTTTAGTTAATAGAATGCAGTGGAAGTAATGTGATCCATTTCCAAATGGAGATCCCCAAAGGCTTCCAGCCTCTGCTCCATCTAACCTCGCTATCACCAAGTAAGCATGCCTGGGCCAGCCTGCAAGAGGAGGATGGAGCACAAGAAACAGAGACCAGTCATCCAGCTGAGGCCTCCCTAGACTCGGCATCAGTGAGCCCGTTACCGACCAGAAGAACCACCCAGATGATCCTAGACCAAATAGCTGACCTAAAACAAATAAATCAGCACCTTTTTATAAAGCTGCTTAGTTAGGGGTACTTTGTTACATAGTGAAAGCCAACTAATGTAATCTTGAGTGGAATTATTAGTTTCTTTAAATATTTATGACATTGTTCATGCTGTTTAATTTAGAACCGTCACAGGTAAACATAAAAATAGTAATAATAATTTCAAATGGCTTTAGTCACTCTATATCATTTTAGATACAGAAAATATTCTTCCAAGTTAGAGGGAGAGTGTTAAGATCACAGGCTCAAATCCTGACTCCAGCACTTAGTACTTTTGATATTGACTTAACAGTTAACATGCTGTGCCTTGATTTCCACAGCTCTAAAATGGAGAAAATGACAGTGCCTACGTCATACTTATTATGATTACTCAAAGGGCTTCCAAGAAATTTTCCTTGAGGGATATGGCTGATATATCACACAAGGTAAAATATCATAGGTGACGAGTGGCAGATATCTATATATATAAAAGCCCAGCGACCGAACTGGTGGAATGACCAGAATGACTAGTGGCTATGACGCACACTGCAGCAGCCAACCAACCTGATTCGGGCCCTGATCGTCCCCCTGACCAGCCCGGCACCCGATTGGCCCCCAACACCCCGATCGGGACCAGCCAGCCAACCACCTGCGGCCCTTCCCCACCACCAGCCCAGACTCGATGGGCCCCCATTGGGGAGGGCTGGCCAGACGCCACCCATGCATGAATTCATGCACCAGGCCTCTAATATTTAAAATAATTCAGTACAAATAGAACTACATTTTTTTCTTATGCCTTTAGATAGTGTTAAACACCTAGTGATTCTATGTGCTACATGCACTCAATAATTCGTGTCCTTCAACTGGTGTGTAAAACAGTGGGGAAATTCAATTACTTCACATAATTAACAATGATAATATGTCTATGTGGCAAGTATTACAGATTTAACCCTGGGAACAAATTAGCTGCAAAGTTGTAGAGTGACTTTCCCAGGTTCACATATCCTTGAGCAGTTCAAGAAAGAAAAGACTTAAGTACTCTTGACTTGGAGTTGATTGCTTTGGCTGACAGACTACTTCCACCTAACAGGCCAAGGTTCTCATACATATGGATAAAAGAAATCACGACTTGTTTGAAATAAGAATTGACATGCTAAAAAAAAGATGGGTTGATTGCTGATTCATCTCAGTGTGGGATTAACAAGCCTATAATATTAAATGCCAATTTTTTTTAAATATAGGAAAAAAGGTTTCCTGCTATGTTTAGTCATTAGGCAGAACCCAATTTCCCAGGTTATAAAATTGGATGTAAAAGAAGGTGCTAATAAGTCTTTATTGATTTGGGAGACAATGAGAGATGTGGTTGGGGGGGAATTTAACAGTCACTTCAAGGCATCATTAATTGGCCCCTTTAACCAAGAATTTGTGCACGTCTGCCAAGTGCAAAATATAAAGACTATGTCAATAAATCTTTAACCCATCCAATGCTGCACAGAATTATGTGCAATGTTGTGCTAAACTTTTCTCTCCATTGTAAATTGCCCCCTGGATATTGCATTGGCTTTTTCAGGAACTCTGTTTGTATATAATAGGGCCATGAAAATGACGGATACTGAGCTTGTGGTCTTTAGGCCAAAGCTTTAAGAAGAAAACTGGTTCCACAAGTTACTAACTCTTTAACATTGGACAAGTCATTTAAACTTTCCAGCATTCAGTTCCCTTGTCCGTAAATTGGTGATTACATCAATTGCTTTGTCAGATTATTGATGCCCAGGATAGGCCTTAGTAGGCACAGGTGCTATTATTGGCACCCTGAGCCTTTTCTATCTAACTCATTCCCTCATTTAGACTCCTGTTATCCTCCTCACACTCCAAATATAAATATGCTTCTTAAATAAATTTAATTTTTATTACTTATTATAATTGTCAAAATTGCACAATGACATAAAACGTAAATGTATTGTTCTTTAAGATCTTATATTGGTGTAATACTTCTAAAAAATATATATTTTATTGATTTTTTACAGAGAGGAATGGAGAGGGATGGAGAGTTAGAAACATTGATGAGAGAGAAACATCGATCAGCTGCCGCCTGCACACCCCTCACTGGGGATGTATCCGCAACCAAGGTACATGCCCTTGACTGGAATCAAACCTGGAACCCCTCAGTCTGCAGGCTGACGCTCTGTCCACTGAGCCAAACCGGTTAGGGCTGGCATAATACTTTTAAGGGATTTAAGGTTGAACAGTTCTTGATACATAATCTTTTATTTGATTAATCTTGGTTATTGCATCTAATAAATACTGGGGATTTCTATTGTGGTATATGGATAACTCTTACCACACAGATTTATGCATTACTGAAGTACTAGTATCATTTGCTGCACAGAAGCAGTAAGGTTACTAACCGTCTCAGGCTGTGTAAAAAAAAAATACCACCCAACTAAATCCACGAGCTAAATGACAGTTTTTAGTATGTGTATAGGGTAGAAAGGAAAGTTGGTCATCAGTGGTATTTTCAGCCACACTTAGGTCACCATAAGTCTTGTCTGCCTCAGACACAACACTCACACACAAACCAAAAGTGGTTCTTTTGTAGAATGAAAAAAAATTGGCTGCGAAGGTTTCTGATTTATAAGTGTAAACTGACTTATTCAGCCAGAAATTTTGGACTCAATGAATAAAACAGTACTAAGCTGTAAACCATTTTAAAGCTGTAAAACAGGGTTTGTTTTATGCCTTGCCCATTTGTAGCTGGAGCTTTCCTACTTGAGTTCAGGAAAAAACTTTATTCATAATGTTTTTATTTTCTCAGAGTACTAAAGTAATTCCTCCGCATGATTTCACATGCAAACATACAACTTTAAAGATGAAAACTTAGCTTTGTACTATTTGTGATCATAAAAAATTCCTACTCTCAGAGTGTTCAATTCTGTCTTAAACAAATTCTAGTTTACTCTGCCTTCTACCTGTTGTCCTATTATAATTGCATGCAGATGATATATGCTATTGTACATGTCTAATTTTACATAGTATTTCCGTAAATTATAAATAGTATTGAGGAACAATTATTAAAAACATTAAACCTTTTATCATAAAAATTTTAAAAATATAGAAAAACAGGACAAATAGTGCAATGAATACCCATTAACAGGCCAGCGAGCTCCAACAATTTTATAGACTTTTGCATTAATTTTCCTCATACTGAATTTTATAAAATGTATTTTATTTATAAAGACTTAAGAGATTCTCTACAATGATATTATTGTCAGAACTGGTTGTTAGTGTTCATTTTTCTGGTACTGTTTTTAAAAAAGGGATATGGATAGCAAACAAAGTACCACTTTTCTTTCTTCCATCTTTTGAAAATGAGATGAGACTTGAGTGAATTTTTCTCATTAAGTTATTTTTTTAAATGGTGTGTTCTTGTAGGAGCATTAAAGTGTACTCTGGTTGCAGATCAATATTTCACTGACTATAGCTTTACTTATGAAGTAGACTGAAAGGAGCCATGTTGGACAAATAAGTAAATAATGTCTCTTTGAACAAGTTCATAATTATGTATGTATTACGTGAGCTCTACTACAGCAGCTCCAGGGAACTATTACAGATCCTGCCTAAACAATGCTTATTCTTCTAACAATCAAACCATCTACTAGGGGCAGGCATGAGACTAGAGCATGAAGCACTTGAAGGAAACAAACCAACATGAGACATATTATTGCTTTTTGTCCTTCTTGAGAAGGAAGATGAGAACAAATGAGATAAAGAAAAACACTGTCAGGGACTGGGGGGAGGTAGAAGAGGGCATAGGGGGGATAAATGGTGATGGAAGAGACTTGACTTGGGTTTGTGAACACACAATATAATATACAGATGATTTATTATAGAATTGTACACCTGAAACATACAATTTTATTAACCAATGTCACCCCAATAAATTCAATTAAAAAACACACACACTGTCTATGGAGACTATTAAAACCTAAAGAAATTAATTTATCCTGAGATATTTGACATGTGTTCTATCAATGAGGAAGGGGAAGTAAAATATTACACATATATGCTGTCTAATATATATATATATAATATATGAATTAAATATAATGATATATGTATGATAAATCAACTAAATATTATAAATAAATATTAATACTAAATAAAACAGTAAACAACCCAAAGTGGCCTCTGAACTGAGAAAGGGAGAAAGGGAACATCTTGGCTTGGGTACTGCCTCTGCTCGATGCTTTGTGAATGCTGTTACATATGGAATTCTTTCCCAACTCTATTCCACCTTGAATTTCTATTAAGATATAAGTCAAATATATCACTTGCTTTTGAAAGCTTTCCCAAGTAATCTTGGCGGCCAGTCATTATTCTATTAGTTACCTGTAATAAGAGCTAACATTTTTGAGAGCCTACTAAAATGCTAAGTGCTATATATACTTTATCTGACTTACATGTCCAACAACCCCCTGAAGTGGGCACTTATTATGCCCCATTTCAGAGATGAGGAAACAGGTTTTAAGAGATGAGGTGACTTACCTAAAGCCACACTTTGTAAAAATTCTGTTAGAGCCCTTCTCTGAAATAATGACAACAGTTACTTCACAGGGTTAGTGGGAGAATTTGAAATATGTGTATGTTAAAATTTCCTTTCATTTTAACCCCCAAAGTTCAAACTGTTTTTACAATGCACCCAGGATTCTTTTAATCAGGTCTGGTAAGACACATGGACATAGAAATGACTGTCATGAGGAAGAAGTTTATACTCAGAGACTCCAAGAAACAGGAGGAAGAGCATGTCCTGCAAGGCCACCTGGGGAAGCACCAGGGTCATTCTGAAGGCAGAGGGGGTGAGGAGAATGCATGGTCAAAAGCCTTTTTTTGCAGATATGTCGGAAGGCATGGGCAAGGCAAAGTAGATTAACTGAGCAAGTTTAAGATGAGATATTTTGAATAATTTCAGTGGGCTCTGAGTTATAGGGGTCTTTCTAGTTGGCTGGTACCTGGCCCCGGGATAATTTAGGACAGGGCAAATATTGGCTTGATGTGTGATAGTTTGCTAAAGGAGGTGGTTGGGGATAAGAGCCCCGGATTTGTTGGTTTGCATGTGAAAGTCTTGCTCACAAGCAAGTTGTTGACAATATTTAGAAAATAGCTAGCCTCTCCAGAATTAGCAAGGCCTCAAGATGTCAAAGCGTCGTAAAATATGGAAAATTAAAAAAAACCCCACATCATTAATGCACTAACTTTACTAGAAAACTAAAGCAATGTTGCTTAAGATGACTGCTCAGACTTCCATATTAACATTTTGGGCCCATGACTGTTGGTTCAGCCCTCTGTATTCCTTGTTCAGCCCTCTGTGTTTCGTGTTCAGTAGCATCTCTGATCGCTTCTTACTAGATGCCAGTAGCACCCCACACAAATATAACAGCCAATAATGTCACCAGGTATTCCCAAATGTCCCCAGGAGCAAAATCACCCCAGTTGAGAAGCAGTGTTGCAGATAACTCATAGTTTAGTTGGGCCATGTTTTCACATAGCTCCTTTCATTATGGATCCTAAAAGCCTTTTATCATTCATGCTTGAAATAATTGTTAATGGCAGAGAAATGGCCTCCTCTCTCTGGGCTCAGAGAGGAAAATGCAGTCACAAAGCACTGATAGATGAATGGCAAATTTAAGATGAGCCTTAGCAGATGCTGTCTGGAAAGACAATCATGAACCCATCTTGGAAGCGATCAAGAATTGGTCCAGGCACATCACTTCTCTGGAAAGCAGGGTATAGACTTCCCCAAGCTACTCTTGTGCTTTGGTGAGGGAAGAAGGAAAACAGGCCTGGGAGGTTCTTTAGAACCCTCCCCTGCCTAGCCTGCCCTAGAAAGCTTACATAACACATAGGTAGCTCCAGCCTTTTGTTTATTTTCTTATACCAGATGGACATCAGATAAATAGACAAGCTCTAAGTTGACTAACATCCATACTGGATGCAAAAACAAGGCAAGGAGCATCGTGACCATTTGAGATTTTCTATAATAAGATGGGCCATATGTTCACAAATATGAAAACACATGCCTGGGGATCTGAAGTGCAACCTGGAGACCCTTGGTTTTTCAATAATCCTGTTTGCTGGAATCTGATTCCCAGGGATGGGAAAACTATGTCGGTGAAGTCAGAGAAGCAAATGGAAGCTCAGAAGAGAAAACCCCATGCAGATAAAGATCAAAGAAGCGCATATTCTTATAGGGAACAGATATATTTAGCACACCATAAAATGTTTTCATATCACGTTTACCTTATCTTTATATTATCCATGATCACTAAATATTTCATTTCTTTCATGGAAAAGATTGTTGTGCCTGACCTAGAGTTGAGGAAATTGAATTTAAAATGTGTTAAGGATTCATTGTTGAATTTTTCATTTAACTCCCTTTTAGGTTTCTAGTTTATTAAGTCATGTTTTGCCTCATAAATTGAAAAAAGTGTTTGTTAAGAGACAAATGTTCATTAGAGAAATACTTGTTGAATATATGTATTGGGAATATAGTGCTGAACAAGGCAGACTTGGTTCTATAAGATCTGATGGAGCTTATATTCAAGGAGAGGATAGATAATTTATTCTGTGATAGAATTTATAAAACCCTCTCTCCCAATCTGCTCATGTGGTTCAACCAGCAAAAGTTTGAATACCTTTGAGTTAAATATCTGAATTTCGTATTCATTTAAAAAATAAATTTCAAACCCAAGGCTTTTAGAGGTTCAAATCTATGGAATGTGTTGTTTCTGTAACTACTCTATGTGTTGGAGATGTTTCACAGAGCTGTAAAAGAATGTGAACCTGAACTAATTAGAATAGTGATGGAAGAAGGAAAAGTCTTTATTTTTTATTACCAGTGATATACTCCCACTTCAAAATAGATTATTTAAGTATGTGGTATAGAGAGAAATAGCTTATTGATTTATATATTTTGTTGTTACACTTGTGTAGGCTTTATTTGGCATACTAAAGCAGTTACACCTTAGAGCTCTAAAATTTAGAGGATATATTTATTTCACATTGTGTGGAATGCACATAATTCTTAGGGCCTGCCCTGATTCTCTGGAGGATTAGGTACACTTTTATCCACATTTGTTTTGGGTTTAGACTGGCTAGCTATCCTTTTTGTTTATCAGCTTAAACATATTTATGTATTATAGAAAGTTGGAATTTTGTATATGAAGAATTTGCCTGAGTTTTGCTTTTTTGTTTCCCTGTTTCTTTTTTAAATTTAGGATGTTACTTAAACCCATCCCTTTCTAGAAAAAGAAGAAAAAAACACAAAAAAAACAATTATTTTCTTTTTTATTTACACTTTCTTATAAGTGTAAACTTATAAGACATATTTTCACAGTCATATGCTTAATTGCATGATGCAAATAAATGGACAGTGTAAATTTGCTGAGACCTTGGGTGAAAATGGCAAAGTGAATTCATGCTTTACTGTACCTCTCTCTGGTTCCAAACAGAGCAGTGACAGATAAACTACAAAGGAAAAAGTCACAGAGAGAAAGTGATGTAAAATATGAAAAAGTAGTTATGAGATATGAAGTATAAATTAAAGGGCTCCAACATGCATTTGAAGGATTCCCAGAGGAAACATGTAGAAGATAGCAAAGAAGAAATTTGGAGAGGTAATAGTAGAGAACTTTCCAGAAGGAAAGAAAAACGTGAGTACCAAGATTGAAAGTAATTGTGGTGCTACATCCCCAGTCCTGATCTAGCCTCTGCAAATATAATTTGGAACTGAGACAGCAATATTAGAATGCCGTGTTGGAGAGGCCATCAACACAGGATGTAAAATTAATGGGTATTGTCTTTCAAGTGAAAAGCACTGTAATAAATATACTACCTTAATATTTATTATGGTGAATCTAAGGACAAAGGAGATTAAACATGACACATCATTTATTTTCTGTAAACTCCGGAAAACAACAGGAAGTTATAATTTGAGATAATATAATCCTGTGAAGCTTCTCATTGCTTTCCAGAATGCATTCTCTCAGTGATTCCATTCACAATAATTGTGTGTACATGCTTCCCTTCCGAATTGTCATTGTTATTTTCCTTTATTTTACAGACTAAACAGGATCTGGTAAAAGCTGGATCTCTTTTAAAGGAAAAAAAAGCATACTGTAAATGTAGTCCCTACTAATGAATCCTATATTTATAAAAGTGCAAAATCATTTAATCTACTGCTTTCGGGGTGGGGGGTGATTTGAAATTATAAGGGCTCACAAAGAGTGACCTGAGGCTCTCTGATTACGGAAACTGGAGATTTTTCTCTAATGCTATCAGCCAGTTGGTGCAAAAATTGGATTATTTTCTATCTATCCTGGAGAGTTCAATTTTGATTTTCCATTGCACTAGAAAAGGACCCATGCTCCTAGGGGCCTTCATCTGGGGCTCCCCCTCTCACCCTCATTGGCCTCCTCTCATCTACCCCTGGACTCTGCTAAATCTCAGTTTCCAAACTGGACCCATTCCTCTGAGGGTTGTTACAGAACAGCCGCCTCCATCACCTCATCCAGCTTCCCACTTATGAAGTCTAATGCTCCTCCTGTCTCTGGCATTTCCTTGTGTAAATAACCCATGCCTTTCTTGTATCTAAGAGAAGTTGCATATTTTTTGTTTTGTTTGGTAAAACTGATATATCAAAATGATCTTAAGCTCTTGATATGCCACAATATGCAGAAGATTTTGCCCTAGAAACTGTTGAGAATTTACAAGAATTTTAAATTATTATGACCCTGTGTTGAAGAAATTTACAATCTAATTGAGACGCGAAGATAGGGCATTAATTCATCTGAAGAAAACTAGAGCTACATGGCAATATGTACGTGTCAGAGGAGGAGCGAAACTCTTAACTGTTTTAGAGCCTACCACTCATTGAATGATCAAGTTTTTGTCCTATTTAGTGTTTGTCACGATGACATCTTAATGATGATTTCATTGATGGATGCTTCCTACAAGCTTCCAAATGCAGTTAAGTGGGTGATCAGGAAATATATTTGGTAACTTTATCATCATTTATACTTATTAAGAGCTGAAAAGGGAGATGGAAGAGGCAATAAATTGTCTTCCCTAAAGGTGTTAGGGTATTTTTTTGTTGTATTTTATTTTATGGATAACAGCAGTGGCCTTGACTGTGAAGTTACTTCCAATTAAACATCCCAGTCTCAGGCACAAGCAGTTCCAGGAGGCGCTGACTTCCTGTTTTCCTTATTGGCATTGCAGACAGGGGCCTGCCTCTTTTCATCGCCAATGTCAGCATATTCAGGAGGTGATTCATTTCTGTCCTCTGCATCGTAATCAGCCTCAGCATCCTATCACCTAATGCATCACTGTCAGACCCCCTGACTCCTTGATATCTTGGTCCCTGTGAGCGGTCTGGAGATCAAATCACACCTGATAGGGGAACCCAGAGCCAGAACAGCCTGCGCGAGGGAGTGAACGCTGAGGGGCACATTTCTGTATGCTAACACTATGCAACCTCCCTGACAGCCCTTGATAATGTTGCAGTTTTCCAAGGAGTACCTTAATGTACTGATGTTAATCACTTTGTTAGCTTCCTGTGATCGAGTCAGTCCATTGTCAAATGCTGCTCCTTTTGGTGCCACCCATGTGATCTTTTCCGGCTGCCTCTCTCCTGCCATCACCAATGCCCATGCTGCACTGGGCCCTGGTCATCTCAGGTTCCTCCCACATCCCTGTGCCATGCTGCTCAAACTGAATGTGGCTGTGGAAATGGTTTCAGCGTTTGTCACGGACACAATGAAAACAGGTTTCCTTTGCTGCCCCAAAGTAGGACGTTTCCTATGAAAGCTTTTGTAAGCTGAAATGGCATAAAGCAAAAAAGCAATGCCATTAATTTACATGGAAAAGTTTTGGATCTCCATCAGACCCTCAAAATAACCTACCAAATCATAACAAGTGACACATAAAAGCTAAACTAACACTGACATATAGTAGAAGCAGTGCCACTCTTGCTACTCAGGTGCTGCCTCTATAATGACACCCTGCAAGGCAAACACTGAATGCTTTTCACCCTTTTTTGTGAAAGTGAAAACAGGTACTAAAGTAGGTAAAAGCAGAGTGGTGTAATGTGAGCTTTCGAAAAGCGGAGGATACCTGTATGTTAGAAAGCATTGCAACTTAGTTGTTCTTCAATTCCAGTCAATACAAATAACCCCCAAAACCCACAGAAAGAGTAATTCTTTAGGATATTAACAAATTTGTCAACTCGATCTATCCATTAAGTTACTTTATCCAATTATGCAAACTCTCATGTCCCTACTTAAAGTATCTCTCTCTCTTTTTTTTTTTTTGTCTTAACCTTTCAATTCTCCACCATTAGACCTTGACTCAAATAGAGATAGCACTAAAAATAGACTTCCCCTGGTTGAGCTGAATACAAAAGACATAGACTATCATTCCAAGTATCCCCTCCCAGCTCACTCTGCTCAATAATATACAGATTTACTGTCCCAGAGGGCATGGACTCTGGGTTGCTGATGAATTTGAAGATAGTTCATTGCTACATACCTTTACCTGCTCACCTGAGACTCACAATGTACAAATAGTAGTCATTTGTCTGTGGTAAGAGCTTATATCAAGATCTTAACTTTGGTTCCAGTACTATACTTTCACCTGCTGAGTTAATGGCCTTCCACACACTTTTATAGTCAGTGATGAAGGACATGGTTTTTATTGCAGCTGGGAGAGATTCAAGAGACAGTGTATTCCGATGCCCTCATGTTACCGTTAGCATTTGAATAACAGAGAGGTTAAGAGAATTGCCCAAAGCCACACAGCTTTGTGAGTTTGTGTATTTAAAATATTATTTTTAGAATTTCCTTTCCAATGCTTTAGCTCTTCTTGACTTTGGAGTTCCCAAGGAGTATTTCCTGAAGCCTGTTCAGAAGAAGATCCTGGAAATGTGGAGAATATTCTTAACTCAAGAGAGATCCTGCCTTTTGGTTTCTGTGTGTGCTCAAGGAGTTCAATTTGGAGAAGAAAAAAGTAAGGAAAGGAACATTTATTGAGCATCTATTAGGAAAAGTGCATTCTATTGACCAGTCAGAAGTAGCATTTATTGAAAGCTTGCCAAGTGCCAAGCTGTTCAGACTGCTTTGCATCTATCATCCACCCATTTAACCCTCAAACAGCTCTATGAAGCAAGAGCTATTTTTTTTTACCATCCCCAATTTACAGATAAGAAAATCATGGCCAAGTCACCCAGCTAACAAGTTGGGTAGCTAGATTCTCACCAAGGCACCATGTTATCTTATCTACAGGAAACCTCATCACCTCTCTGTGGAGTGGGTGTTATAGCTACAAATTTACAGATGAGGAAATGGAAGCTCACAGGAATTGTGTGACTAAGGTCTAGGAGGTGAAAGTGGCAAGATATAAATTCTAATCTACCTCTTTTCATTCTGCCAGGCGATTCCACAATGTATGGATAAAAAAGGGATAAGATGTCTGAAGGCATTTTAACCTTGACCTAGAGGATTTGAGCCTAAATCAATTTAGCAAATTAATAGAAAGAGTAGATGCTTCAGCAATATTCTTCTATGTTTGGCTTTCCCTTCCTCCCTCCTTGTTGTGAAAGGGAGATAGGCTGGCTTTAGCTGGGATATTAGTCCCGGTAAAGTCTCTCATGGACATGGCATAAACCTTACACCAGGACACTCCTTCTCAGATGCCTAATGTAGCTTCTAACACAAAGGCTGCTCAACAAGGACATGGCAAATGAGATTTTAATGCCAGCCTGGGGTGTCACTATCCCAAACGCATCATGGTAGGTTGGATCTACTATTTTGTGGTTCATGAAAGAAATTCCCTGTGAGTCATTATTGGAAAGAAGTCCTCTGTCTGATGGTAGTGGTGGATTTTAAGGCAGCTGTGCCATCGGATGAAATGAGAACAAAGATTTAATCTGACTTCACACCAGAAATTCAGCTTTAGTGTGTGAATCCCAGCCCCAGCAGGGGGTTGAACAAACAGTCACAGTATCACCATGGTCTTACACTGAAGATGTGTAACTTGTCAGAGCAGTGAAATCTCTTATGAAATGTGTGGTAGGGTGATGTTGTTCAGGCAGAAGGCTGGTCAACAGTACACTTCCCTGAAGACATCTTTCAGTTACAGATGCATTACAATTAGAGATGGGAAAGGCTGGAGGCGCACACCAAGTTCATGTCCCTGGTTGGATGTATGGTGGCAGGGACACACACACACACACACACACACACACATTAGGGTTGCCAGGAAAAAAACAGGACATAGCACTTAATTTGAATTTAAGATAAATGGCAAATAATTCTGTCCCAGATATTGCAATAGGTAGATACGCATACTGAAAAATTATTCATTTATCTGTAATTCAAATTTAATTGTGAGTCCTGTATTTTCATTTGCTAAATCTTGCTCTCTCTCTCTCTCTCTCTCTCTCTCTCTCTCTCTCTATATATATATATATATATATATATATATACACATATATATTTTATATGCATATACATCATATTTAAATTTATGTATCTATATGTGCAATTGTAAATAACACTCTCTGATCCTAATATAAGGTTACTGGCTAGCACCTGTCTGTATATGCTCCGGTTTATTCTATGCTTCCCATATGCCAAAGTGCTCCCACTTGTAATTTCATTTCCAATCTCTATTTTCCCTACCAGATCACATGCTCTACAATGACTGTGACTGTATCTGTTACAGAATCAGAACCCAGCACAGAATACAATTGCTGAACTATGAATACAGAATATATGTCAAAGCCCGCATCCAGAATTTGGCAAATAGCTCAATCTAACTATACAGAATGAATAGGGTGTGTGCCCAACTGTGGGCAAAAGCTTGAATCAATGACAGACACTATGAAAGAGATAGAGGGCCTGAATTTAAAGGAAATTCACTATGTGACAAAAATCATTATGTTCTTTACAACATTTTTACCGCTCTGATTTTAAATAAGCATTTTCAAATGGTTTCCCTCCTCAGTATGTGGCTGGCCCACTGGATAACAGGTGATTTTGCACACATGTAGTTTTTCCATAACTGATCCACATCTTGAACTCCTCCCGGTATGCCACAGGCTGACCAGGTTTGGTTTTCATATTCTGTGGTACATTAAAACAGTTTCACTTTTCCTCGAGTTCCGTTATAGAGAGAACCATCTAGAAATTTTTATTTTCTCCAAAAGCATTCAAACTGAGGGATAAAAAAAAGAGAGGCTTGAAATGGAAGCCTCCTCCCACTCGACCTGACATTAGTGGCATTTTAAAATTACAACCTCACCGGCTTCCTTAAGAAATACTACATTTTTCATTGGCGGCTGTGATTAAGTAACACTCACTTTGCGCGGCTCCTGTGGCGACACAGCTCCATTACCAAGGCCTCCTGTGTGGCATTTGGTCATTAGAAACCTCACAGACTATTAGGACACAGTAGCAGAGCTGCTAACAAACCCTTAGAATCAAGGCTCCCTTTCTAATTGTGACAAAGAATGAAGACTGCATTCATAATGGTTTTGGAGTTGAATACAATAGGTAAGTGGAAGTATGTATATATACATGCAAAAAGTATCCCAATGTATGACAATTCTCAAAGTGTTTTCCCATAGTGCTCCTTGACTAACTGTCCTGATCCCCCAAATTAGGGTTTCATTTCTGAATCCCACAAGTTCCCTGAGTCACTTAGCTCAATATAGGAAAGCTTCGTGTGTTTATAAATGCAGGTTTCAGCAACTTAGTGTCCAGAGTGGTAACGTTTATGTGTAGTCTTGACTGAGCTAAGAGATGCCCACAAAGCTGATAAAACTCTATTTCTGGGTGTATCTGTGAGGGAGTTTCTGGAAGAGATTAACGTTCGATGCAGTAGACTGAGTAAAGAGATCCGCCTTACCAAAGTAGATGGGCATCACTCAATCCCTGGAGTGGAAGGGAACAGAAAGGCCAATTCTTTGTCTTTCTGAGCTGTGATATCCATTGCCTCCTGAGCTTGGATATTGGAGGCTCCTGGTTCTCAGGCCTTTAGACTCTGGGACTTGAAACAGTGACTTCTGGTTACCTGGCCTTTGGCCTCGGACTGGGAGTTACGCCATCGACTCCCTGGCTCTTAGGTCTTCGGCCTTGAATTGTATTATACCACCATCTTTCTCAGTTCTCCAGTTTGCAGATGGCAGATTAAGAGACTTCTTGGCCTCCATAACCATGTGAGCCAATTCCTATAATAAACCTCCTCTTATATGTATCTATCTACCTATTTATCTATATCCTATTGATCCTGTTTCTTTGGAGAACCTTGACCAACACAGTGGCCTAAATTGAAGCTTTAGTTTCTTGAGGTCTCTAATATGGGCCTATACCCCCGAAACAGGGCTTACAGTTCAACTTCAACTCCTGACATGACAACTGGTTGGCCAGCAGTGGGCAGCACCATCACGCACAGTCAGGTTCTCTGTGTACCAGCCCATCATACCCTTTTGGTTGCCTAGTGGTCGGCAAACTCATTAGTCAACAGAGCCAAATATCAACAGTACAACGATTGAAATTTCTTTTGAGAGCCAAATTTTTTAAACTTAAACTATATAGGTAGGTACATTGTTATTAACTTAATTAGGGTCCTCCTAAGCTGGCCTTTGCTAAAAACTCAAGGGGCCAAAGAGCCGCATGTGGCTCGCGAGCTGCAGTTTGCCGACCACTGGCCTAGGCCTATGAGGTCATTTTGGCCAGGGCCCCATCATGGCGAAGGCAGGCTCTTCACATGCACCTGAACATCCAGGCACAGCACCTCAATCTAGCTCAATAGCATAAACGTTTAGTCTGCTTTCTGTGAGCTTCTCGTGAGATGTGAAACACAGGCCCATATTTTACTGGCACTTTGACTAATCTTCAGGGGAGATTCTGGCTTATGTGGGAAGTGATTAACTATGTGGTACCCTTTTCCCCGAGCTAGTACTAAACCCAGACCCCAGATGTGCTCTTGGCAGTCCATCTTTCTGATGACATATAAAAATGAGGAGCCACATACTCTGGGCTATTACAGATCCCATGGCACGGTTAGTAAGAACAGCGGTTTTACCCTTAACATGTGACCAAATGCCTAACTCAGACAGTGAAGTTTCAACTGCTCAAAATCCTTCATTACTTTATGGATTGTTCTGTTATTTGCCCCAGAGATAGGTGAGCATGTGGTGGGGGTCATGTACCTATTGACATAGTTTTGCAGAGGTAGCTGCGTTTTAGCACTGAAATTAAGCAACCTCTGAGTAAAATATCATAGCAAGCTGAAGTAAAAAAAATGCTACATAAAATAAATTATTTGATGATAAGTGGGCACTTTCCTGTAAACAAATTTCTTTATTTTTTAAACAAATTTATTTCTTATAAAATTGTGAATTGTGAGGGGTGTTTTTAGGAGCAAAATATGAGGGGACATTTTATTTTTGTGCTAAATAGATCTCTTCTAATCAAATTACAAGAGGATATATTTTTTTCCATATTGATCCAGCACACAAATGTCTGTTCTGTACATGAGGAAATTTAGTTCATATGAGCATCATTTTTTATTAGCTGGGTTTGGTTCCCAAATGCCTTCCATAGCCACTCTATTTGTTACCTTCATCAGGTCCCCTTGGAGACTAAATTCAGCATCTCCAACTCTGCAAAGGACCTTCCCGGGGGGAACACCGCTACCCCAGTCATTAATAGAGGAGGCAGGGAAGGCTGGGGCTGGGAGGATTGGATTTATATAAATGGAAAGATAAGTCTCAATTTCTTTGCTTCCTGCAACCTTGCCTCTACTTTTTTATTTTTATGTTTTTTCAGTGTAAGGTGTTTCTTGCTCCCTGTTTTAATCTAAGCTTTATCCAAACGATGACATATTGAGAAAAGAGCGATTTTAAAGGCCATCACTCACTCTCCCGGTTCACTGCAGCGTGGGTCTGCCATCCCAACTCTCCAGTCTCTATATAAGTTTATTCCACACATTGCCAAGGCCTCCCCTTGAAACTCAACACTAGCTCAAGTCATCTAAAGCCTGCAATCTCCAAGCCACACTTAGCAATCCCATGTTGCCTAAGCTCCCATAAAATACCAAGTAGCTTGTCACAAACTCTCATGAAATACCAAGGAGATTTATATTTATCCCGAACACAAGCAATCCTTATCTAGGTTTTCCAGGATCAACTCATTTCTTATAAAATGCTCATCATAGTAGATGCAATTTTACACATACGTAAAAATAGTAAGACGGCTTCTTGTACGCCATACCTAAAATCCGGTCTTAGTACTTCACAGGTGCAATTTAAGGGAGGCTTTTTTTGCTTGTTTCTTTGGTAAATAATCCAAACTAACAGAAAAGTTGCAAAAAATGGCACAAATAAAACATATATTCTTTTCCCAGAATCATCTACTGTTAACATTCTGCCTTATTTGTTTCATCAGTTCTCCTTCCTCTCTCTACCTCTGTCTCTAGCTCTCTCTCATATATATGAGAGACTGTACATACATAAATAGTTTATACCAAATATACAACTTATACTATTGGAGAATATTTTTGAGTCAGCATGTACATACATTAATGTAATGCATATTTCCTAAGAATAAGAATATGTTCTCACATACTCACAGTGCAATTATCAACCTTAGTATATTTAACATTGATACATCTGCCACCACCTTGACAATTGACATAAGCAAAGAGTCCTGAATTTCTATAGGCATCCTGCCTCTTGCTGAAGCCATAGGACAGAGCTTCCGGGTAACAGAAGGTGTGGCCTTAACAACAAACATTAGGAATCCCTATAACTGCTATAGTAAAAGGGAATTGTGGGGACACTTATTATTCAGTGGTGAACAGTGGTTGCTTCTCCTTAGCAGTAGAAGAGAATGAAGCAATATTCGATCCAAGGGAAAGAGGGTGGAATCGGAGTCACCTAATGGATTTTGACTTTAGGAAAGATGACAACCTCTTCAGGCCTCACTTTATTTCGTGTTAAGGCACTCTGATAACAAGTCAGAATAAAATGAGCTAAGCATGTCCACCCAGTAGGTAAGTGATGCATGCTATTTCCTGTCCAAGAGTAAGCTCCCAGGAAGCAGAGCGCGACATGTGGCTCAGACACATGGGATTTATGCAAAAGTGCTCTCAGGAGGAGCAGATGGAGACAGAAGTGGACAGAAGAAGATGCTCAGCAGGGCTGAGGTCTCAGTTGGAGATTGGTGTGAGCTTCATTCCAGGGAGAGCTCTGGAGCCCTGACTTGATCCACGTTAAGATGAGAGAGTGAGCCACACTTTTTACCCTGTCATAGTCGGTCACTAGCTGTGGGACAGGAGCGGCAAGTACCTCCCCAGACCCATTGGTTCCCATCAGCATTTCTCTGAAGAAGGAAACAGCTGTGAGAAGCCTGTTCTCGGAGAAGCTGAAGGATAGGGAATGGGCACACTGACCCCATGAAGGGGTCTGGGCAGGACACCACAGCCCATGGTTCCTTTCTTCCCTCCCACCTGAAAGAGAAAACCTTGTAGAACATAGTGCTAGATTCTTTGCAACTGAGATGGTTTCATTATCTCTATCTGTATCTATATCTATATCTATATCTATATCTATATCTATATCTATATCTATATCTATATCTATATCTATATCCATATCTATATCTATATCTATATCTATATCTATAATCTACATCTATATCTATCTAATTTCACTTTAGTTGAATGCTTGACTATTCACATCACAGAACTCTCTGAAAAATGCTGAGCCAATTGATACCATTGAGGATGAGCCAATTGATATCATTGAGGCAGCCTTTTATCAGGCTAATACTCCTCTGAACCCCAATACACAGGGTACCAGCCACAAGGAAAGGAGCCCATGGATGTGGTCAATCTTTATTTGATTCCAGTGGCCCTTATCTGTGCTGACTCACTCCAGTCTCCCGGAAGAGGCACAAAACTGGGAAAGGGCTTGGGCATTCGAAGTGCTTTCATTACCCTGCTCTCCACTTTGCGTCACTGCCCTGTCTATGGCTCAGCATCATTAGTGCACCATGTGTCTTTCTGCACATTCCCCTTTCTAGGTCACTGAGACATGAAGTGAACATCACTGGTAATATTCATCCTGTCCTCTGAGAACTGGCAGGGGGATGGAGGAGGGCAAGAAAGTGGAAGCAGTGGCTGCTGGGAGGATGGAGAATTAATTTGCATTCATTTCTCACCCCGTTACTTTTCTACTCACTTAGCCTGAAGGCTCATTTCCAGTGTGGATCTAGCAATTACTTAGCTCATCAGAGGTAATGTGCCCCATAAATAGGCATAGACACTGGTCAAGGTTGGGCCTAAGAACTTATGGATAATATTCACATTCTGTATTATAAGTTGCGGCACAAATAAGTCAGCCATATTTTTTTGCTAAAAACTATATATGAATGTAAGGTGCTCTATTTTTAATAGAAGACTTGTGTAAATAGTGACACTTTTTAAGGAGCATCTTTTTAGTTTTGCCAGTCCAGTAAAGTTCATAAGTGCTTTATCTATGCTGAGAAAAAAATTGAGTTGTGTGGCCTCCTACCTTCTGACTCATCCTCTTTTCTTTTTCTTATTTTTACCATAAATTTTAATCTGTAATTCCTGCTTTGATCAAGTTGATGTCTAAAGAGTGGGCAAATTAGAATTCTAATTATACAAATGATTTAATGCATAAAATATTCCTGCCTCAGTTTCTTATAAGTGTTCCTTCCACCCCAAGCCTTCCTTTGAGGGGAAGCACATATGCTGCCTAATGCAGAGACTGGAAATCTTCCTTTGCAGTTCCGTCTTCCAAGTTTTCATATGAAGTAAAAGGGACTGATTCCTGGATCTTCAAGGCTGTTGTTTTAAGACAGGTTCATAAAAAAACTGGTAGATCTCTATTCCAACAAATTGATTTTGACTAAAATATTAAAATATTGCTGAATGTGAAGTGTTTTGTATATTAACATTTGTGAGGTTAACTACAGTTTATCCCTTCCCAGTTTCTCCTGGGAAGGTATATGTGCACATATATGTTTTTAAATAATTTCCAACTTTAAAAGTATTTTTGTTAAACTTTCAACTTTGAATCTCTCTCATAGTTGGATCTGTCAAAAAAGGATTTGTCCTAAATTAATAATCATTGAATGGTGGATGATAGAATATATATATATATATATATATATATATATATATATATATATATGTATATATATATATATATATATATATATATATATATATATATATATATAAAAGCCTAAGTGACCATTATGACCAGTCGACCAAATGACCAGTCGACCAGTTGCTATGATGTGCACTGACCACCAGGGGGCAGATGCTCAATGCAGGAGCTGCCCCCTGGTGGTCAGTGCACTTCTACAGCCAACCTCCACAGCCAGCCAACCTCCCGCAGTCCCTCCCCCTGGCCGGCTGGCCCCAATTGGCCCCAATTGTTGGCCAGGCTGCCGAGGGACCCCACCTGTGCACGAATTCATGCACCAGGCCTCTAGTATAATATAAAGCATCTTAGAATGTCAGGACTGGAGCAAGCTGTCAGTGATCTTGTCCAATCCAGTCATTCTACAGAAGAGAACTGAAATTTAGAGAGAATCTGATGCCAAGTCGTGGTTAGACCTCCAGTTGGCAAGAAAATCAGCACCAGTTGGCTAGAAAGATGACACCAGTTGCCAGGCTCCTGATTTTAAATAGAGTGCTTTTCCCTAAAAAGTAACCGACAACAAAGAGTTTTACTATAAAGTCTTTTTCGCAAAAGATGGAGAACACATGTTACATTGATTCTTTTTATTCATTCATTCATACATCCACTCATTTATCTAAACCTACATACATTACTTTGTCTCCTGAGCTCCAAGCTGGGTGAAAAGATGACCAAATTAAGTTATAGTTGCCCAAACAAGAAACTCTCAATGTGATGGTGGGCCTCCTTGTAAACTACATCCAATAACATCCAATAACCACATTCTTTAAGACTGGTCCTCTGTGTACTCCCCAACCCCACCCTTTGAATGAAACTAATCACCCAAATTTCTAATGAAATTAGAAATATTTGCCACCCACATGCTTTGGGGTCTTCAACTTACATGCTGAAGAAAGTGTGTGTGGATATGTCAAATGACTGTAATATTAATAATAATAAAAACTTTGGAAAACAACCATTGGGAAGGATGTGAACAATTGGAATACTTGTAAAATAGTGCAACCAATTGAAAACAGTTAGTAGTTCCTCCAAAAGTTAAATAGAGAATTAACCATGTGACCCAGTAATTCTACTCCTAAGCACATGCCTAAAAAGAGTTGAAAACAGGGACTCAAACAGGTACTTGTATGCCAACATTCATAGCAATATTATTCACAATAGCTAAAAAGTGGCAGCGACTCAAGTGTCTATCAGCAGATGAGCAGATGAATGGATAGACAAAATGTGGCATATACTCAACCATTGAAAGGAATGAAGTTCTGATACAAGTTACAACATGGATGCACCTTAAAAGTATTATGCTCAGTGAAGAAACTAGACACAAGAGGACATATATTGTATGATTCCACTTATGTGAGATACCCAGAATAGACAAATTCATAGAGACAGAAAATAGAATAAAGATTACTAAAGGTTGGGAGAGGTAGGAGGAAGGAATTATTGCATAATGGGTATAAAATTTCTGTTTGGGGTAACAAAGAATTTTGGGAGCACATAGTGGTGATCATTGCACAAAATTGTGAATGTAATTAATGGCACTGAAGTGTGCACTTAAAATGGTTACTCATCTTCTAAGTATCCTTTTCTTACTCTTCCAGGTTTAGCAGAAGAAAAACCATGCAATAGAGGTCGGCTGCTACTCTCACTAAAAATCTGAGGATGCTCTTTTTGATCAATGATTTCTCTTACCTCTGGAATGCAAAGTAGTTCCTACCTGCAAAGTCATTGGGTCCCCTTTCCCTCCCCACAAACCTCCCCATGCACACACTTTGACATTGACTTTTAACTTGTCCTTTGATCAGCTAGCTGGCCCAAAGCCCCTTCCCTCATCGTTGGGCATGCACACTCCTCACACTGCGTGCCACCGTGCTTCACACAGGCGCTGTTCTCAGGACACTTCCTGTTCTCTCCTGCCTTGGGATTTCATGCACACCGTTTTCTGGTCCAGAATACACATCTTCTTTGCATGGCAACTCCTACTAATCCTCTTAATTTCAGCTGAGTCCCATCTGGTAGGGCAAACAAGGGCTCCTAACTGCTCTCACAATACCTGACATGTGTCCCTGTTTTGCAAACAATTCCTACAGAGCAGTGATCAGGAACTCAGGGACTCTGTCATATTCAGCTGTCAAATCACTTGATTTCTCTGTGCTTAAACATATTTATGGATAAAATGGGGATAATACTTATCCATCACAAGGTTGTAGTAAGGATTGTATGTGTTAACGTGGATAGAATATTGAACACAGTGTACTTTATTATTATGATTATGATTATGATTATTATTTTACTCTAGTTCTTATCAATCTGTATGAATGCTATTTACTTATCTTTATCCAGTCTTGTACTGTAAAAGTCTAGCATGTGCGTGGTATAAAGAAATGCTACATAATGACTACATTATTTATTAACTATATTTTTTGAACACAAACTATTTGTGATATGTCTATTATGACCAATGCACTTCTCTGGATGTTGGATACTGGAGGACTACAAGAACTTAGTAGATAAATCTTTTGTATTTCAAACAGCTGTCATTGGTAAAGGATACACCAGTTTAAATACAAAACTATTTTTAAGAAACATATTTCAACATGACCAATGAGAAATGGAAAACTAAATAAAAATATGAGATAAAATAAAACAATAAAGATGAAAAGTATGGCATCCTATCTCACTTTTATGATTTTAAGAACATTCTGGCAATACTTACTGTTGATTTTTAAAAAGTGATAATGGGCATACTAATGAAGCATAAGCAAAGCCTAACACCTATTCCAGGCCCTTGGAAAACCCAATAAGTCAATCACAATTTTCACCTAACTTTCCCTTTCAGAAAACACATCAACTGTAATTCAATATAGTTTTAAAGCAGACTCCTAAAATGTTCTCTTTATAGAGGGACACAAGTTCATTCCACTCCCAGTAAAACTCAGGAACAAAGTGCATATGTCTGCAGCTACAGACACAGCCCCACACCTAGAGCCACCTGACCTCTACCTGCCCCCCGGACAATGGGACAACTCTCCCACCATGCTCAGCTCACTCAGCATCAAGTCAGCCTCTGACTTTTGTAACCCAATTCCAGGGCTGTCAGCTTTTGCCTCTTTCCTGACACCAAGTCCCTTTGTTATATCCAAGTTCTTCTGGGTCTAACTACCTTCCCTGTCACCATACCACCAAAGCACATGTCTTGTCAGTTCCCTCTCAGGGAGGAGGTGCTGGCTATTGGGTTTGTATTGCTTGGCTCAGTGATCTCAAAGTTTATGCTTTTCCTAATGCCACTCCCAAGCCTCCTGCCTAGGGGTAAGCCATGCAACCTGTCTGAGCCTCAGTTTCCACATCAGAAAAATGAGGATATGCTTCCCTATTCCTCAGAGCTGCTCTACAGATTACATGGACCAGTGTGTGTAAAGGATGGTGTCAGGGACTTAGCAGGTGCTCAGGAAGTGATAGCAAGTAGTAGCGAGTTTTCCTCCCAATCATGTCAGAACTGTGACAGATGCACTCAAATAATTGTTTCACTTTTATAAGGGAACCTAAATTTAACAAGCTGATTTATAAACGACTGTGCAATTAAAGTTACAAAAGCCAGGTGGCATAGTACAAAGATTGTGTGGTCTGGGAGTTCAGAGACAGATGTATTTTGTTTCTGGAGTCACCAGTATGTAAGTGACTTTAATCAAGTTAGTTAATCCTTCCAAGCCTTGCTATTGTCATCCATACACAACAGGTTAAGTTAGATAATATTTCAAGTCCTTCCTAGCTCTAAATTTTTGGTTCTTTATGAAAAATAAACAGTATTCATATAGTAACAAATATTACCTTCAACTAGGCCCCCACTGACAGTTTAATGACAGGGTTTTAGGTCTTCTCTCCTGTGCATAGCAACAGCATAGTGGGTACCTGGTGTGTGTATAAGTGGGGAAATATGATAGTTTGACTCCAAGGAATTTCTAATACACTGGATCTCAAAGTATGGCTTCTAGATCAGCCTCATCTACATCACCTGGGAACTTACTACAAATGCCAAATCATAGGTCTTATCCCAGACCTACTGAAATAGAAACTTGGAATGGGCTCAGAAACCTATGTTTTTACAAGCCCGACAGGTGATTCTGATGTTCTATAGAGCAGGAGAACTATGGCTCTAATCTCTAATCTATGAAAGCACTAACACAAACACACATGCACCCACCCACACACACACACCTTTACTTTGAATTGAGACGATAGATAGAATAAGGACATATATTGTACCTTATTGACTTGTCCTTAATAATTTCTTGATTTAAAACAAATTTAAAAACTGCACCTCAGAATTGCCTAGTGATCAACTTCATTTCCAGTAGATTATTCTATTTTAAAGGAGAAATGTACACCCAGTAAAAGATTAAGAAAATAGCTAAGGAAAAATAAACACTGATTGCTAAGAGAGAAGGCCACTTAACGTATTATCTTTTTTGTGTGTGAAAAATCATTCCCTTTGCATGCAGCTCACTCCAAACATCTTACAGTTTAATATGGTGAGGATGCCTCCAAATAGGGGTTTAATTCATTGATTTTCCTTATCTACTTAAGCACAAAATGCACTCATCGTGGCTTCAAAGACTGAACTCAGTTGATCAAATTGCGGTATTTGAAGAAGGTATCAAATACAAGTGGACACCACCAAACAGTCTCTTTATCAGAGCAGAAGAGCATGATGCCAACATGTGGTGAGACCTCAAACCAAAGAGCATGTCTTAAGAAGTTAGTGCTCACACATAACTTAGCACCAGATGAACCTAGAGACCAATAACTATTTGCAATCATGGGTCAAGGGATTTGTCTATGTAAAGCCCTACATGGCTCCCCTTACCCCCAACAATAACCTCTGTAATGAGGTCTCTGAGTCTTAACTCCCACCTCACATCCTATCTGCTCCCTTTCCAGCTTTCATGTAGGAGTCGCATGCTTTAGGCAGCCTATCCTGTCCACATCCTCCTCCTCATGCATTGCTCCTAAGTCCTGCACTCCAATGGTATCTGTAACACATTGTTACCCCAATCAGTGTATATGCCTGCCTTCCCTATTGGGATGGTAAGCAACTTAGGGTCTGGCATTATTTTTCTTTAAATCCCAATAGCAGCTTGATAGATTCTTGTAAGTATCTGTTGAGGGAAACAATTTTACTTTCTGGTCACACCTTTCTTTTTCCTGCAGCTAGTTTACCCCCAAAGTAGCAGTCAAGTTAAATTAGTTTTCCATTTATTTTTTCACAAATGAATTGTAATTAGAGTTCATATCACTTTTTAAACCTGTAGACATCTACCAGAGACTAGGATCTATTAGGGAAAAACATGAACTGAGGAAAAAGTGAAAACAAAACTCCACATATATAAAGAGTGATTGAGAATAATTGAAAAAAATGCAGAGCAAGCAATCAGTAGTCCCCGTGAGTCAGGAAACAGAGAGGTTTTACTCCTACTCAGGACCGATGGGACCACCGCTCAGCCCTGTGTCCTTTTAGATTTCACTTTTCCATCCAGCCTTATGATCCCCAAGTAAATGCCAACAAGATACTAGAGGCGATCATGATGCTGGGAGAATGGGAGAGGAAAGAGAGCTTTGGGGGAACATTTCCAGAGTGTGGGAGATGGTTTGCAGAAAAATGTTGTGTCTTTAGACACCTGAGAAAGAAACACATTTAAAAGATGCAAATGAGAGAATCTAGGTTGGCTTCAGAACCGACTTCTCTGAGCTCAAGGAAAAGGAGTTAATATATACATGGTCAGGACTAAATCATTTGTTACTGCCAAGAAAAAGTTCCCATAAAAACGAGGTGGGTCAGAACTAAATTCAAAGCCTTCAGACAAGAATTAGATAAATTAGGCAGTAGTGGAACTTTACAACAGACTTTGAGAGCAAAGAAACAGGAGGAACTCAGTAGCAACTAGAAGGGAGATTGAGTTCAGGCCAAGCTTTCTGCAGTTTGAATATTGCTTAGCTGAGATCCAGCTGATGTACTGTGCACATACCACCTAGCAAGGCAGGAGAATTCATTCCATCCAGCCATCTAGATTTGTCATCCCATCTGCTCTCACCTCTGCTGGCTATACACACCAAATGTCAAGCCTGGCTGCAGTGGAACAAGAAAGTGAATATAAATAGTGGAACGCTGAGAACTGCTATTCAGAGATGCTGAGAGGAAACCAAAAACCCATTTTTACCTTAAAAGAGGGTGATGGGTGTGGTGGTCATTTGAAGAAGTGAGCAATTACTTTAATAGTTTATGTTTTTATTATAGCAAAAGTACATCCTATTGAAGAATATGTGGAGAGTTCTGAGTAGTCAAAGGAAGAAAGAAAAACAAAACCCATTGTTCCATGAGTCAAATATAATAACTGGGTATATTTTAGTGTGTTTCCTTTTAGTCTCTTTTGTTATGCAGATACATTTTAAAATATTGTAAAAATATTGTTGCAATCAGTGTTTAACATTATGTGTCATCACTTTTCATGGTTTACATACAATTTATATAGTCACATCACTTCTAATGAATAAATTTACTATATTTAGGTTACTATATCTCTATAATTGAGTAACACAGTGGGATATGAGAAAAAGATAAAATATTTAAAGACCACTGAAAGAGAATGATACATGACTTTTAAAGAATATTTCAAAGTAATTAAGTAGACCTGGACATGGGGATTCAGAGAGAAGGAACATATGGAATTTTGGACAGGTAGAAAACAAAAGTATTTTTCAAGTTAAGAACAAGTATTTATTCAGAGAAAGATGAAAATTCAGATGCATTGATACTTGGTCATGTGGTTTATTTTATTATTGTTATTGTTGTTATTATTGCCATTGTAAATTATGACCTATTTAAAATTCCTATAAATTGATAGCTATTTCTTTAGAGTAGATTATATGAGCTAAAATTACTCTGTAAAAACATATAAATATTGTTAATATTTCTTATTGCTTTCCAAAAGCCTTACAATAATGTCCAGGGGTGGGCAAAAGTAGGTTTATCATTGTAATATGAATAATACAATAATTAATTACTAATACAAGAACAAATGCTATTTCACATACTCACAACTGTAAACCTACTTTTGCCTACACTTGTTTAGTCCAAACTACATTTGTAATTGTGCCTATTTTACTATAATCAGGCCACCTTAGCCATTGTCACTTAAACACCCTTTGCTAATTTTATCAGTAATAATTGATACCACTTTCCCCCCTGTACTAGTCAGCTTTAATATTACTTTAATATTTTCTAACTAAAGTTCTTCCCATATTAATTATTGATTCAAAACCATTAAAAAATTGGCTGCTAATGTGTTATTATTTTTTTTTGAAAATCAATATACAGGAGCTCTTCATATGACTAATGTATCATGCTTTTTCAAGTCATCTTTGCTGCAAATAGTCTCCTCAGTGTCTTAATCTTGGTAGTTGATACATTGATGTTTTACCTTCTTATGTAGTCATCCCCACTTTATAGTTTAGAAAGAAACAATTTAGTCCTTTCATTCCATCTCTTTTCTCAAGATGCTTACCTAAACAATTTATATTGTGTTACCTTGCATGTAAAATTGGGGAAGGAATTAATCATTCATCATGTCACATGAGGGTCATGAACAGACATTAGCCATTGAGCTGATTGAGCTAAATAGGGTAAAGAGTTGATAACTTCTTCCTAAAGGCAAATATTCTACATGGGTTTCTAATTCTAAAAATAGGACAAACATAACATTGCCTATAATAACAACCTACTCCATTCTCATTTTTCCATCTTTAAAAAAATAGTGTAAAAACATTTGTCATTGGTAGCCTGTGCTGCTTTGAGTATCACTTATGAATACATAACACCACATGAAGGAGGCCTGCAAAGTTTTAGATGTTCCACTTCCTTGCTTACTTATGTTACCAGAGCTCTGATTGCATTAGGTATTCTTTCTTTCACCCCGGAGAAACATACATCTGTTTGTGCTGACATCTGTTCTCCTTTGTGGGTTCTGAGGAAACATTTATTTCTTTTTTGCTTTTCTTCCTGTTTTAGCAATGTCTGCTTCTCATCTTAATAAATCACCTTTGCTTGGCAATAAGTTAATAGAGTGAGAATGCATAGCTAAAGAGGGGATGTGTAGCACAGAATGCAGAATTCGGACGACTTTCTTGGCTCATTGCAGGGCATCTGCCAGGCGGCACAAAACCAGGCTCATGGTGTACAGGCTTCCTTTTTCAAAGAATGTTATAAATTATAATATCAAGGTCATTAGTTTCCTACATGTTTAACACAGAGGAACAGAAATGATACATGAGTTAGGAAAGGCTCTGCTTTTGGGGTTGTAAGTCCCAGTATTGGGTCCTGCTACATCCTTGAGTTACCTCTACCTTCTTCCCTGAAAGTTACTTTTCCTTCTGGAGTCTGGTGCCTTTCCGAGGCACACAAGGCCAGCACAATGTCAGGAGAGGGTGTAAGGCAAGAGGCTCTATTTCACATCCTTAGGACAGAACTGATTTTTCTTCTCCACAGGCTCCTGGACTCCTGAGATGCGGCTCACATATCCTGATTAATTTTGTGGCCCACTCAGGGATGATTAGACTAATGAGATGAAAGGATCTTCTTTTTTTAAAAAAAAAAACATGATATCAACAGCTTATGCTTGCTTTAAGAATGGAATCTTGACTGGGAGAAGATATTCATAATTCATGTAAAAGACTTGTATCCAGAATACACAAAAAACTCTCACAAATCAATAATAAATGAACAGCCCATTAACAAATATGCAGGAGAACTGAGCAGGCACTTCACAAAAGGAAATATCCAAATGGACAACAAACACTAGAAAAGGCACTCAATGTTATTGCTCATCAAGGAAATACACATTAAAACCATAAAGGAACCCCCCAAGAAAATCACCAGACTGATTTAAATGAAGAAGACTAACTAGAGCAAGTGCTGACATGGAAGTGGGCATGTAGAACTCTCATACATCACTGGAGAAAGTGTAATTGGTACAACCACTTTGCAAAACTATTTGGCACTATTTATTAAAGCTAATCATGACATCAACTGTGTGATCCCGTCATTCCACTCTGAGGTACACCGTACATCCAAGAAAAATGAGTGCATATTTTTACCAAAATACTGGAAACAATACAAATGTTCATCAACAAGAGAATAGGTAAGTAAATAGTGGTGTATTTATGCAATGGAACACCACAGAGCAGGAATTAGCCACTATGGCCCAGAGGCCAAATCCTGGCAATTGACATTTGTTGGAATATGGCCACGCTCATCATTTACATAGTGTCTACAGCAGCTTTTGTATTGCAAAGTCACAATTGAGCACTTGCAACAGAGACCATATCACCCACAAAGCCATTTTTTTTTTTTTAAATTAACTGGCCCTTTATAAAAAAAATTGCCAACTCCTGCTTTGAGCCATAACTAGGAATAGACTACTGCTACAGAGAGCATGGGACACAGCTCACCAATATTATTTGAATGAAAGAAGCCAGACAAAAACGAGCACATATTGTAGAATTCCACTACAGTCCCAGAACAGGCAAAACTGACTGATGGTGTTAGCAATATGTATAATAGTTACTGTATCTGGGGAATACACACTGAGAAGGGTACAAGGGGGCATTTAGGGGTTCTGGAAATGTTCTATATCTTGATCTTTAGTGCTAGCTACAGAAATGTGTTCATCCATAAAAGTTAATTGAGCTGTACACACAAGTTAGTGCACTTTAACTTTTTATAAGTCAATTTTAAAAAAAGAATAGAACCATGAATTTGCTGCCGCTTGAATGGGTGGGTTGGTTGAAACACTCCATATGTGGTTGAAAGATAAAAACCTGTTCTTCTGTGTGACTGTGGGAGAAGCTGAAACCTCAGGGGTTTGGTTTGTTGTGATTGAGGTATACATGACATATAACACTGTATTAGTTTTAGCCGTACAACATAATGATTTGATATCTGTATATATTGCAAAATGATCAGCAAAATAATAATTCTTGCAAATATCCATCAACATACATAGCAACACATTCTTTTTCTTGTGATGATAACTATTAAGATTTACTCTTGTAGCAACTTTCACATATGCAATACAGTAATATTAAGTACTAGAGGCCTGATACACAAAAATTCGTGCAAGAGTAGGCCTTCCTTCCTCCAGCTGCTGGCACCGGCTTCCCTCCGGCACTCGAGACTTGGCTGGCTTCCCTCCATCTGGTCTAATTAGCATATTACCCTTTTATTATTATAGACTAGAGGCCCGGTGCATGAAAATTCATGCACTGGAGGAGTGGTCCCTCAGCCCGGCCTGCCCTCTATCACAGTGCAGGAGCCCTCAGGGGCAGGAAGCGACCTGGCGATCAGGGGAAGGCAACGCCCCATCACACCTCTGCTTCTGCCACTGCCAACAGCACAAGCCTTTGCCGGCCCTGGTTACCTGAGACTCAGGCGGCCCTGGGCGGCTGGGCAGCTGCCATCTGAGGCTTGCCTGCACCTCGGGCGTTAGCTGGGCAGCCACCATCCGAGGCTTGCCTGTGCCTGGGTGGCTGGGGGCGGGGGAGGGGTGACTCTGGAGACAGGCACGTGGAGTGGCTGCACCCACCTGGGGGTGGGCCCGGCCATGTTGCATGCCTGCCACTCGGGTAGGGCTGAGGGGACTGGGTGTCGCCATCTTGTGGCTGTGGGCACCACCAACTTTGAGGGTGTGGCAGTCAATTAGCATATTCCCTCCTTATTGGCTGTGGGTGCCACCATCTTTGTGAGGGTGTGGTGGTCAATTAGTATATTCCTTCCTTATTAGTCTGTATATGAAACTTCAGTTTTCATAACAAACTGTGGCTGGCTGATTTTATTTCACTTCAAATTTATAATGATGTTATAATACATGAGATAGTAAAAAGTTTTGCTAAGAAAAGCATGTCATTTACAAAAAAAGCCTTTTTTTTCAGAAATGCTTTTCTTTCTTCTACATTGACCTTCTGTTTGGCCACACATTTATTTTATGCCATTTTTTACTTCTAATAATGCATTACCAGTTTTGTACTTCCTTATTCACCTACATCTGTCTCTTTTTTTTTCTTGAATATTTATAGTAAATTGCTTGCATAACCCTTGGGTCTACATTAATTTATCTTTGAATGTTTTTCATTTTCCCTTTGTGTCCTTTAACTCCATTGATTTACCCTATTTGATATTTTTTCATTATTCTAAAATTCACTTGGCTGCTGTTCAACACTCTTATTTCCCCCCCTTTTGGTTGTCCCTGTGTCCTAATTACCAACTTAAACTAGGTTATGAGAACTCTTGCATAGAGGGTCCCTAACCTATACATTAAAATCATACTGTATGGATCACTCGAGCTCAGACAAAGATTGATTTCTTTCCAGCTCTCTCTTTTACATGGTGCATAATTTACTAATCTTGTGCCCTGCCTGCAAAACTACAGTAGTACATGATTTATTCATTTCATGCCATTTATTTTCAGAGAACTAAAATCATTGGTAACTAGCAGCCTTTTCTATTAGCATAAATGAAAAGCAATAAGACAATATCAATGGAGTAGTTGGTAATCAACATAATAATGAAAGATTCAGGCTTCTTCCTTTAAAGCATCCCAAGCATTTCTCAATTATATTTCCACTGATCTTCATAGCATTGCTGTCGTAATTGGAAAATTGCTAAATCTTTGTTACAGACAGAAGATGAGAACCAGAGAAAGCACTTGACTTTTCCATGGTTCCTTCAGCTTGCCACCAAATTTGCATATAAGAAACAGGACACTGCATTTAAGAAGCAGGACATTTGATCAGCAGGATTAAAGTTGTGCTGTTGTATCTTAGTTCAGATTGAAAAGGAGTGATTAAAGCTAATATGCTCTCAGAGCCCCAACTTGAGATGGGGCTCTGTCTTAAGAAGCACTAACTCCACTGCTCAGAGAAACCTTAAATATTTATATTTCCAGGACTGGAGAATCACTCCTTTCTTTAACACGACCACCATACCTTAGGATGAAGCAGCTCAGAACACACCAGTGAAAGAGCCCTCTTGATTTCTCACAAAATCAAATAATTTAGGGTTTGACTGAATCTTTGAAGCCATTAACCTAATCAATCTGCCCACTCATATTTAAATCATCTCCACCCATTTTCACTTACTCTGAAACCACCGACACTATCTTTACATGCTCATCGATCCCAGCTGTACCAAAGAGCCACACTGCACATAGAGCACTTTAAACGTTTGGACACAGCTTGTGTACACGCCTGGGCCTTCTGTTTTCTGGATCAAATACAGCAATTTCTTGTGCCATTCTTGAAGCACCTAGTTTTCAAAACCTCACCCAACCTTGGTCCCTCTCATTTCCATGAGCTTCACCCATCTTTCATTCCCCATTAATCTGAAGACATAAAACTACAGTCTTCCAACTATGGGTTGACCAGCACAAGTGTCCATTCTCATTGCAAATAATTAATGCAATCCCAGAATTTGTTGTTCTAGGCAACCTGTCTCCTTGTGGGCTAATAACAGCTTGCTCTTTTAACAAGGCCAAGTTATTTTCAACCACTGCTTAGCACTCATGGGTGCTCCTTACATATACATTCAAATTGACAACCCCTATCAGATCATTACTCAGAAAAAAAGTCACTGGTGTTAGCTGTCTAAACTTCATTCAATCCAACCCTTTTTGCCTGGATATGCTATCTCTTGTGCCTTCATTAAGATCTCTGTAGGCCTATCATATATAGATCCATACATATTATCCTGTGAAGAGGTTTGGAAATGAATGAAATTTGGTTATAAGAGTGTAAATTAGCCCATTTGTTTAGCTTCTAAAAGTAAGATATTTTTTTTCTTAGAGCAGGGGTTGACAAACTTTTACTCTATAGAGCCAGAGAGCAATACCTACACAAATCCAGTTTTGTAGACTATAAGGTCTCTGTTGCAACTATTCAACTCTCCTGTTGAAGTGTGAAAGCCATAGACAATATGTAAATGAATAAGCAGGTTGTGGTTCAATAAAACTTTATTTACTGAAACAAGCAGTGGGTAGAATTCGGCCTATGAGTCACAGTTTGGTGATCTGTGCCTTTGAGTATCTGCAAGCATTACGTGATGATTATTTTCTCATTATCCTTAAACTGTGCATGAAAATGGTGTATTATAAATGTATTTCAGATATAGAGGAATTAGTAACACATAAAATGCACTGTTGTGGTAATCTCCCTATTCATCTTTCTACTCAGCAAATGGACTCTATGAGATACACTTCTTTATTTGGAGAAAAGATTTCACTAATAGCTCACTGCTTCCATTTGTCATCTGGTGGCTACCTTTGTCATGTAGATTTGATGATTATGCTCCCATAAAGCTATAATCTAGCAAAAACCTTTATTATCATTAACTCTTGTGCTCAAGGGCCAGGGGTTGCTGCTTGACTGTGTGTGCAGTTGTGGAGGGTGCATAAACAACGGGTCACTGTCTGTCCAAAGCCTTCACCTGAAAGGGAGCAGCGTTTGCCACACTAAATTATGCCTCCTTGGGGCACTGATTATTTTGAGCTGATTAATTTTAAGACCCAGAAGGCTCAGAAAGAACCTTTGACCTTTCCTTTAACTGCATAAAAGAAATTAAGACAGAAGGCTTGTGCCAGGAAGGAGCTATCACCAGAGATGACTATAGTTTAATCTAAACTAGGTCTGGGAGATGGGGAAAAACTCAGCAAGGCCCATTTGATCTGAGTCCTCTTCATGTCCCATCCTCTATAGATGTCCCAGCCAACATTTTTTTTTTTTTCAATAATCATGAACTTTTTTCATCTCCCTGTGATACCGTCTTACTAACCCTTGGAGTCCCAGACTTCTACCTCCTTCTCCTTAGTCTAGAATGACATATATACCTCATTTGGCCTTACTGTCTTTGAAGTTCTCCCTGCTCAGGTAAATTCCCTGTGCATACATATTAAAACTTGATTTTCTCTTGCTAATCTGCCTTACATCATTTTAAATATTTAGAGAGCCAGAGACACTAAAAGGAGAAGGGGGAAAATTTCCCCTCCCTCCCACACATAAATAACCCAGCCTCCTAAAAAGCAAAACAAAACAAAGAAGGCCCACTAACTCCACATTTTCATCACTAACAAAACCACTTACAGGCTTCACTCCCGTGTAATGTATACATTTTCTATATGGAGCTTGTGCACAGTACTGTGTAGTTTCATGGTTTTTGCTGTTTGGGATTCCTTCCTCCCAGACCACTATCTTCTTAGGATCAAGGAGAGGATCCCTGAAGCATGTGTATGTGCCCTTCATGCTAATCTACAAACACATTCTGAGCACCTGCTCTGTGCTCCATGCCATGAGAGATGCTAGGAGCTCAGAAATGATAAACTAGGCCCTCAAGGAGCTCAGGCTGTAATGACTAAATGCACAGAAAGACAAATCTCTTGGTTTTACCCCCTAGCAAAATCCTCTTTTTTTTTTCTTCTTTGACTTAGGCATCTCCCCATCATTAATATACTTTGGAATTTTCCATTCTCCACCGAGTTACCTTCCTTAGCATTTTAATCTAGAGCATTTGTTCTTTGAATGTCATGCAGTGTGACAAATTAGTTCTCTTACTTTTACCAAAGCACTTAATAAGCTGCTTCTCTTATGCACCACTATTCTCCCCAGGTGTTCTCACAGGGACAGTGTAACAGCTTTCCTTTTTTTCCAAAGTCTCCTAATGTTTCATTCAAGAATATTCACAAAACAATGCTAAAAAATGGCAAAAGCATGAAATAAAAAGCATCTCTACATGACCCTGGCACTGCCTTCCATGGTGTGGTATGTATGAGGGAATTTGCTAAAATTGGTCTGACTGACTTATCTGGACAATGAGTAGCAGAGTTAGAACTGTCAGGTGGTGGATGGCCTTCCTACAGGACCAGGGAGGTTGACAAGTTGTACACTCTGGCCTCCTCCAACCCAACCACGCTCAGGTAGAAAGAATGAGGGATAACATACAATAACATTCAGCTGAATTAAAACAGCACACCCATTTTCACAAGAAAATACACAAAATAAACAGTCAAAGGACAAAGTTCTTATGAAACAGTCTCTTAACATCAAGAATGTTCTGTCCTTATTATATCTTTGAGCTCTGGACATAGCCTCGGTAGAGAAAAACGACACAATCCCAGAGAAAGTCTGTAAGTCCCACTCTTTTCAACTCTCTACTCTCTGGGTCTTTGTTAAATGGCCCAAATTAAGCATGGTTCAAGTGTCCTCACTGGAGAGTCTTATAAGCTACCTATGCAAATTCAATGTCCTGAAAACTATCCTGGCCTCACTTCCATTCTCTTTCACACTTGTAAACATTTTTGTAGTTCTTAAACTGGCATTTCCTGCCAGCTTCAAATCAGTATATCCATCTGAAAACAGAAAATCCAGCCAGAATGTAAAGATACCAAAGAGTTAATACTTATGGGGAAAAGTCAGTGCCCAAGAGGAACGAACTCCATTCCCTTTTCAATTTCTCTGTCTTCTGGCTAACTTTCCGAACAGATTTAATCACTCTCGCAGTATCAGTCACAATCAGGATCTCTCCCCCAGGCCGGCACGGAGCTGCCGCTGGGCTCTGAGACTGGGGCTCAGCCAGCAGCCACCTCACAAACCCATCACTCAGTCCCACCAGCTCAGTCCCTCTGGCACCCTTCAGAGGCTGCATTACTGGCATGAACAAATTCCAAGAGCCCAAGTTAACACGGGGCCATCAATGAAATTTATGGCGAAAGCCATCAAGTATGAGGGTTTGATTTCCATGCAAGGAATATGGGTTGCTTTTGGTCTAGTCCTCCTCGGCCTGGGAAAGGCAGGCTAGGGTTTCAATAACCGCTGTTGTCCTTCTATGTTACTGTGTTCTGGTTGCAGACCACATGTCTGTCTGTATTTGCTTCCAGAGCACTCATTATTTCCTATTCTTTTGGGGGAAGCAATAGGGATTTAGCAAAAATTAGCATTTCCATCTCTTGCCTGCCAAAGCAGGAGTGCCAAAGCTCCGTTAATCAGCCCTGTGTCACAAAATAACTTGAAGCCACGACGTTGAAAGTTCATCCCCAGAGGTCCCGCCTGCCCAACTTTAAGTCTTCACTTCTCACTCAGTTCCCTTCACTGGGAAACAAAAGTGAAAATTTTCATTTTCTTTGGAACTGAGAACCCAGGGAGAGCTCACGCAGGCGTCTCCAGCAGCATCAAGGTGCACTCAGCACAGACGGCTCTTCCAACCCTGTGGTCTGTCTGTAGTGCTCTCCAGGTCTCCAGAGAGTGCAAATCTGACGCCAGGACCAAGACTCTCAGCCCAACCCGGCATCTCTCCCAATGGCTTGTTTCTTTTTGTTTTGTTTTGTTTTTGTTTTTATGGGCATGTCAGGGTACACTTTCTTACATGCCAACCCTTTCTAGTTTTCCTTTGTAATTGGTTGCAGAAGAGTCAGTCTTGTCTTTATCGTCTTTGCATCTGTTTACATCAGGTTCTATATATTTCTTTGCTCTCATGTTAAATGCTCATCAGCTTCACAATTATAATTGCTTTGATATTCAAGAGGCACCCCCGCACCCCAGTTCTGGTATTCCAAAATTTCAATATTATGTTTCCCCATCCTTTGTATAGCTTTCAGGTCTTCTAAATACCACATCTAGCACATCTAGCATTTCATCAATTAGTGAAATTTCAGAGTGACAAGATTTTGGAGCTGCAGAGCATTTTTAAATATTTCCAGGTCTTTGCCTGCTTCTTTCTGGCCCAGATCGACCTGTGAGCTGATCCTGCATTCATATGTGGAGGCTGAGCTATTTCATTCGTGGAAATTTTATTGCACAATAATTGAAATATGGAAATTTACAACAGCATCAAATGAGGCAGTTTTATTAAATTGTAAGCTGCTGCTTTTCTATTAAAAGTCAGATTACAAAAGTTGCTTCCTACCCTGTGGTAAATATGTTTGTCAAAACTTAAACTTGGGCCCTGGCAGGTGTGCCTCATTTGGTTGGGCATCATCCAGAGCACCAAAAGGTTGCCTGTACCATTCCGTGTCAAGGGCACATGCCAGGGTTGCGGGCTCAATCCCCAGTAGGGGGCGTGCAGGAGGCAGACTATTGATGTTTCTCTCTCACATGGATATTTCTCTCTCTCTCTCCCTCTCCCTTCCACTCTCTCTAAAAATCAATTAAAATATTTTTAAAAACAGTTAAACTTGGTTAAATCTTCATGAAAGGCCAAACTATAATTTGTGTGATGATTGACTTAAACTCAGGCTTCCCTGGGAGAGAACAAGACCCTGGAAGTGGCATCAGTGTCTGCTTCGTTTGCTACCACATCCTTGAGGCCGAGCGCAGGACTTGGGACATTGTCGCTGCGTAATAACTATTTTTTTTTCCTGAAAAAATTGTATTTGTTCACTTTATTATATTTACTTGACGGTAACTCCGAAATCACTAAATGGTGTAATTCAATGAAGTGCGGTTTTTTTTCCTTTTCTCTTTGGAGACCAGGTGGCCTTTGCCCATTGGACTCTGCTTCTTTGGTAGTTCAGGGAGCTTCTTTGCTCCATGCCCCGTTATTGGGCAGCCTGGTGGGAAGTGGCTCCCACCTGCCTGAGCCTCTCATGAAGCTGGTCTTGTGGATGGAAGCTACTCTGATCCAGCGTCTATCCCATGCCCAAGGAGGGTGACACTTTGTGACCTTAACTTCGCATTCCGTTACCATGTAGGGAAGGAAAACACTGCAGTCTTCAAAAGGGCTGATTACTCACAACACCCAGGTCCCATGGTACTGTCAGGGACCCACAGGAGGTTTAAAATTTTAATTTCTTTTAAAATCAGAAGGAAAAATAAATACCATCATAAGAAATAGATCATAATGGATTCCATCTGGATTATATTTGTCTTTACTCCAATGCAGCTGTAAAATATAATTGTATATGGTATATACTTATATACATTTATTTATATCATATTTTATATTACATATATGTGTTTATATGTGTGTTTATATATGTGTGTCTATGTACATGAGTATGTTTTTAATGGAGGAAGGGGCTTACAAAGGCAAAAGTACCCAGGACTCATGAGTCATAGAGTTGCTCTGGTCCAAAAAGATTTACTTATCAATTAGGTGCAGAACATGCTGGTCTCTTATCACTACTTGGCAGTAATAAAAAAGCTATTTGGGGAATATAATTTTGTTTCAGCTCTGAGCTCCTCGGCCCAGACACTGCCCCTCCACTCCCACCCAGACAATTTCTCTGAGGCTGTAACAACCAGCAAATCTGCGCAGGAAATGTGATCTCTAAGAGAGCAGAGCATGAACTGTCCCCACCCAGTATCTGGCGTGGAGAAGAGGCACAACCTGTATTCACAGCATGCAAGAATGACATTGTCATGCACTGGAAAGAGGGCAGGGTTTGGAGCCTGAGAGATGCAGGTGTGAATTTTGGCTCTGCCACTCACTTGCTGAGTTTTCTTGGTCAATCACTTAACCGCTCTAACTACTTTGTGAAAAATAGTGATAATAACACCCAAGTCGCTGTAGGTCTTGAAGGTAATTTGTGTACAAACATTTAGCTTGCCAAACAAATATAAGCACTTTATTTTTTAAAGTGATAATATGGTGAGAAGAAATAAAAACGTTGCAGAATAGGAAAGAATCAATGGTAAAATAAAAGGTGCTCAACAGGTGATTGGCATTATTATTAAGTTAAGCCACTCCATTCCTCAAATTCTTTGATGGCTCTCTAGTGTTTACAGGACAGCAGATATGGAATTACTCTGCGGTTTACAAAGCGCTTCAGATTGGACTGATGCCTTCGGTCCCCATTCTCCTCTCTTCCTTGCACCTGCAATTTTGCTCTAGCAAGCCTGATTTACTTGCAGTTTTTCAAGGCACCCAGCTCTTCTCAGACCTCTGTGCCTCTGTATCTGCTATTCCATCTTCTTGGAATGCCCTTCCCTCTCCCTACCTTTGTCTGGCTAGAAAATTCCTACCATTTCCCCATATACATTTGTATTTTCAATTCTTCCTTATTCCACATAATTTTCATTCTTATCACTATATTGTAGCTTAAAAATGAAGACATTGTTTAAAAGTACTTATATTTAGTTCTTAAAATTTTACAGGGAACTCATACAACTTAACAAAAGGAAGATAAATAATCCAATCAAAAAATGGGCCAAGGACCTAAATAGACACTTTTCAAAAGAAGATGTACAGAAGGCCGAGAGACATATGAAAACATGCTCAAAGTCATTAATCATCTGAGAGATGCAAATCAAAACAACAGTGAGGTACCATCACACACCTGTCAGAATGGCTATCATCATCAGCAAATCAACAAACGACAAGTGCTGGCAAGGATGTGGAGAAAAAGGAACCCTTTTGCACTGATGGTAGGAATGCAGACTGGTGCAGCCACTGTGGAGAACAGTATGGAGTTTCCTCAAAAAGTTAAAAATGGAACTCCTGTTTGACCCAGTAATCCCACTCCTAGAAATATATCCCAAGAAACCAGAAACGCCCATCAGAAATGATATATGCACCCATGTTCATAGCAGTACAATTTACAATAGCTAAGATTTGGAAAGAGCCTAATTGCCCATCAGTAGGTGAGTAGATTAAAAAAACTGTGGCACATCTACACAATGGAATACTACACTGCTATGAAAAAGAAGGAACTGGAGAGCATTATGCTAAGCAAATAAGCCAGTCGGAGAAAGATAAATATCACAGGATCTCACTCATATGTGGGATATAATGATCAACATAAACTAATGAACAAAAATAGATCCAGAGACAAGGTAGCACTAAACAGACCAGACTGTCCAACCTCACAGAAGGCAGGGGAGGGGAGCAGTTACAATAAAACAAAGGACCTGTATGCATGCATATTAGCATTACCAATGGACACAGGCACTGGGGCGGTGGGGGCTTGCCCTCAGGGGTGGGAGTGGCGGGAAGTGGGGGTTAATCGGGGGAAAAAGGAGGCATGTAATACTTTAAAGTTTAAACAATAAAAAACATGTAAAAAAGGATTTAAATGTGATGTTTATAATTTCTCACCATGTAACCATAAATAAATCACCATTTAAACTTACTGAGGTACAGTGAAAAAATGAGATTTTGAAGAATCTTCTTGCCGGTCTTTAGCCAGCTATTTAGCTAATGTAAAATCAGGAATTTCATGGGGAGGGGCCTTAACTTTTTAAAAATGTCTCTCTCCTCCTCATTATCAGTATGGCTCTAAAAGCACAGCCCTCTCCTAAAAGCAACCATTCAAATTTTACTAATATTCCCATTTTTATTTTAAAATATTTAGGGCCACACATTGTCAGAAAGTAAAAAGAACAAATTTGGAAAGAGTTCAAATTTCAAATGGGAATAAAAGTAGAATATAATTTTACAAAACTCCTGATAAAATTTTGATGATTATTTAATTTATTACTCCATTAAGTCCATGCTCATTTTATTTCATTTAGCATTTGAAACTGAGAAATCAACTTTACCAACATAACTTTGATCATTGCAGATGATTCATAATTAAGTTTTAAAAATTGGTTAAAGAATAGTAATGCATTTGGGCTAAGTACATATTTAATGAAAACTTAGAACTAAGTGTTTTCAGATTCAAATATTATCTGTCCTTTAGATGTCAGCATTCTTTGACACAGTGTATTACAGCTTAATGCTTCTATGGATATTAAAATATGTATTGTATGATTATGAGTGATGATTTATGTCAGAATGTACTGTCATCTTCTCTAATAAAAGAGATTACAAAACAGATAGCTATAATATATCGGCGGGGGGGGGGGGTGTGATTTGAAATCTCTATGTTCAATTTTGAGCCAGGAAAGCTATTTATAAGACCTCTCCACATTAAACAATACCCAATCAGTTCTACTGACAGTGAGATGACTTCTAAAAATGAAAACGGATGAGATGCAGGCCTGTTACTGAGAGTGGAAGCCAGGTTCAGATTGCACATAAACAGGTTTGCAACTACAGTGCTCGTTTCTGCTGAAGAGGAAGGCCAAGCCTAGGAACAGTACCACATATCAACAGGGCGCGGCACGTTATAAAAGCTATGATGATGTCCTACAAAATGAACATTTTTAAAAATTTTGAATTCAGAGTCTATTTAAAATGCATTATCTAAAAGGCTATTCGCTATCTTTAGAAGTTTAATGCATTTTAAAGTAATACTCTCGCATTATGAAGTGTGAAATCACAAAGTTCGGCATGGGAAGACTATAACCGAGGGCTCCTCCATTACTTAGTGCCATGAGTCAGGCAGGGATCCCATTATCAGCAGGCAGGTGTCACATTTACATCAAATTTGCTTGCATAAGTCACAGGGTGCAAAGTCACTAGGAATCAATTAGTAGAAGAAATTTAACTTGCCCTGCCTTTTAGAGCTTATGCTTGGAGATACATGAAATATTTCCTTCCTAAAAGCTCTTCAGTATATATGAATATATTCTTACACATAAAATATGTATTTTTAAATTTACTTTTTGGAGGTCAATTATATCCCGAGGAAGAAAAATAAGAATAAAAATGATGTGATCAAGCAAGTAGCTATTATCTCCCTGTAGCAGGAATCCATTATTCTTATCTCATATGTAATTTTGGTCAAATAAACTATTGTTAAGATGCAAATTGTTGGGGTTTAGTTTTGTAAAGAATAGTAATGAATGCTAGCTCTGTAGCACTATAGTATACCTAACAAGACCAAAAGAAATTCTTGGATATAACTTTGAAAAACAGAATAACAATGGTGTTAGTTTATTTAAACTCTAAGTCCCATTGATATTAGAATAGACATTATTGAATGCCACTGCATATAATGAAGAATTTTAAGTTTCATTACGTACCCAAGGATCCCTAATGAATTCATTAAAAAAAATTCATTTCCCATTACATTTATCTACGCTTCTCATACTGAGGAATCCTGGTCTGTCCATACATAACAGAGTGAGAGATCATAGCACGAGATTCCTTTCAGTTCTTTTATCCCTACTCTCTTTTCTATCAACATAGAAACTACCCAAATCATTACCCCAAGTGGAGAAGATCTGAGTGGGAGAACAGTGGGATTCATTTTGCACTAATAGCCATTTGCAGCTCTAATATCAGGAAGTTAAAATGAATGGGACTTCCATGTGGTTCATTACATTTTCCCAGGGTGGAAAGTCTTAAACACCATGTAAGATGAATGTCAGTATCTTGATTACAGTGGGCTTCAAAAAAATTGCATAAGGACAACAATAACAGTACCTTTCAATTACAACTTGTATCTGACCCTGGCAAATAACTCCTGAGGCCTGAGTTTTCTCATTGGGAAACTGGGATAATGAGACCTACCTCACTGGATAAAAAGAAAAAAACAACAACAAGGTGATAAATCTGGAAGTAATTTGCCAGCTACCTAAGTGTTATCCTGATATCAAATAGCTTATCTGCTTTGCAAATAACAAAGTGCTAATGACATTATCTCAATGGAGCTTTGAAAAGTCCCCATGCAATAGAAGAACAGGAATTAATGAGGCAATTTTACAGATTTAAAAAATGAGTTTTCAGATTTGTTATTTGTCTAACGTGACAGTGCTGGTATGTAATATAGCTAAGTCTCCAACCAGGTGGCCAGTCACCAAACATCTTGAAAGCATTTGATTTTTCCTCCATGCTTCTTTGTACTTTATGTAGCATCTCATAAACAAGGGCTAATCCATTTTCTGCAAATTCAAGGACTGTGATTGCTCCCCACTCAATCACACACATCAGATATCTCTTCACGCCCCCCCCCCCCCATACACTGCACACTTACTCTCATTTTCATCTAGTCATCTATACAGTGCCTGATTGTCCTAAACCCTGCCTTCAGCTTTTAAGAAAATTAAGATTCTGCAAGGCTTTCCAAGGCCCCTCTCAAGCTGCACACTATTTCCAAGGCCCCTCTCAAGCAGCATCCTTTAACCAGCTAGCCTTCTCTGACTTTGCAGAGCAGTCAGGTTGGTGCCATACAATCTAATGCTTGATTAGATTGTAACGTTTCTCATCCTTCTGTGCATAGAATTCGAATCTTCCTGAACTAGATGATCAAATCAAGTGTGGATTATCAAATCAAGCATAGGGACTTTTGCTACTCTTTAAAAATAGCTCCCTTAAAGTTGAACACTGATTGTGGATTAGATTGAATCTAAGGGATTATTATTATTTTTTTAAAGAACAGTTTATTGATTTTTTTAAAGAGAGAGGAAGGGAGGAAAGAGAAACATCCATGTGAGAGTGCACTAGTAACATCCATTGGCTGCCTCCTGCACGCCCCACACTGGGGATTGAGCCCATAACCCAGGCATGTGCTATGACCAGGAATCCAACCAGCAACCTGTTGGTGCATGGGACAAAGCCCAACCAACTGAGCCACATCGGCCAGAGCCTAAGAGGTTATTTTAAAAACATTTTTTTTTCCAGTTATGATGATGGTATTTTGGTTTTATTTTTAAAAAGTTTGTATTTCCTAAAGATACATACACAAGAATTTAAAGGTAAAATGATATAATGTTTAAGATTTGTTTGAAAATAATCCTTCAGAGAATGAGGGAGGTAGAGATGGAAGAAAGTAGGGAGATACAGGGGAAAAAAGATTGGCCATATGTAAAAAGTTACTGAAGTGGGATAATAAGAAAATGGGAGTTCATTACATGCGGTTATACCTATTTTTATATATAATTGAAAATCTTATAATAGAAGGTCAACATAAATAAAAAAGGCTAGCACAAAAGAACATTGCTACCTCCCGTAAGTACCAGCACAATACTGGGTGTACAGTAATAGCCTTAGTGAGGTCATGGATATATTAGAATTTAACAATTCTAATAATTTTAAATTAATTTCTTATTTGGAAGAAAAGGAAAGGTTTTGAAAACCTTCACTCCAGAAGTAAGATTTATGGTGAATTAATTCTTCTCTGAGAGAAGCAAACAGAGGAGGATGAGGCTCTTTTTGCACCCCCCCTCCCGCCCGTGTTTCTGCACCTTCACATATAATCTTATGTATTGTCCATGTTAGTGCCATGCAATAAAGAAAATTAAAGATGGATGACTTTCAGACTGGATTTAACTTACTTTAAACAATCCATAAAAGTAACTATTTCTTGAGTAAATTAAGAATTATAACACAGTGCTCAATGTCCAGGTGTCTAACTGAAAATGTAGATGAAAAAAGTAGAGAATAATGGGCTTAATAAAATTTTAACCCAAGTTTCTAAATTCATTAATTTCTTCATATCCAAGTGGATGATTTTATTCTGTTAGAGAATGAAATTTAACTTACGAGAGTACTGCTCATGCTAGAATTAGGGAGAACTTAAGTCTGAAAAGTAAAGAACGTCAATTGAGTATCATCTGGAAAGATGTCTCTTGTTATAATGATTTGTCAGAACGAAACATTTCTAAACCAATGTTCCAACATGAAAAAAATTATGATAATTTAGTTTTGCTTCTGGGTTGGTTACAGTTTTGGGTCCCAATGTAGATAATCTAAATGCAGGAAAGAGAGATAGAAGTAGTATTTAGAGAATCCAGACCAAAAGGCCTGGAGTAGCTGTGAAGGTCTCACTTCAAAAGGACAAGAATGTTTTTAATTAGTGAATCGGTAAGTGTTGGCTGCAAGCCAACTGTGTCTTTAACTCTTTGCTGGAGGTTGAGCTGAGCAGGGCTGGTTTCATGGGCATGCAAGCTGTCTAGTATTTAGAAGCATCACACACTTGGTTGAATGCCCTTTTGGCACCATCTTACAATTCTTAACAATTGTTGAACAAGGGGCTCTGTATTTTTATTTTATTTGGGGGCTTCAAAAATTATGTAATCAGCCTAGTGCTTATTTTGCTTTATTTCTTGTCTATTTGTAACTTCTGAGTATTAGAGGAGATAAGAACATAAGACATGTCCATAAAGTAACTAATGAACAAAATTATTATTTAAGTCTATATTGCATAAATAAATTGTCATAAAGCACCAAAATGGGTCAGACAGTTGGCTAGACATAAAACAGCATGTACTGTTATTACTGGAATATTGGTATAGCAAGAACAGCAAGTCCTGGAGAACAGATACATCGTTATGTACTGGCAGAACTTGCTAGGGAAGACTCCCAGAGGACCTAGAGGACTTTACTACTCACCTTTTCTAATTAATACTAGTGACAACTTATGGAACATTGACCTTGTACCAGTCTTATAAACATATATTTATTAGCTGAATAATTCTTACACAGTTCTTTTTAACAAGTGAGGAAACAGAGGCTCGGAGAGAATGAGTAATGTGGTCAAGTCCCACAGCTAGAATTGATGTGGAGGCCCTACCCAATTCTTCTGACTCCAAAACCCAGGCTCTTAGATTTTGTTACTGTTTGTTATCTCCAAATTGGTGTGTGTATATCTGCATAGATGTCTCCCAAGATTTACATTATAGGTGTGGGGGGCGGGGAAACATAAGCACATATCTGGGGGGGGGGGGGGAACATAAGCACATATCTACAGGTGGGAGTAAGGGTTGGGGCACCCTGCTGGGGAACACCTGGCTGGTACTGAGTAGAACTAAGTAGTATTAGGGGATGATAATGAAGATAAGAATGCAAATAATAGCTACATGCACTGGGACTTAAAATTATCCTTATTTTACGCATGAGTTAATGGATGTTACTAGAAAATGGTTGCAGAGTGTGAACCCAGACCTGTCTGACGATGCGTGTGGTCTTCACGAGCATCTCACCTGCCACTCATGCTTTCAAGTGCAAGGAACCATGTTTTTGAAGGATTATAAAATCCTAGTCCTGATTAGACTAATGTGGAAGGCAGACTGGATTGGGAATTTAAAATTGAATTAATAAAAGAGATGTTTGGGGAAAGTTAATGTGACCACAGGACACAGGACAGGGGAAAATGTGGGCAAAAGGGATACAGGGAACCTGCAAAAGCCATCTCTTAATTCAGGAGTAAAAAGATGAGAAACTGGTTGTGGAAATGGAAAGAAAAGAATGAGAATGAAAGACGTTTCAGAGAAATGTGTTTATCCAGAGACAGAGATGATCACTTAGTGAGATTTTACCACTTGCAGGGTCTATCTTCACCCATTCACTCTTGTTTTTTCTTTCTCTTCTTCCCCAAATACTCTATCTCTCCATGCTTTGCTACCCTTTCCTGTTTCTCTTTTCTCTTGTTCTCCTTTGCCTCCTTCTGTCCTTAACCCTGGTTTGCTGAAAGTTGGGCTATATTTTTAAATGCTTATTCTTGGGATTGTTTTCCTAAATTGCTTTTAAATTAGGCATTTCATTTATGAATTGTGTTCTCTTTAAAGGAGTTAATAGCATGTGAGCTATCATCTTTTCTTTGCGAATTAGTCTGTTTTTAAAAAAGTATCATCAAAATATGTACAAGAAAGGGTAATTATTCAACTCAAACTGTAATTGTGTCTAATTGACACTCCAGAAATATCTATCCCAGTAGCAGCTGAGACAATTTATTAGGTTTTTTTGAATACTGATTCATAGCTAGTGTCTCATTTGCATCACAGAAAAGGCTCTTGATAATTTTGCTATTATGGAATAAGTATTCTGTGGAGGTGTTCTACATCATTTCTCTAACACTATTAGGCAAACTCTTAACCAAGGCCCAGTATCTGGTGCAAAATTGGGTTTACTGATCATTAGTGAACTAACTGGCTGCCTTTAGGATTTGGGCAGAAAACACAGCATTCCCAGGTCAGTGGGGAAGACCCCGGGGGGTTGCACTTCTTACATTATGGATCCACTGTGTTTTCTATTTCAGCCCAGTCTTCCAACGTTGAACCCTCAATTACCCTAAACTCTCCCTTTCCTGCTACCTCCGCACTCAATCAGCGCCCAGTCCTACAACTTCTTTGACATCTCTTTTCTATTTTGACTATCACCATACCAGCCATACCTCCAGTATGTGACCCACCTGGCTGAAATAATACCGACTGACTTCTGTCTTCCTGCCTTCCAGTTACCATTCCTCTAATTTAGTGTGCACATTACTATCAAGGTAATCTTCCCAAGTCACAGCACGAGTCAGAAAAGTCCCTTCCCTACCATTGCTAGGGACACTTAGAAAGTATCCACATCTCAACTAGATTCCCAGCCGGAGTAGTTTACTGATTTCCTTTACACCTCCTTGCTGCTGCTGCTCTTAGCTGCCCCCCTGCCCCGCCCCCCATGATGACGGCATACCCTGGGAGTTTACTTCTCTCATCCTGTGCGTCTAGAGCCCCCTCCCAGGACTCTTTCCACCCTCCACTCTCCATCCCTTAAACTTTAAAGCCTGCAGGGGTTTCTTCCCCCTGAAGCCTCCTCTGGTCCGGCTCCCAGGTTCTCTTTCTTCTCCAGATTCCCAAAGCCACGGCCCATTTTACCTTCCTTTGAGCTATCTCCCTCCTTAGACAACAAATCCAGTCCTTGAGGACTAGAGTTATAATTATAGTCTTATAGACAGTACCGTATTTAATTCTTCAAATAGCCTTATGAAGAAGGGACAAACCCCCATTTCATAGATGAAGAGACTGAGGTCAGGAAAGTGAAATAGGCCACACATTTAGGGAAGGGCAGAACTGAGCCTCAAAGCTAGGGTTCTGGCCTTAGGCTCTTTTTTTTTTTTTAATATATATTTTATTGATTTTTTACAGAGAGGAAGGGAGAGGGACAGAGAGCCAGAAACATCGATGAGAGAGAAACATCGATCAGCTGCCTCCTGCACACCTCCCACTGGGGATGTGCCCGCAACCAAGGCACATGCCCTTGACCGGAATCGAACCTGGGACTCTTGCGTCCGCAGGCCGACGCTCTATCCACTGAGCCAAACCGGCCAGGGCCTCAGGCTCTTTCTTTGTGTGTTTATCCACTACACTTTTCTGGCCACCTTATATCTGTGGCTGTCCCCTTATTTCTAGCACAGCTCCCTGCACATAGTAGGCAACCAGGGTAGGCAGGTTTGTAAAATTGAATTTAATCAATCTGATTTGATTAAGGCCTGGAAAGGAATTTACTAATCTGAGGCTATGAAATGTTAACTATATTCTCTTTCCCCAGTGTTCTCCTAATTACTTGGACCCATGACTATCAATCTGGTAATAGGAACCAGAAAAATGCACAGTAGCTAATATGAGAACCATGTATATTTTATGTCCATTTCAAAAGCAACACTTCATCACACCTCTGGGAGCTTCTGGCATGGGTCTGAATATAAATAGGCACACATATTGCTTGAGTCAAATTACTTGGCATTGACAGGGAGCCCTGGGACAATCTGTCCTGGAGCAAATATGATTTGAGCAGCCTAACAAAGGGGAAGACTTTGTAGCAACTGAGAAGATGCCTGAACTTTTGTCACTGAAGTGTGACCATCAAGACTATCCTTTTATGGGCCTGAGCATGGCTGGGTTGACACCACAGGACCGCTACTCTGCAGGTTTGCCTGCTGGATCACATATTTAGCATTTGCAATACCGATATCTGTAACTGAATCTAAATATCTGTAGCTATATCCATATCCACATCCACACCCACCTCCATATCTAGATCCATATCTTGTTCTCTGACATACGTAAGCTTCCTGAGGTGTCTGCATGGTGACCATTGCTCGCTTGATCTGTTCTCTGACTTCTCAGCAGTCCACAGCAATGTTAAAACTTGCCGTGCTTCTCCTTGTCCTACTTAGGGTTACCTGGTTTCATTTGGCTATAACTGTCATTTTTCCTGAAATATAGCCCATGGCAGAAATGTGGAAAAGTCAAAGATTCCTTAATGTTTGACTAAATGGGGTTATTCCCAACTCTGTCACTGTCCTTGGCATGCTACTCCATTTCTTCACATTTACAAATTATCATTCTTTAAATGATGATGGTTACACCTGTGGAAATCAAAGTAATCCTGGAGAGCAGATTAGCTGTGAGGGGGGGGGGGGAATCAAAACTAACAAATCCTCTTATAATTACTTAAATGCAATCTGTGTGATGGGATATTTGTTAAAGTGGCACCTTAATATAAATTTATTATCTCCACTGGATCATCACTGCAGAGCTGAATCTAGTATGATCACCTTTAAATTCCCGAAAACTCCAGCTATGTGTTTTATTTATATGCAATCGGAGGACAAAATTTTAACATAAATGGTTGAGTTAGTATAAATGAGCACAATTATTATTTTCATAAAAATCTTACTTTTATATAGTGCTTTTTATATAAAAAGTGCCTTCTTATATATTTATTAATCTGTACAACTCTATGAGTTACATTGTGTACAATCAGAGATGTAGAAACTTCTTAGACTAGAGCCTCTCAAACTTTATGCACATAAGAATCAAATGCAACCAATTGATGTTTCTCTCTCTCTCTCTCTCTCTCTCTCTCTCTCTCTCTCTCTCTGTCTCTAAGCATGTCCTCAGGTGAGGATTAAAAAGATAAATAAATTTAATACAAGGGCACCATTAGATAACCCAACTCACAAAATAATGGCTGTCGAGTTACAAAACAGTATGTGCATTATGGTTATGCCCACGAAGAAGAAAAATGTCTGTTATTTCTAGTGCAGGGTAAGTGACATGAAGTCTAGTGGAAATAAAAATATTATAGGATCAATTGTATGACATAATCCATTTACAATAGACATCCCTCTGTCTCTCTTTCTGTCTTTTATTTCTTTATCCTTTTGTTGATCCTCTTTTTGTCTTTATTCAGTGGAGGAGGATGGGTATTGACAGAGGGATCTACAGGGGCTTGTTTTAATTCAGAAATTGGGGTGACCTGTGGCTCCTAGTGCACCAGGTGAACCTTAATCATGCAGGTACTCCATAGCAGCCCCAGCGCTAGTAGAGTTGATGAGTTCCAGGAACACTTCAAACACCCCCAGGGCTTTAGGCAGAATTGCAATGTCAATTAAGTTTATCCCCTTCCCAGACCCCTTTTCTTTACCAGGGATTGATTGGCATTAGTTGGATGTTTTAAATCCCTGACTTACTATGGAAGACTATCCAGTAGATTGGGTTTGAGCCCAGTCCAGTCAATCATTACTTGGATGATCATGGGCAATTTACTTAAACTTGCCACTTCTCACTCTCCCAATCTATAAATAGAAAGTTATTCATTCATTCATCAAATAGTTTTAAAGGCTTAGTACATGACAGATATGGAGCTAGAGCTGGATTTTTAATGATAAAAAATGATATCTACTTCAATGGCAAATAAATAAGGTAAATACATAAAATAGGAAAAGCATTACTGAGATGAAGTTAAAGGGAAAAAACCCACATGTATAAAGTATCAAATACATTGCTTGCTTCATGGCTGGTACTTAAGACATATTGCTACATCTTTAGGCCAGCTCCCCCCCCCCCCCCAATTATCCTATTTCCCAATGGAAATTAAAACTTCCATTTCTTCAATGCTGCAATTCTCATTAAGGTATCATTCTAGCTATCTAATTAAACAACAGAAATTCACCCTTAGGGGAATTTATGCCCCCCCCCAAAAAAAAAAACCAACAACAACAACAAACTTGCTATTTTAAAACTGGAGCTGTTTAACTCTAATGAAAGTCAGATCAAGGTAACCAATAATTACTAAGCAGCTACTATGCTTTAAATTATATAGAAGATGCAATCCCCATCTTCAGGAGTTCTGAAATCTATGATTTGTGATTTGCACAATGTGTTAACATATTAATAAAAGCAACAAAAGTTTTCAATGATTGATTTTCCAAGATCCTATGCAATTTCAAATGAATTATGTGTTGTGCAGCCATAAATGGAATAGGAGTTCAGAGAAAGGAGAAATCATTTTCTCGGTAGAAAATATGAGCGAGGCAAAGTACAGCTTAATGAATATTGCCACCTGAGCAATCCACCCACTAGCAACTGCCTTCATTTCCTCATTATAAATATTTTAGCAAAGGAAGCAAATTCCATTCACTAGTTCTCTCCTCACCTTGTAAATAGTTCCACATCCTTTGCTTAGTAAAACAAAGATCATCATTATTATTAACTAGAGGCCTGATGCATGAATTTGTGCACTGGTGGGGTGCAGCTGGCTTGCCTCGGTGGGGGCCATGGGAGCGGGCTGGCTGGGGCAAGGGGCTGCAGGCGGTTTGCCAGCCAGCCCTGCCCCGGATCGGGGTGGGGGTACCCGCTTGAGGGTGGGGCCGGCCAGGGGGAGGGGCCTCAGGCATTCTGGTCTTTCTGCCGTTTGGTCAATTTGAATATTACCCTTTTATTATATGGATGAGAGCAAATATTGAAAATACCAAAGCCAGGTTCACACTGAGAAAATCAGTGAATTACGAATCTGTGAAATTGGAGGCCTCTTGTATATAAACACAGGAATAATATAGAACATCAACTCTTCATAAACACATGGATATATTTTACTTATTTGATTGTCTCAGCAGCTTAATGGGAAAGAATGAAGAAGGGTGACTTTCCCAAGACCACCCAGCTGGTAGCTGGTGGATGTGGAATCATTGCAAAGCTTGTGTTCTATTTACTACTTAAAATGTCTTGTAGTAGAAAAAACTTGCCGTGTTATTTCTTAAAACCTAATAGTCACAAAGAGGAATAGCATGTAATAGCAGAAGAATCAAATGTAGATGAGATCCTTGCTATTCAAAATGTGGTCCACACACCAGCAGCACTGGCATCACCCAGGAGCTTGTGGTTAATGCGAAGACTTGGGCCCACCCCAGACTTCCAGTACCAGACAGGGAATCAAACCGGCATGTGCCCTGACCAGGAATTGAGCCTGCAACATTTTGGTGCATAGGATGATGCTCAATTAACTGAGCCACTCCAGCCTGGCTAGTGGTGCCCTTTTAAAGGAAGGCTCTGAAAATGTTATGCAGGAGCTCTAGTTGTTTGTCTAATGGGCAACGCTGGCTATGATAAAGGTATCTCTTTGCCCTCATACGGCTCCCAATGCATCCTCGAAATCTGCAGTCTCCATGACTTGCAAGGTTTCCCGGCTCCTCTTTCATTTTGGCTTTTTAAATGCCCAAAGAAATTACTGTTGAGCCCCAAAACATTTATATTTATTGTGTGGCAAAAACATTCTGGTTCACTAGGGCCCTCCAACTGTCAGCTTCTGTAGCATCCCGCTCCGTTATGAGAGAAGCCACAAGATTAGGAAAACATAATAGGACTGCTTTCAATGGGGTGCCAAAGGGAACAGATACAAAAGGTCTTAACATTTTCTCTATTGTTCTGTTTATAACAGATCTTTTTCAGTTATGATAAAAATATGGTTTTCACAGAGAACAGCTCATTCAATTCTTTCAGCTACCTGATATATGCATATGTGTGTGTATGTGTGTGTGTGTGTGTGTGTGTACTAGTATGTACTTCTGCTGCCTGCTTTGCCTCACTTCCTGATATATTTCATTTTCACAAAGATTTTCTAGGTGTGAAAGAGTCAGCATTAGACCATCCAGTAAGCTCTGATTCCAATCCAGCCTCCATTTCACTTTTTGACTTGTGGCTCCATCTATAAGGACAGGCAGTTTTGGTTTCCTCATGCTATGAAATTAGATATCATAATATATTTTAAAATTCTTGGAGCTTCCTGGAAAGGGAGAAAAGTAGGGGAAGTATTTATATTGGGATATTTTACCATATGCTTGTAAAATGAGCAGTGTCCAAGAAAACATGAGTCTCAGTGATATATTTATTGGTGATTCTTTTCATTCATTCATTCATTCATTCATTCATTCATTCATAAACAGTTTTGTTTTTTTGCATGTATCTACTCATCTCTGTTTTCTTCATTGCATCCTACTCATTCTTTGTGTTTCAACTTGGTATTCCTTCGTCTAGAAAAATATCCCTGATCCATGGTGGTACCCAAAGGCTGTGGTATTGAAAGCAGCAGCTGAACCAGCATTGGGACTGGGAATGTCAAAGAATGCTTCCTCGATAAAGAGAGAATAAAAAGGGGAAAGAGAGAGAGAACAGAGGTCAGAGATGGGAAAATGTGCCAGGTGGAGAGGATAAAAAACTTCAAATGGAAAAAGTATATTGCATTTAAAGAACTAAGAATATCTAAATATGTCTGAGGAGGAGGTGGGAAGGTTGAGGTGAGAAATGAACCTGGAAAAGGGGGAGGGGGGGCAGGAGCCAGAACAAGAAGAAACTTGTAAGACATACTAAATAATTTTGATGTCATGGAGAACTAAAGAGGATGAGATGGTCAGAGTGGAAGCAGCAAATGATTTTGCTGGCTGGAAATCAGAGAGTAGGCTAGCGAGATGAGGAGTGGTGGGGAAGCCAGTAAGGAGGCTGCTACAGTAACGCACGCAAGAAACCATGGTGGTGTGAAATAGGCAAATGGCCTATGGAGTTAAGTGGACCAATTTCAGAGCTATTAAGAAAACATGATGGACTGGGGTGATTGGCTGGATTACTGGAACAAGGGATGAGGGCATCTGAATGATGAACCCACATTTAGTACATCCTTGCACTACTTGGAGGTTCGTGGCACTGTTTTCTAAGATGAGAAGGAAGCTATTGGGAAGCCATTGGGAAGAGGGTATGACCAAGTACCTGGGACTTTGAATTCCATGTGCTTTTTGTTACTCTAAACCAAGCATGTCAAACTCGCGGCCCGCGGGCTGCATACCTCATTTATTTGACCCGTGTTGGCCTTTTAGTTTGACATTCTTGCTCTAAATTGTAAGTCTGTTTGGAGTGAGGGAGCATGCTGGGCAATGTGACATTTAGGAAGATCTCCAGTCTCAGAGATTTCAGTCTAGTGTGGATAGAGAATACCTACAAAAAATTCTCAGAGAGACAGAACACATGAATTGCCACAGTCAATGTACAAAGTATACTGGCAGGGAAAGACCACTTCTACAGGTTGGCCAAGTTTGACATGCTAACCTTTCTGGTTACTTAGTCTCTGGTGGATCAAAAAAGCTAAGATCTTTTTGGTTTGCAATTAAATATTTGTCTCTAAAATTCCAAATAGAAATCAGGGCTGGACACATGCCTGGTCTCCTGGGCAGGAACATCACAAGTGCAACTGTGTTCGCTTGTTCATGGTACTCTGATCCTCATCCTGAATTCTTCTGAATGAATATTCAATGCTATTCAAGGTTTGAGCCATTGGACTTGATACTGTCTCACTAAGTCATTCTCCAATAGCACAATGAGAGTGAATGTGAATATAGTCTACTGAGAGGATGTCTTGGACCCACATTTTGTCTTTTTTTTGCCATTTGTACAACTTTCCTTAACTTCTCTTGCAGCTTTTCATGGGACAAGCAAGTCATCCATCTGACATTCGCAGATGCCTACATCACAGATACTGTCTCTTTTGGGTCTTCTTGGGTGACTTTGACGCTTCCTTTGTTCATTCGTTTTTCTCTTTCATTCATGATACAATGTTTTGAGTTCTACACTATGCAGTGGGGGAACACACAAAGATGGCAAACATGATTAAGATATCATCTCTGCTGCCATCAAAAATTGCAGTCTATTGTGAGAGCTCAGTCACGAATAAAATGGACTATGAAAAAGGGAGTGTGTTTGGTTGGTTCACCCTCCCAGGAACTATACGCGGAGGCTGAATAGTCGTACCAATAGTGCTGTTTTCATTGACTCAATAATTTCTCAGTTAGACATCCTGCTAAGTTTTCTTACATCTCATCATTTGACTGTAGTCACTCCAGCTTTATTATTGTTTTTATTTTACAGATGAGGTCATTGAGACTCCAGAGGTTAAACCTCTACCTAACATCCACATATCCAGGGGATGAACCCAGAACTCTCTCACTCAATGCCTGTTCTCTTAATCTCTCCTCTATCCTTCCCACTGTATCAAACATACTTAGTGCTTCTGCTTCATTTTCTCTCTGTGTGGGTGAGGCAAAGAAAATACCTTTTGAAGAAGCATTAAATATGGGCACCTAAACCAAAGTGTTGAAATAACACTCTGTGGTCACTATAGTGTCAAGTGCATATTTTTAGGCAATGCTTACATCCCACAGTCAAAATCTGTCAGTTAAATTAAACTGCAGTTGTCTTTGACTTGCAAAATAATGTCTCATATTCCTATTAAATCTATTAGCTGAATCAGCTTATTTTATTTCTATAATTCAATGTAACATGTTTCTTTCTATTTGCTATCCCCAGGACACCCTTGTAAACAAGATGTTTCCTGTAATGGGTTTTTCCTGGTAAAAATCATTTAATAAGCAAATAAAAAAAAGTGCATGATAATATGTGCTGACAGCCTCCTAACCATATTTGAAATATGAAGGCAGTGTTTCCAAGATGACTTAAGCCAATTGCTTTAATACTTCAATAAAAATAACTGCTATTAGAAGGTTCAATACTGAAGGCACATAATTCCAATCCTAGTTCATGACATTTAATTTGGATTTATTTCAGGATAATGATCAATGATAAAAGTAGGTATGGGGATGGTGGGGCACCTGGGTAAGGACCACTAATTCATTCTGAGAGATCACTGGGCTCCAGCAGGGTAGCTGGAAATATATATACACACGTCATTAATTATTTGCAGAAATATTTTCTGTGACATTGGTCTCAAGGTGCTCCACTCAAATACCATACTCAGCAGAAACCCTGCCACGCAGCACTTGAGTAAAATGACTTTATATCAAATTGAATTCTCTCTGGCTCTAACCACATGACCAGGTTTCATGGGTCCATTTTTTTTTTTTACTATAACTTATGATATTCTAATGATAAATGGCTACAATTCCAGTGATTGACCAGAATGTTGAGTAAAAATGTAGAACATGAAATTAATTCAGAACAAAGTATTTGGAGCTGGAATGGACCTTTGAGGTTGTTTCATCTACACCTCAGTGTACTGATGAGACAACTGGAGTCCTGAAATAAATGACTTGCCCAGGGTCATGAAGCTGGGGCCCAGCAAAGCTTATTTGATTCTTAGTCCAGTGTTATTTAAGTGAGCCACAGTGTTTACACCAAAGCAGATAGCACAGGCGTTATTGCTGAACCATGATAACAATAAAAGCTTATTTATTGGTTCTGGCTGGTGTGGCTCAGTGTTTGAGCATCGACCCAGGAACCAAGAGGTTGTTGGTTCAATTCCCAGCACATAAGCTCCATCCCCAGTGGAGGAGGCAGCCAATTGATGTCACCATCTCTCTCTCCCTCTCCTTTCCTCTCTCTCTAAAATAAATAAACATATATATTTTTAAAAGCTTATTTATTGGAAGCCCTCATGATAATCCTATAAGTCTTACTTCATTTATGGTAAAACTGAGGCTTGAGTATTGAAATTACTGGCCCAGGCTCATTCAGCTAGTGAGTGGTAGCCTTGGGGCTTGACCCAGGCCATAGAGCTACACATGCTTTCATGATGCTGCTGAGCTGAAATAATTAAGCAACATATTGGGAATACTTGTGCATGGGACTAACAGAAATGGTAGCAAATAAGTTGTAACATCTTTGTATTTGAAAAGAATTAAGAAAATAAGGAGAATCGAGCTGGAGAAGCCAAAATCAAGAGCAGGGGTAAGAGGTAGTGAAGGATTTAATAATAAAACAGAGAAAAATATTTTTTATTTGCAAATTGTCTTTAAAATCACTTCAGTTTTCTAGTTTATGTTAGCCAGGATCATCTGGCCATTTTGTATTTTAAATTTAGTAGTGTTCAAATGTATTGCTATGCATTTTAAAAGCATACATTGATTTTAGGAGATTTAAGGCAATAACTTGCTATTAATAGGAATGAAATTAATGTTTGAAGCAGATTTGAAGGACAAATGAAAAACATTATTACTCATTTGCAATATTTTATTGCCTTCCTATATTAACAGTGGAATTATATACAATCTATTTCTTTTTTGTTTGATTGTTAATCCTTAAATGAGGATATTTTTCCATTGATTTTTTTTTTTTTTTTTTTTTTTTTAGAGAGAATGGAATGGAGGGGGAGAGACACAGAGAGAGAAATATCGATGTGAGAGAGGCACATCAATCGGTTGCCTCCCACATCTGCCCTGACTGAGGCTGGGGATTGAGCCTGCAACCGAGGTACTTGCCCTTGACCAGAATAGAACCTAAGACCTTTCAGTCTGCAGACTGACACTCTATCCATTGAGCCAAACTAGCTAGAGACTATTTCTTCATTTGGCAAATGAAAACATGAGTGTATTTTGCTGAATTGAAATGTTAAAATAATTATCAACACTCACTTTATACCCAAATTATCAAAATGGTTTTTGATCTAGTGGGTAATATAACTACTCTATATCTATGCAATTGCATTTTTGAATCATTTTTAATGTATGACAACTTCTTTGGGACTTTCCATCTACCAAATGTTATATGATCTCTCTTTTTTAATCTTGGAAGACATATCGTTGAGGAGTTGATTTATGACCCTGCTTGAGTAACCTTGGACATGTCTCTATCTTGCACATTATTGATAAAATGATTCAGCTTTTGCAACCTGAAATTTCAAAAACACTGTCATCTGGAAACGCGAAAAGATAGTGTTTTGAAAGGTATAATTATTCCAAGGATGAAAAAAAAAAAAGACAGGCATTTTTTTATAAGTTCAATTTTGCTATGGTCCCAAGTTGGTAAAAGGTATTAATAATAATTGTTGAAGGAAAATTATCCTCTCAAGGACTGGAGATAAATGTTTGATTGATGAGACTGTCTCAGATAGTAAATTACAACTGTGTCGAGAGGAAATCACACAGCTTGTTTTTATCTTTTATTTTCTGTTTTTAATATACTGGTTGGTGGGTGTAAGTCAATTCAAGAAAATATTTATTGCGTGTCTGCAATGTGCCAGGCACTCTGCTGAGTGGTTGGGATACTAAAGCGGAGAATGTGCAGACTCTACGACACAGAACTGATGAGGACAAATTAAGACATGATTGGGAGTCATGCTGCGAGCATCCAGGAAGCAGAACTAGCAGAACTGTGCACCCCTGCATATGTCAATGTGGTTTTAAATGAATGGTATTGGCTAGTTGCTCATTTAAATTTATTTCTTCTAATCCTTTTGTAATTATTTACTTTGGCTATAACTAAAATCTTGGCTTATCAGACTTTTTACATTGTAGACCTTGAAAAGTCCTTGTGAACCTTCTATCAGCTGTCAAGTTGTAGCTTAATACTTACTTTCTCTCCCCAAACCTCCAGATTAGGCTAATTGCTTCATTCAGTCCTTTGTTTATACATCAATCACAGCACATGATCCTTTCTTTAGAATTACATATTTACTTATTCATAAGTGTGCCTCCTCTAATTGATCATCTCCTAGAAATAGGGCCCAATCCTCTTTAGATTCCCCCATACTTGGAAAAATCCATTTATGGAAACAAATCGTAAGAATTTGCTGAGTGAACAAATTACTTAATATAGAATCATCAGGCAATAACTTCTAAATCATACAAAGCTTATAGTTTTCATGCAACCATATGAAAGGGATCTTAGGCAAGTCAATTACTCTCTTTGGTCCTTACTTCCCAAACAAATAAATTGAAGTAGCTGGACTACATGACTGTTGATATTCCTGTTTACTGTAAGATGTGGATGCTTCATCATTGGACAACTTCCCTAAAGATGTGCTATGACTCCAAACAAACAAGCTTAATACGACAGTGATAGTAATTAAGCAAAGAGTATCTACTATGTAAAAGGTGCTTTATATAGAGAGAGTGGTAGGTAAATGGCCAAGGTGCAATTCTAATGCATTTTATCCATCTGTCCATCCGTTTGTCCACCCAGTCATTTAATAAGTCATGTTGAGTATTTGCCAGGTGCTAGGCATTATTCTAGGTGATAAACAAAATCTAGGACCTCCAAGGAACTTTCCCTCTAGTTAAAATTTCAAACTATGCTTTCTTATGAACTACAGGACCTCCAAAGCTGTTATTAACTTTAGTCATAGAAACTTTTCTGTCCCCTCAGTTTGTGTTGGGGTCGTTCATAGGGATTTTATATAGGTTTAAATGTGTAAATTGGTTTTTAAAAAGTAGGTATTTAAATGTTTACACTCTGCTCTCTATTTTGAGTTCTGTTAAAATTGCTCAGTCTTTTTTCCATGCATTGAGACTATTAACATCAGTTAGGCATTATTTTATATCCTCAAAGATCACTTCAAATTATATTAAATAGATTTAACAATAAAACAACAATCCACCTATTTTTGGTTGCATGCTGGGAGCGGATGCTTCAAAAGATTGAAAGTATATCCTTTAGGGAAAACTAGTGTTTGCAGAGAGATGTGACTGTCAAGCCCCCCTCCCAATCTCTCTCTCTCTCTCTCTCTCTCTCTCTCTCTCTCTCTCACACACACACACACACACACACTTGCACGCGCACACACATACAGTGACCTTGTCCTACAGAAGAACTAAGATCTGAACAGAAAAACTTGGGACTATTAGTCTTAGCAAATGGATGCATGGGGATTTCATTTATGGTTTGTTTATGTGTGAGTATTAAAAAAGCTAAGATGCAAAGAGCAGAGGCTGAGTTGCATGGATGCAGAGTGGATGACTTAGACCAGTGGTCTGCAAACTCATTAGGCAATAGAGCCAACTATCAACAGTACAACGATTCAAATTTCTTTTGAGAGCCAAAGTTTTTAAACTTAAACTTCTTCTAACATCACTTCTTCAAAATAGACTCACCCAGGCCGTGGTATTTTGTGGAAGAGCCACACTCAAGGGGCCAAAGAGCTGCATGTGGCTCGCAAGCCCCAATTTGCCGACCACTGACTTAGACCATTCATAGAAGTAAACCCAGACTGTATATACTTTGGAGTTATAGAAAAGAAAAAAATGAAAACTACCATTCTCACTCTGTTATTAAAACAACTAGAGGTCCAGTGCACGAATTCATGATGGGTGGGGTCCGGCTGGCCCGCCCCCAATTGGGTTGGGAGGGGGGGTTGATTGAGGCCGGGCTGGCCAGGGGGAGGGGTTTTGGGCAGTTGGCCAACTGGCCCCACCCTCAATTGGGGTTGGGGGACCAATTAGGGCCGGGCCAGACAGGGGGAGTTATTAGTGTCAAAGATCTTTGCAGGGTGTATACACATTTGCTGTTGGCTTTTGGATGAGTTGAAGCTTCAAAGGCACTTTAGTGTCAGGGATACTTACAGCTTCCATGTCTAAGCCTTTCCCTAGATAGGCAATGTGGTTCAATTCCCTGCTGACAAACCCTCTAAAGAGAGGCCGTGGTGTGATGATGGCTGCCCTCTTTGGTAGTAAGCAGTGGAGAGAGAACACAGGAAGATGGTGGTTATGCTGAGCACCTCTCCTGGACACTGACTGCATCGGGGTGGGGGTGGGGTGACCGGTGACAGGGACGGCAAGGGGGAGGGGCAGTGGGCAATTGGCTGGCTGGCTCTGCCCCCTATCAGGCTGGTTGGGTGCCATAGTGCTTGTCATAGCCATCAGTCATTCTGCTGTTTGGTCGCTTGGCTTTTATATACATATACTAGTGGTCCAGTGCACAAAATTTGTGCACGGGGGGGGGGGGAGGGAGTCCCTCAGCGCAGCCTGCACCCTCTCCAATTGGGGACCCTTTGGGGGATGTCCAACTGCCTGTTTAGGCTCGATCCCTGTGGGACATCCCTCTCGCAATCTGGGACCGCTGGCTCCTAACCACTCACCTGCCTGCCTGCCTGATCGCCCCTAACTGCCTCTGCCTGCCTGCCTAGTTGTCCCTAACTCCTCTGCCTGTTTGCCTGATCGCCCCTAACCTCTCTGCCTGCCTGCTTGATCACCCCTAACTGCCTCTGCCTGCCTCCCTGATCTCCCCTATCTGCCATCCCCTGACGGCCTGATCTTGCCCCCAACTACTCTCCCCTGCCGACCTGATCACCCCTAACTGCCTCTGCCTGCCTGATCACCCCTAACTGCCCTCCCCTGCCGGCCTGATCTTGCCCCCAATGGCCCTCCCCTGCTGGCCTGATCTTGCCCCCAACTGCCCTCTCTGCCTTGACCTCCACCACCATGGCTTTGTCTGGAAGAAAGTCGAACGTCCGGAAGATGGCCAGTTGACCTGGTCTAATTAGCATATTACCCTTTTATTAGTATAGATCAGTGGTCAGCAAACCACGGCTCCTGAGCCACATGTGGCTCTTTGGCCCCTTGAGTGTTCTAACACCACTTATTCAAAATAGACTTGCCCAGGCCGAAAACCAACTTCTGCGCATGGGCCACGAAGTTTCAGTCGCACTGTACGTGCGTGTCCGCACGTGGTATTTTGTGGAAGAGACACATTCAAGGGGCCAAAGAGCCACATGTGGCTCGCAAGCTGTGGTTTGCCGACCACTGACATAGATCGATTATATAGGATAGGATTTCTTAAATGGGGGAGGGAGGAGCCTTTTTCATCAGGAGGAGATGCTCTTGGCAGACAAAAATACATAATCCCTATATCTGGACTGATAGCCAGCCATATGCACTATACTGCCCAACTGGTCATTAAAAAAATTGAACCACTTTCTTACACCTTACACCAAATAGCTGTTGCCCTCAAAACCCCTCTTCTGCCTTCACAGTTCACCCAGATTTGGTTCTGATTGATTGGTTTCTATGCCAGTCAGCGTCTCCGGACCTATCTCTGGGCCTGATCAGAGAGGCAGGGCTGATCAGCAGCCTCTGTGGAAGTTCAGAGAGAAACAGAGGCACAGCTACTTGTGAAGCCCAGAGAGAAAGAGAGAGGCAACGGTTGATCAACAGCTGCCACGGAGGCTGTGGATAAGACCCTACCTCTCTCTCCCCAGGCCTCTCTCTGGGCCTGATCTGCAGCCCCCTCAGCAGTCAGGGCTGGGTCTCTGCACCCGCAGCAGCAGCAGTCAGTGCTGGGTCGCCACAGCAACCCAGCATTGACTGCAGGACTGACTTCTGGTCGGTCGAGCCTTTGGTCATTTTGAACATTACGGACCCTGGGTTTTTATATATTAGGATAGGGCTTCCATTTCAACCCAGTGTTACAGGTTTCTCTGGCCTGGTTACAGCTGCTTGTTTGTTGGTGGGAAAACAGACACCATTGTTTCCTTCTACCAGCTGGGTGATTCACAATGTCTTTTTCATATGCATCTGTAAGCAGGGCAATGGCTCCATATAAAAGAGAGTGTGTATACATTTTTAATGATAACTCAATCATATTTCCTCCAGGAAATTTCTTCTTTTCCTCATCAGGACAAAATTAAACTTTTATCAACTTTGTTTCAGTTAAAACAAAATATGTACCTAAAAATTTATGACAAGTTGAAATCAGATATGACAACAGGTCATGTCCAGATCAAGAGCCTTCAGCCTGTACTCATTCTCTAGGGCTGCAATGGGAAGCACACAAGTGGAATCTCTCTGCATTTCCCAACTTCAGAATTAAAAGTTAATAATCACAGTAGTTGAGAAGATTCAGGAGACACATGTCATGATTCTAAAGAGTGACAAAAAAAAGTAGTCTGAGGTCTAATTATAATATTAAAACTCAAGATTGTCTAAAAAATAAACAAATGGGACTACATCAAACTAAAAAGTTTTTGCACAGCAAAGGCAACCATAAAAAAAGAAAAGACAACCCACTGAAAGGGAGAACATATTTGCTGATACATGTGATAAGGGGTTAATATCCAAAACAACCCAATTAAAAATGGGCAAAGGACCTGAACAGACACTTCTCCAAAGAGGACATACAAATGGCCAACAAACTTATGACAAGATGCTCAAAATCACTAGTCATCAGAGAAATGTAAATTAAAACCACAAGGAGATATCTGTCAGAATGGCTATCATCACACCTGTCAGAATGGCTATCATCAATAAATTAAACAAGTGTTGGCAAGGATGTGGAGAAAAGGGAACCCTTATACACTGTTGATTGGAATGCAGATTGGTACAGCCACTGTGGAAAACAATAAGGAGTTACCTCAAAAAATTAAAAAAGAAATTGTCTTATAACCCAGCATTCCCACTTCTGGGAATTTATCTGAAGAAACCTGAAACACTAATTCACAAGAATGTATGCACCCTTATGTTCATTGCATTGTTTTTTTACAATAGTCAAGATTTGGAAGCAGCCCAAATGTCCATCAGCTATGGGTACATTTCACAATGGAATACTACTCAGTTGTAAAAAGGAAGAAAATTTTACCCTTTGTGATAGCATGGATGGACCTGGAGAGCATTATGTAAGTGAAATAAGCTAATCAGAAAAAGAAAAGTACCATATGATTTCACTCATATGTGGAATCTAATGAATAAACTGAATTAACAAGCAAAATGGAGACAGATTCATAGACAGAGAGCAGGCAGACAGCTCTGGTGAGCAGAAGAGTGCTGGGGAGGGTGAAGGGATTAAGTAAAAAAGAGAAAGAACTCATGGACACAGACAACAGTGTTGTGACTGCGGGTGGGGGGATGGAGTGTGGGGTGGAGGAGAGGGTATAGGATGGCTAAATGGTGATGGAAAAAAATAAAGAACAGCCCTAACTGGTTTGGCTCAGTGGATAGAGCGTTGGCCTGCGGACTGACGGGTCCCAGGTTCGATTCCAGTCAAGGGTATGTACCTTGGTTGCAGGCATATCCACAGTAGGGGGTGTGCAGGAGGCAGCTGATCGATGTTTCTAACTCTCTATCCCTCTCCCTTCCCCTCTGTAAAAAATCAATAAAATATATTTAAAAAATAACAAATAATAATAAAAATCTAAATTGCCCACATCAAATACTTTGCAAAGCTAGCTGCCTATACAGAAATACTGTCTGTTAAAACCTTAGTATAAGCTGAATTAAAACTGAAGTAAAAGCCATGAAAAATTCTCCTAAGATAAAATCATTTCTCTCTTTGCTGGTAATAAAAAGTCCTGTAAAAAGTAATATGAAAAAATCTCCCTATAAAGCACTTTAAAGAGAAACAAACACATATTCTTAGAAATCCTAGTTGATTCTATTTTGCTGTTTTTACATTTTTTATTTTAGAAGTTATCAGCCAATAACAAAAATATTCCTATGATGCACAAGCAGAAAGAACACCAGAAGAACACTATTGCAAATGATATCAATGTTTAGTACCAAAATATGCAAGAAAAAAAAAATCAGAAAGTCTCCTAGAAGAATAGGAGGAAAACAAACAAACAAAAAAAGCAGTCAGGAATTTAAAGCTTTATGAATAAAGCCTTTAAACACATTAGGTGTATCTTTAAAGCTCAATTATGTTCATTTAAGGTATAGAAGCACTTATTAACATTGGCAGGGTCAGACTTGGGTGTGATCAGAGGGGGGAGGAGGAGGAGAGGGAGGAGGAATTAACTAAGCAAACTGGATCACCTCCACAGAGCTGTAATCTAGATTTTAAATGGCAGTTCCCCCTTCCTTTATTACATCATTTTTTTAAAAAGAAATCACTTCAAAAGAATGCACCTTTTTATTGCAAAATACATAAGTCTAATCCTCATTTCTTCTGTGTAATTATTTTGGATTTTTGCTACTGACAGAGCTGTTAGAGACACACATTTTTGTTCATTATGTGAAATGTGCTGCTCTGATCAAAAGCGTAATAAGGATTATATTTGCTGTCTAGTGATGTTGTGGAGAAGACAATTTAATTCAACGAAAATTTATTGAGTCCATATTACATATTCTGTGGAGGTGACTTGAAAAATACTAAAAAACCCATAAAAACAAAACAAAGCCAAACAGACGTGGTCCTTAGCATCCAAGCAATTTAACACAGTGTTACCCCAGTCATAATTTGATGTATAGTCACAGAACTCCATGCAATAGAATGATATTACATAAGGTGGTATAGCATAACATAACAAACATATGATAGAAATATATGTTTATATATAATATTCAGTGAAGCCAGGTTTAGTAAGAAGAGCAAGGCATGCCTGGTTTAAATGTCTCAAAGTGGTCTGTTTTGCTGGTTTGTTTTTCAACCCATTCAACTGTAGTTAACAAAAAAAGGCCTCTTTCCCTTTTAAATATCAATTGGGTTAGCTATGAAAGCAGAATTACATATTTTTAAAAGGCAAAATCCTAAAGTATTAACAGTATCTTTATGTGTGTTATAAGATTATGGATACATTTATTTGTATTTTTCTATATTTTCCAAAATGTTTATCAGAGCATATACTCTTTTTATAATGACAAGAAGGTGCGTGTACATGTATGCTGATAAGCTATCCGATGTCCTATTAAAATAAAATGTGTGTATGTGTGTGCTGATAAGCCACCCAATTTCCCCACTAAAATAAAATGGCCCACAAATCATACCACCTATTTTGATACATCACTTTAAGACCTTACTCTGAACTTTTGGAGTTTTCCTCTAAACACTATCCAAGGCCAAGTGGAGGGGGGGAACACAAACAAACAAACAAAAGATATATATATATATATCTCCTATCTAATAAAGAGGGGATATGCTAATTGACTGCCCCACCCTCAAAGATGGCAGTGCCCACAGCCAATAAAAAGGGAATATGCTAATTGACTGCCCCACCCCCAAAGATGGTGGCGCCTACAGCCAATAAGGAGGGAATATGCTAATTGACTGCCCTGCCCTCAAAGATGTCGGCGCTCACAGCCACAAGATGGTGGTGCCCAGTCCCCTCAGCCCTGCTGGGGCAGCAGGCACACTGCAAGGCAGGGCCCGCCCCCAGGGGAGCCTGGCCGCTCCACACGCCTGCCTCCAGAGTCCCCCAGTCCCTTCAGCCCTCTAGCCACCCATGGCCAGCTCGAGGTGCAGGCAAGCCTCAGATGGTGGCTGCCCAGCAGCCCAGGGCCGCCCAAGGCTCAGGTAACCAGGCTGGCCGAGGCTTGTGCTGCTGGCAGTAGCAGCAGCAGAAGTGTGATGGGGTGTCACCTTCCCCTGATTGCCAGGTTGCCTCCTGCCCCTGAGGGCTCCCGGACTGTGAGAGGGGGCAGGCCGGGCTGAGGGACGCCCCCCTCCAGTGCATGAATTTTCATGCACTGGGCCTCTAGTGTGTGTGTGTGTGTATTTATTTATGTTCTATAGATTGTTTTAGAATCCTCAAAAGTCAAATGTGGGTATGTATGCTTTCCAATGTATCTTCACATAGTGTAGGGACAGATTCCAAATCCTACCAGGAGTGATCATAAAATAACACCACACAACAATTACAGCACTTTCTACATCTATCCTGGAAAGATAGTGTAGTCAATAGGATATTCAATAAGATTTCAGGAAGATTATCAGAGGATACAGAATTATATTTAGAAAAAGAATATAAGGTTTCTTCACGGTGGTAACACCAACAAAGAAGGGAGGTGAAGAATAAAATATAGTTTTTAGTGAGAATTCTCCAACAACTGCAACTTAAAACCGATATCAAAATGAGCAACGTACTAGGAAAAGAGTTTTTTACTTTTCCCCTTCATTCACCAAGTGATTGTAGTATCTCTCCCTTTGGTTATTAAGTGCATTCTCTTCAATGGTCATTGGGTAATAGTGAATAGATCACTGTAGAAAAATCCCAATTCTTTTCTCTGTTCAACATGTTTGATATTTATTGTGTGTGTGTGTTATTTTAACTTGTTGCTGCAGAGCCAGCTCAAAATGGTCCAATCCTGTTTGTCGAGAGGCTAAGTTATTTTTCAGGGGCAGCAGAACAGGACTGTGGGCCATGCCCCCACGCATGAGCAGAGGAGAGAATTTTGGTCTCCAGCTGCACCCAAAACCAGAGTCTCACCACAGCACCCACCCTCACAGAATCAAAGGATCTGAACATGGACGAAACTTGAACACTGAAACACTTTCAGAAGCCAATGGTCCGTTGTTCTGGAAGATCCGGCGTTGATGCCCTTTAGAGCCAAGTTCCAAGATCCTCCAATTAAAACTTGCCTCATCAGCACTCCTGCACACCTGTTCCCTAGCTCCTTAGAAACCCTTCACTTCGTCCAGCGAGCAAGATGGATGTGAGGCAGCATTAGGTCTCCCATTTTCTCAGTTGTCATCTTCTTGATCAATAAAACTTTCCTTATTCTAAACTCTAACATTTTGAGTTTTGGCCTTTCAAAGTGTTGGGACTTCAAATCTACTCTGCTAAATCAGAGTTCCCCCCATCCCACCCTTACCTCTGGAGGTATCAGATGACCTGAGAGCCAGCCATCTAGTTAGAGAAAAGACGTTTCTTTTCTTTTTTTAATTTATCTATATTATTGAAAGTATTACAGGTGTCCCCCTCCCCCACCCCAGACCTCCCCCTATCCACACCCACTCATCCCAGGCCTTCACCACATAATGTCTGTGTCCATGGGTTATGCATATATGCATATCGGTTCTTTGGTTGATCTCTTCCCACCCACCCACCTTTCCCTGCCTTCCCTCTGAGATTGGACAGTCTGTTCCATGCTTCTATGTCTCTGGATCTATTTTGTTTATCAGTTTATTTTGTTTAGATGATATAAACCATATTTCTAAACAACATTGTTGAAAGCAGTGCCTTTAGATCTGAATTTCAACCCCAGTTCTGCAGCTGTATTCTCTGAGCTTCATTTGCATCATCTGTGCATGGGGACATGGCAGTTCCTAGCTGTTTCTGTGAGGATTAAATGAGCCATTGCTTGTGAATGCTCAGAACAGCCCTGGCCCATGATAAATGGGAGACAAATGGTAGCCTCTAAAATAGTATTTTTAATAATAATTTTATCTGTTATTTTAATAATAAGCATTATTTTTAATAACAATTTACTCTTGGTTCCAGTTCTAAACATCTTTTTAACATTCCACGAGCAGCTGTGATTTTCCAGCTCCCCAGAGCCAAACATAACCAACTTCAGTGAATTGTGACAGAATTCACATCTACCAACTCAAATTAAAACTAAGTGTTAATTGTAGCCAAATAACATGCTAATGAACACAAAGGAACTATCAGGCACTGCAGTACTACACCTTGTATTATGTAAATACCATTCAATTGATTCTCATCAAGGGTTTGTACTGCACTTGCTTCTGACCCTGTCTTTTATTTTCCTAATTCCTTGAAGTTATATACCAGTGGGTATAATAGACTACTAAAATTCAAGGAAAATTTGACAAAAGAACCAGAGAAATATAAATCTGAATGAAATCATTTAAAAAGAGAGAGAGAGAGAGAGAAATGAAATTTGATTTCATCGTTGAAAAGATAGGGACAACTGCAGGTTCAGAGGTGTGTTCTGCTTGGAAACTGCTTAACTGTGGAAGTTCTCTGATTTCCATAAATTTTCAGGATTCAACTCAGAAATCAACTCTTCCTGGAGGCCCCAAGCTCCCTCCTGGTGCTTCAGTAGCCTCCCAGGACAAGGGTGCCTTAGTGCTCACCATCCTGTATTGGAAATCAGCTGTTTATCTGGTTTCCCTGCTATTCTGCAAGCAAGGTGTTCTTTTTCCTAACTCTACCTGTTCTTACTAACTCAGCATCTAATTCAATACATTCCTATTATAACAAAAATAAGTGACAGGAATCTGTGTTGGGACCGGAGGTACTGGTGCAATGACCAATGCATTAATCTTTGAATTTGTCTCCTGCATTAGAGGGCAACCCTTGGACGGTAGGAGGGGCCCGCTTTTCAACTTTCCATTCCTTTGTAAGCCCTAGCACTGTTCTCTGCCTATTTTGTTCTCCAAAAATGCTTATTGAATTAAATTAAAGGTAAGGCATGAAGAAAGCACAAAACTAAGACACTGACAAATTAAGATAACCAAAGCAAGCTACATGGGGAAAGTCACTTTAGCCAAAGGGCCCTGGACAATTATTTAAAGAAACTAGACTGCCTTCAGGGACTCTTTCAAATGCACATATTTAATCATCTAATGTGTAAGTCAAATCTCAGATATAATTAATTCAGTGTTCCTTAACCTGTTTTTTTCTTTGTTCTTTTTTGCATTTCAGCTTTCATTAGATGGGGTTAATCTGTAATATGGCTCCTGGTAGCTCCATATCTGTGAATACTAAGAAATAAAAAAGAAGGAATTTTTGGGGTGTCCCATGATTAGGGCACCTTTGGTTTCAGCTAGATATGTATGATTTCAATGAATCTAAAAGGGTGCTTAGGTCTGTGTCTCCACATTTCTTATTTGCGAGGAAAACACTGTTGGATTTTACAGGGAGCCTGCTGCTATTTTGAAGGTCACATGTTAGTGCCAATGTTTCTGTTAGGCGTGGGTGACAAGGGGAAGAAGATGTGATTTCAGGCTTTGACGCTGACCTTGAATTGCTCACCTAAAGAATAAATTAAATAGATCTCATGTGATTTGGAAAGAGCAAATCATTTTTCTTTAGACTATGAAAATAAGAACACTGTACATGGCTTAGGCTTTTATAAGAAACCCAGTGAAGAGGTAAGACAGAGGGAATGGCCCCAAATAAAAACCCAGAAGTCCTCTCCAAGAAACAGCATGATGTTCTGAATATAAATTGTCTACAAGTACCTTAGAAGAAAATGTAACACTTATGCCTTTGCTAAAATGATGAATATGTTTCTTCTCTAAGGATTATTTAATACTTACCATAATTTTATTATAAATGGTCCAATAAAATGCAACAATAAGTTATGTGCTATATTGGGAGGACAACTCATTTATGAGTAATGTGGTAATTTGTAAAACTAATGGGCATGTTTATGAGCTTAAAGGGTTCTAAAGAATAAATAAAATACAGTAACAGACAAAACTGAGGCATTTGGCATGAATGCCAGGGGATCTACATTTTAAGACAGCTTGCAAAGTATGTAAATGTGGCCCTTCTTAGGGTCCACCTGAGTGAGAGACAGGGTAGCACACTGTAAAGGAAATAATGCTGACCTTGAAGCTGAGGGTCTGCAGTATCTTTGAGCACTGCCATTAATTAGGTTTTCTAAATCTTGGTTTGCTATCTTTGGGATGATGGGGTCAAAAATTCCCAATCTTTAAAAGACTATCTAATCGTTACAATTTTAAACTAAATTTAGTAATACAGCATTCATAGGTGGGTATTTGAACTCAACTGTTTCTAATTTTTTATTGCTTTTATGAAAATAAAAAAGAATTCAAAGGTTAGCTTCAGAGATATTAGCTTTTAACTACATTGCAATACATGTTGAACTTTGCAAGTGTTTTTATGGCGTGCATATTTACGTTGATTTTGCTGTTTTTTTACTGGAATGCTGTTTTCAGCTGATGATTAATGTCCTAATAACTTGTTTTTTTGTGTGTGTTTGGCTCCCTCAAACAAAAAAAGAGAAAAGGTTGCTTTTGTGTATTCATTATGTCTACCTGTCTTTGACAGGAGGTGGATCAGTCTTGAGGATGGATAGCTTTGTGGATTCGGTAATGCACACAATGGCTCTATTTATGCTTCAATCTGGCCTCCTGTCCCTGACAGAGGTACTGTTATCAGTAATCCATGAAATGCTCCTTGTTCTTTTAATGGGTTTAACATTCAGGGGTGTGTGTGTGTGTGTGTGTGTGTGTTTGTGTGTGTGTGTGTGTGTATGATGCTGTTTATATTCTTTTTAGGTATACTAAATTTACTTTCCCATCCTCTTTCCCTCCAAAATATAATCACGGAAGAGTTCCCACTCACTCTGTGAAAAACAAGTGAAGCCCTGAATTGTGAAGTCATACCTGGAAATTTGAATTTATAAAAAGCTCTTATTAACCTTAGGCTCTCTGTTTTAATTGTTTTATAAAGGGAAACAGAGGTCTTAGGGTCAAGCTGGCATACCAATCCTAGGTGAGACCTAGGAATTAATACTGATATTAAAATTAAAATAGAGGAGTGAAAACTTTTTACCAACATAACACATGGAAGAGGAAATGACTACATTCCCTGTTATGATTTTTCAGTTTAGCTTTTAATTTTTATAAGTGTGACATTTTTAAGTCATGATATTTTGGCTGTGCTTTCTATAATATGCTATTTCACATTATAACTTTAAAAGTTAGAATTTTATTTGGGGTCACATGTTCATAAAGCACTTAGATTTTGGGGAAGGGGGTCACTGGTTAGTATCTGCATGCTGGGTGTATACTGTTGCTTTACTAATGTGGAAATCCAGACAGAGACATGGGGTCATTTTCTAATTCTTGTGTCCCTCTTCCTTCTTAGTTGAGTGTCTGGCTCACAGTAGATACTCAATATCTTTCAAACAAATCACAATTGAGCTCTTCAAGTCTCAGAATGAGATTCAACATTTTATAGGAATAATATTTCTGAAGTTAGGCATGCTTCAAGTCAACAGTACAGGAACATCAAAATCTGATAAAATACTTGAAAGATATCTGAACCTTTGCAATTTTATTTTATTTGCAGTTATCTTCCAATTTGTTCTGCCCACCATGTTTATTGAATTCTAGAATCAACTCTTCAAAATAGTCTGCTTACATTAGAAAACATATTCATAGATTGGGTTTTGATCAGGTGTTTGCTGGGTTTCTACAATTTACTCTATTTCATCATTTGACAAAGTGACAATTAGCTAGTCTACAAAATTAATCAATTGGAGAAAAAAATAAATGGCCTTTGTGCAATATAAATGCTGTACCTTTCAAATAAGTCTTCTGGAAAAATTACTCTCAATTTTACTGGCTAATTTAGATGATAGATGTGGGGGCTACATTAATAGCTATAGGAGACCCAGAGGCTGGGGAGAGGATGTGGTGCTGTGATTCTACAAAGATTGTTAGACATGGAAGAGATCTTGGGGTCTCTTTACCTCCTCATTTTAAAAGTAATGAAAAAAAGTTCTAGGTAGAAAAAAATAACCTCTTCAGGGAGCTTCCACGAGACCCCATTGTCTTGGTTAAGACTAGAACACTCAGGATGATGAGAATCCCGATGACAAGAATTTTCAAAGCTTACACATATTGAAAAGGAAGAAGCAAACTTTGATGAAAACATGTCATTCCTTTGTCACTTTGGTGTTAGCCCTGAACATGTGAGAAATCGTTTCAGGGAACTAGGACTACTCTGATCCTATCTATATATATATAAAAGCCCTAAGCAACCATTCTACAGTCCTACTGTCCGACTGGTAGCTATGACACACAATGACCACCAGGGGGCAGATGCTCAATGCAGGAGTTGCCGAGCTGTGGTGACTTGGCAGGGGCGGGTCTCAGATGATGCACCCAGAAGCAGAGAGGAGGGAGACCGATTCCATAGTGCATCACCTGAGAACCACCCTCTCGCAATCCGGGACCTCTCCGGGGATGTCGGAGAGCCGGTTTTGGCCTGATCCCCACAGGCCAGGGCCTCTAGTACTCAATAAATGTATTGGAAGCAAAGAGGAACACTTAGCTAGAATCATCCTTGAGAAGTTTTGAATCCCATCAATTTTGCAGCAGCTTTGCCCCGCTGAGTCTTCTACACTGTACACTTTCACACCCCAACTGTAAAACGACCAGAGTTTCCTTGTGTCTGGAATGACCTTTCCCCATGAGTGTACTCCACATGCTTCATTTAAAAAGGGGGCAGAGGGCTCCAAGGTCAACAGAGGTTATTGGCAGAATCGATTCCTTCTTTACTAAAGTCTCTGAGAAATCTCTCTCCCACTACCCATCTCTCTTTCTGTCTGGCACTCATGTTAATCTCAGATTTCCTGAATTATTAGACTATGAAACCTTTTTTCCTTTTTTCTACATAACACTTGCCCAGGGTTCTATAATTATTTGGAGGTGCAGCCAGTTTGGATTTCAATGTTTTTGACTCCAGATTCAGCACTCTTCCCTATTTATTGTGTTGTGTCTATTTTTTGGACTCTTAAACAAAATTTTAGAAAATGATTCATTAAAATTACAGATTTTTTCTTAATGATCTTATGCATAGTGACTGAAGACCATTCACAAGATCATCATTTACTAAATTAATTAACATTCACACATGAATAAAACTTAGTACTTAGATTGTAGAGCTGTGTTAACAAAATGTTCCCAGAATACAGCTTGTTAAATCAGTCATTTTAAGTTATTTGTATTTTCACCAATGAGTTAGTATTTTCCATGTAAAGTGAAAGAACTATCACAAGCACAGAATAAAAATCTTTATTTTTATTTTGAAATTTTAAAGCCCATTATGAATTGCTAGAGGTGAATTGCACAATAATGCCATAAAAATAAAACAGAAAATATTTAAAGAGGTTTTCTGCATTCCAGAAAATATATACTTATCACAGATCATAAATGCAGTCCCGGGTAATTTTAAACATATGGTGGGTTTCTTCTTAAGTACTTATATTTTAGGAACCTTAATTGTGCTTTAAATCTTTTTCTCGTCACAGAATAATTTTGCCTTGAAAATTTGTGTAGGTAGTACTGCTACTTCTTTCCTCATAATATTTATGGGAGTTGGATTGGCTTACAATTTGCAATTCATTAATTCAGAATATAATTTCCCATAACTGAGGAGTTTCTTGTCTAGTTATTCAACTCAATAGTGCTTCATTACGTTAAACTATGAGCTGCAAAAACAAACAAATTATTTCTCAAGCACTTAACAGTCCATATGTTTCAGAAACAGCCTGTGAAGGTGTTATACTTACTCATGCCTATAAAGTAATGCTTAGTATTTACTACTCAACTGTCAGAGTAGCTATAAGCTTATTAAAGCTTCTCTCTACTCACACCAGGTTTCTTAACAAAGCAGAGTGACTTTGTGGTCTTTTACTCTGAAGAAAAAAATAGGCCACAGGATCTTGTATTCTTTAGGATGAGCTGGCTTGATGTTATTTGCCTTCACATTTATAGTAACGGAATAGAGTTTTCAAAGAGGTTTACTATTCTAATTTCAAAATTATATTTTTGAAGCCTTAGTCCCAATCTTCTCTCCTTCTGACAGCCCTTAAGATTGTGTCCACACTCAGAATGCCTATTTAGGCTGGGTTTTTACGTTTGCTAAGCACACTAAATATATTTTCTGTTCTGAGACTGTGGTATGGCATTTACACTTACTTGCTCTTATACATTTCTTTCAGAATTATGATTTATTGCCCATTGCTTCACTGTAGAAAACCAAGAGTATGAAAGTTAACAACCTTTCCTTTGTATCCCATCAACTGCCTGCCTGACTTAGCAAACTAAGATGAAATAAAAAAGCGAGGAGGCCTAGTGGACAAGGTTAGTTTGAAATAAAAAAGTTAACTCTGACAGTGAAGTGGATAGAAGTTCTTTCTGCTTAAAAAAAAAGCAAAAGCAAACTTTATATCTTTTATATATTGCATATAAGAATGTTTGTTGCAGTATTATGTATAATAATAAAGACACCAAGAGATCTTAAATGTTAATCAATGGTCCATCCCCCAATAGTATGATCCCATTGCAAACCTTTATATGCTAACATAGAAAAAGGCATAAGATACATTTAATAATAAAAAAATCTGCAAAGGGTGAAGCTGGATCCCGGGTCCGGGTGAGGCCACGCGCCCCTGGGTCTGGGAGAGGCCACGCGACCCTGGGTCTGGGAGAGGCCACACGCCCCTGGGTCCGGGTGAGACCACGCGCCCCTGGGTCCGGGTGAAGCTGGATCCCGGGTCCGGGTGAGGCCGTGTGCCCCTGGATCCAGGTGAGGCTGGGTCCCTGGTCCGGGTGAAACCGCACGCACCTGGGTCCAGGTGAGACCACGCACCCCCTGGGTCCTGGTGAGGCCACGTGCCCCTGGGTCCGGATGAAGCCGTGCCCCTGGGTCTGGCCGAGACCCAACCAGAGGGAATCTAACCTGCATTACCACCATTTGTCCACCATCCAGAGCTGAGGGGTCAGTGCCGACATGTACACATAAGGAACTGGTGGACATTGATATTGGGTCTCAAAAGAACTGTTGGTCCAGAAAGAAACTCACTACAGACTGATTCATTTGCCTGTCATCATAACTATTATTGCTCATCTCACATTCAGTTCATATAAGTATATCTCTAGTGACACATGATCTCGCTCATCTAGGGGAAATGATGAACAACATAGACGGATGACAAAGAACAGAACCAGAAACAAGGAGGCATCGATCGGACTATCGGGCCTAGAGGGAGGATAGGGGAGGGTGGGAGGAGGGGGAGATCAACCAAAGGACTTGTGTGCATGCATATGAGCCTAACCAATGGTTAAGTTCAACAGGGGGTTGGGGCATCCGTGGGGAGGGGTGTGGGATGGGAATGGGGGGATGAGGACAAATATGTGACACCTTAATCAATAAAGAAATTAAAAAAAAATCTGCAAAATGGTGTGCATATGATTCCATTTGTTACAAAAGTGATGAATTCAAATGATCTATTTGCTACTATATGTGTAGAAATTTCTGGAAAGATTCATCATCATCATCATCATCATCATCATCATCATCATCTCTTATTAGTAATTTATTATGTGCCAAGAAATATGCCAAAACCTATACATATATACATTCTTTCATCTAATCCTCACACTGACCCACTGAGTTAGATATTACTAGTAGCATTAACTCTGCAATACTAGTATATATATTGAAATGCAGGAATAGGGGCTTAAGTTATTTGCCCAAGTTCCCAGGGCTAATCACTCATGGTGCTGGAATTAAAATCTAAGCAGGTGGTTTCCAAACCTGCTCTCTTAATAAGCAAGCATGAACTCTCTAAAAAAGTTTTTAAATACATGGTTGTAGAATGACTTTAAATTATCTGAAAGCCTAGTTTCACTTTATCTGTCTCTTTTTTCCTCTTTATTTCATCCAAATTCTTGAGTAGAAAAGAATCAATTTCAGAGTTAAAAGAAATCCTATAGACACACAATCCAAGGCCCTTTTTTGTTTAATTAACTAATTAAATAATTGTCTTTCTCAGTGCCCCCTTTCCTTTTTTAATATTGAAGTATAATATGTGCAGTAAAAATGTACACATCTTAAGTTACTGTTTGGTGAGTTTTAACAAATATTCACACCCATGTAAACAACACCCAAATCAACATGTCATCACCCTGGAACATTTCCTTGTTTTTATTCTCTCCTCCACCAAGGCAACCATTACTCTGACTTCTATTCTCATAGATTAGCTTTATCTACATTAACTTCATAAGAATGAAACTTTACTATATGTACTTTTTTGTGTCTAATTTCATTCACTGAGCATGATGTTTGAGATTTATTCATGTTGTTGCACAAAACTCTTATTTTAGAAATGAGGAAAAAATATAGGAAGTGGACTACTTTGCGTGGAAGCATGCTAATGGAGAGAGAAAGGAGTGGGACTATTATTAAAAATTTTGCCTCTATGGTCCCCTATACTTTCCATTTATCTTACTGACCTTCATTTTAAGGAGAAAAGTGTCTATTTGGCCTTTCTTTATATCACCATATTCCTAAAAGGAAATTATCAGAACCTTTTAATTTTGTTTTGGGAAGTTTAATTAGGCAGGATCTAACAGAAAACCAGGAAAGAGAAACAACTCTAGATGCAGAGTAGTTTCCAAACAGAACGTATTTAATGCAGGGAATTCGTTACTAGTATACTGGCAACAGCATTGCTGAGAAGCCAAACTGGAGATGGAACCATGATCCAGAAATTAATGAAGGGGGCCACTAACTCTGTTACAATACAGGGACAGCAGGAAGGAAAGATATCCAAGAATAGAAGCCAGAGTTCCTGGTGAGGGATGAGACCACAGAAGGGTGAGTGCAGTTGCTGTGGTTGCCAGAGGCACCACAAGGAGGCAGTGTAAGGAAGAAGAAATACCTTGCTTCTTTCTTTCTCTGGACCCAAGAGTACCTTTGATTGGTTGAAAGGACCCAGAAGCTAAAAGATAAGGGATCCTGGGAAATGTAGCTCTCTACTGTATAGACTAGAGGCAAGTAGAGAAAAGAAGAGGAATAGATCTGAGAGAAAGCAGCACTTGTCCAGCACAGCTTGTAGCTCACTCATTATAGTTTGCACTCATTTTGAGGTTGAGGATAACGGAGAGATTCCTTACTCTTTCAATTTGATGTTGTGAGTTCTAAATCTGGAGTAATGATAGCACATTTTAAAAATGAGCTAAAAGCACATTATAAATAACTACATAATCCAACATAACTTAATAACTCCACAGTGAAATCATAAAACTTTAAAATTTAGTAGAGAGCATTTAGTTTTGAATCTTTAGTTTCCTGCTGAAGATAATTGAGATCCATAATAATTAATGCGAACTTCACAGCAATGCTCAGAGATACTAATGAAGATAGTGCTTTATGTGTTTGAGTAATATGAGTGTGGAAAGGAATAATTGTGAAAAAAAATGGGAATCTAAAACATGATTGTGGTAGTCACTGACATTGTTGGACACAAATTCACAACTTGAGGTTTCCACTCCTAGATAGAGATATGCCAACAGGAGGGAAGATGACAACTTGATACCAATGACTAGTAGAGGCATCAGTGTTGTTTGCCAGATCTTTCCAGTTATCTTCATTTCTGGTCAGGTGGTAGGGTTGCAATTCCTGGCTTCCTTGTGGTTAGAAATGTTCTGGTTAGTCAGTTTTAACATTCTTTCACTTCCAGGATGGAACAATTAACGGCCCATTCAAGACCAGCCAGAACTTGGTTTTCCCTCTGTCAGAGTGACGGGTAAAATTTCAGCTAGCAACCGCTAGGTTCAGAGTGAGCACTCACTCACAATACCCATGTAACTTAAGGAAAAAACAGAACAAAAAACGTTTCTTGTTTCAAGTCACTGAAATTTGGCAGATTCAAGGATCTATTGCATTCTACATAAGAAGTACACAACTACAAACAAATCTAGCCTGCAAATGATTATTATTTATGTTGCCCTTTGTGGAGTAATTATGAAACTATCCCCATTTAAAAGATCAATAACATAACTCATTTAATGACCCAAGCAAGAGAAGATGGGCAATCATGTCCCTGATAAAATGGATACTTCCTAAATTTTTATCAAAAGCCTAAGGCATTTGATAATAAACACATTGATTTTATAACCTAACAGAAGACAAATTCTAGTACTAAAAATATAACTTATGCATAATTAAGTGTTGAGTAAAAGTGTAGAGAAAAGATAGATTCATAGAATAAATACATCACCATCTAAAACAGAATTCCATTTCCTACAAGGGAGCAAATATAATCAGTACTGTAGGCTGAATGAAATTGTCTACAAAACAACTTAAGTTAATCTCTTTGCTTAAGCCTTTAATCATTGAGCAATGCCTAATTCTTAATTTGGCTTTCTAAGACAACTCAATATGGGAAAGGAGATGCCGTGAATAGTAGATAGGAACATTCAGGAGCTAGGAATGATATTCACCCACTTTAACCTAAAGATGAATTTAAAAATAATCAATTTTCTGAACATATAAAGCTAAACTGGTCATCTAAACCACATGCTGACCATCTGAATGGTAGGGCACAGGGACTCTTCCTGTTTTTATGAAGCAAAAATAATTCTGCAGAGTATTAGCTGCCAGTTTATAACTGGGACTGGACTAGATGCCCAAGATCTTAGGATTCAGGGTTTTACCAGGTACATCAACGTAAAGGCACCTTTGCTACACCATAAGTTCAAACTACTTTTAAGAGTGAACAATACGAGGTGCTACATATGCAACCATACACCTTAGATTTTCTGGGTTTCAGAATATTAAGTTCAGTTGTCAGATCCTATGTCCAGATTTGGGGTAAAAAAAAGAAAGTTACTATAATAAGAAATTACCAGTGTGCATTTGTATATATTTTTTCCTAGAAAAAATAGAATTTTAATATTTTTTTCAAGATCACAAATGAATGAATCTTATAAATTTTGACTTCTGACCCTTATAGCCAGAAACATTTCTACATAATACTGCAAATAGATACCCTAGTTCATGCCAACTGAAGGCAATTTTCAGAACAAAACTTTTTATTTTTTAGAAATATGGAATTTGATATTGTGAAGTTTTACTTCTACCTCAAGACACCAATTAGCTCAGTCAACTTCTTTAAAAAAATCTTTATTATTGAAAGTATTACATATGTCCCTTTTATTCCACCATTGACCCCTTCTAGCCCACCCCGGCCCCTTGCCCCAGGCCTTCACCACCCTATTGTCTGTGTCCATGGGTTATGCATATATGCATACAAGTTCTTTGGTTGATCTCTTCCCATCTACCCACCTACCCCCACCTTCCCTCTGAGATTTGAAAGTCTGTTCCGTGCTTCTATGTCTCTGGATCTATTTTGTTCAACAGTTAATTTTGTTCATTAGATTCCACATATAAGTGAGATCATGTGATACTTGTCTTTCTCTGACTGGCTTATTTTGCTTAGCATAATGCTCTCCAGGTCCTTCCATGGAGCCAACTTCTTATGTAACCATATACCAGGTATGCAAAAAAAGCTGGTCTACAGGTCCAGAAAATTAGGGAAGAAATAACAAAAAAAAAACAGGTAATAAAATTTGACATAATTTTTATCTCCTTTGCATTCATTGAGATGACATTAAACGTTTAGCATATGTGCAAATACTAGATAAACAAGAAATTAATTTTTAGGGGACCTAAGCATTTTGAAAAGAAATGGAAAATTTAATTTCTTCCTGGAAGAAAGTCACTAAAAGCCATTATTATATTTGCTTTTGAAAAAAGGTTTGCAAGGCAAGTGTAAATTTGAAATCAGCCTCAGTATGATAGATGGATATTTGTATTGCTTTATTTGTGTAACCTTGGCCTCAGTTTTTATCATCATCCCTCCCCATATATCCTTTTAATTATTTGAAATATTTTATGCACATAAGCTAATTTATATATTCCTTTACATGGAGATATAATAAAACCCTAATATGCACATCGACCAAATGATGGAACAACAGGTGGAACAACTGGACACTATGACGTGCACTGACCCATCGGGGGCAGCTCCTGCGTTGAGCATCTGTCCCCCCTCCCCAAGAGGGAGGTGACTGGCGGTGGTGATAGGGGGGCGGGGCCAGCTAGCAAGCGGCGCCAGGCTGCCAGCCAAGGTGGGTGCCAGCGGAAGTCCCCTGATTGTGTCGTCCACCGGTCGCCCCACAGATTGGCCCTGATCGCCGCCAGGCCTAGGGATCCTACTCTATATATTGCAAACAGTCTCTTAGATTTAAAAATTAAAACCTGGCAAGCTACTCCAACACTGAAAAAGCAGGATGATGCAGCAATGACATGCATGGACTCTGGCTTGTACATTTTGTGGTCAGCCCTGATTCTGACACTTATAACTGTGACAAAGCCAATTGCTTAACTTCTCTCTGCTTCATTTTTTCCACCCATAAGATGGGGAAAATGGTACTATTGCCTTAGAAAGATCATGTTATGTACTACTTTTTTAAAAAATATATATTTTATTGATTTTTTACAGAGAGGAAGGGAGAGGGATAGAAAGCTAGAAACATCGATGAGAGAGAAACATCGACCAGCTGCCTCCTGCACATCCCCCACTGGGGATGTGCCCGCAACCAATGTACATGCCCTTGACCGGAATCGAACCTGGGACCTTTCAGTCCGCAGACAGACGCTCTATCCACTGAGCTAAACCGGTTTTGGCTGTACTACTTTTTATAATAAGGGCAAAAACATGTAACTGCCCATACAACAGCAAGATGCCTTTCACCTGTATGAAAAGTATGGTCACTGGTGCATGCAGCATCCCGGGTTGCAAGAGGGATGTTCAACTGCCGGTTTAGGCCTGATTGGGCCTAAATCGGCAGTCGGACATCCCCCAAGGGCACAGGTTGGGCTGAGGGACACCCCCATGCACCAATTTCATGCACTGGGCCTCTATTTTATATATAACATTACTGATATTTGTTATGTAATACTAGAGGCCCGGTGCATGAAATTTGTGCACAGGTAGGGTCCCTAGGCCTGGATGGCGATCAGGGCTGATCTATGGAGCAACTGGTGGGGCGATCAGGGTCCCCGCTCGCACCCGCCTTGGCCTGGTGCCATCCTCTCATCTGCTCCACCATCCAACCACAGTCCCGCTCTCATTGGGGCTGGCAGTGCCTCCACTGCCACCTGTTGCCAGTGCCGTGTCACCAATGCCTGCCATGATTTGTGCCGCCCCATGGTGGTCAGCGCACATCTAACTCCCAGTCGGTTGAACTCCCGCCCATTGGGACAATTTGCATATTAGCCTTTTATTATATAGGATATACTATTACATATTTTATAGGTTATATATAATACTGGTATATAAAATAATATATTGTACCAACTTTCAAGCTTAAGATACAGAACACTTTCTACTGTCTGTGAAACCCCCTCAGTGCCCCACCTCAATTGTACCATCTATCTTCTCCCACAAGGGGAGCCACTCTTCTGCATTTTGTATTTATTATTTCCTTTTGCTTGATATCATTCTACCACATTTTGTTTTTATTGTTTTCTACCATTATATTTTGAACTTGCCTAGGTGGGATTATACAAGGAGAGTACATTACTGTAACAGTTGTACTACCTGCACAATAAAATATATATATACTAGAAGCCCGGTGCACGAAATTCGTGCACGGCGGGGGGTTGTCCCTCAGCCCAGCCTGTACCCTCTCCAATCTGGGACTCCTGGAGGGATGTCCGACTGCCCGTTTAGGCCCGATCCCACCAGGATCGGGCCTAAACGGGCAGTCGGACATCCCTCTCACAATCCAGGACTGCTGGCTCCCAACTGCTTGCCTGCCTGCATTCCTGATTGCCCCTAACCACTCTGCTGCCAGCCTGGTTGATGCTTAACTGCTCCCCTGCCAGGCTGTTTGCCCCCAACTTCCCTCCTCTGCCAGCCTGGTCACCCCTAACTGCCCTCTCCTGCAGGGTTGATCACCTCCAACTGCCCTCCCTTGCAAGCCTGGTCCCTCGCAACTGCCCTCCCTTGCAGGCCTGGTCCCTCACAACTGCCCTCCCTTGCAGACCGGGTGCCTCCCAATTGCCCTCTCCTGCTGGCCATCTTGTGGTGGCCATCTTGTGTCCACATGGGGGCAGCTATATTGTGTGTTGCAGTGATGATCAATCTATATTATTCTTTTATTAGATAGGGTAGAGGCCTGGTGCACGGGTGGGGGCCAGCTGGTTTGCCCTGAAGGGTGTCACTGATAAGGGTGGGGGTTCCCTTGGGGTTTGGGGCGGCCTGAGCGAGGGGCTTATGGTGGTTTGCAGGCTGGCCACGCCCCCTGGCAACCCAAGGGGAGGCCCTGGTATCTGGAATTTATTTTCCTTCTACAATTGAAACTTTGTAGCCTGGGGCGGCAGCCATTTCTGGGGCGGCAGCCATTTCTGTGGCAGTTAATTCACCTTCTACAATTGAAACTTTGTTGCCTTAAGGGGTGGGCCTGGCCAGGGTGTGCGGAAAGCTTTGCTTCCCCTGTTGCCGCCGGCAACCCTGGCCTGCTCTCTCAAGCTCCATTCTGCCGCCATTTGTTTCAATTTGTTTACCTTCTATAATTGAAACTTTGTAGCTTGAGTGGAGGCTTAGGCCTGCAACGGCTATGGAAAGCTTGGCTTCCTCTGTTACCTGGGAAACCTTGCTCTCTGTGGCTGTAGCCATCTTGGATTGGGGTTAATTTGCATGCTCGCCCTGATTGGCTGGTGGGCGTGGCTTATGTAGCAGGGTGATGGTTAATTTGCATATTACAATTTTATTAGAGAGGATATGCCCTAGCCAGTTTGGCTCAGTGATAGAGTGTCAGCCTGTGGACTGAAGGGTCCCAGGTTTGATTCCGGTCAAGGGCACATGCCCAGGTTGTGGGCTCAATCCCCAGTGTGGGGTGTGCAGGCGGCAGCCTACAATGATTCTCTTTCATTATTGATATTTCTGTCTGTCTCTCTCTCTCTCTCTCTCTCTCTCTCTCTCTCTCTCTTCCTCTTTCTCTAAAAACCAATAAACATTAAAAAAAAAAAGCATGTATATATAAGGGTGGGCAAAAGTAGGTTAAATTACTGGTCATCATTACCTAAAAAAAGAGATCATAAGTACAAATACAAAATAATGATAATGATAATAATAACAACACAAATAAATAACACAATAATACATCTATAATAATAAAAGTGTAATATTCAAATTGACCAAATGACCAAACAGCAGAATGACAATCAGGACGACCATGCTATGACACGCACTGGCTCCAGGCCAGCCAAGACAGGTGCAATGTGATTGGTCATGGGACCCCGCCATCTCCCCACAGTCATCCTGCAGAAGGAGGCCCAGGCCACCCTCTGTTGGGCAATCAATGGAGGGGCTCTGCAATTGGTTGCCCCAAAGAGGGAGGCCTAGGCTACCAGGCTGGCGGCACTGTGGTGGGTGGGTGGGGCCTCTCTCTGTGGGGTGATTGATCTGGGGCCCCCACAATCAATTGCCCCACAGTGGGAGGCCCAGGCCACCAGCCAGCGAGGCTGTGGTGGGTGTGCGGGGCTGGCCAGGAATTGCCCCACAGAGAGAAGCCCAGGCCAGCCAAGCGATTGCACCCTATGCCTGTCATTCGCAGAGGGAGGCGACTGGTGGTGGAGGAGGGGGGCAGTGCCACACAGATGGCAAGCAGTGCCAGAGGTGGAGGCAGGGCCAGCTGCCGGCAGCCAGGGGAAGTATAGCCCCAATAGGCCCTGATCACCAGCCAGGCCTAGGGACCATATCCGAGGGGTCCGAATTGTGAGAGGGCACAGGTCGGGCTGAGGGACACCCCCTGTCATGCACAAATTATGTGCACTGGGCCTCTAGTTAATAAATAATAATGCAAAAATAAACTTTCACATACCAACTGTAAACATACTTTTACCCACTTCTGCATAAATGTGTGTGTGTGTGTGTGTGTGTGTGTGTGTGTGTGTGTATCACTCCAACGATTCAGGGTTCTGCCCTCAGTTCACAGCCAGGTCATGATGTCAAAATATCAGCCTTTTTCCACTCCATATTCTGCCATTTCCAATTTCATATCTTCACCGCAGCAACATGTAACCGAATAATAATAGGACACAAATTCTCTGCTTCCAAACCCTATTATTTTTTCTCTATCTTTCCAAATAAAATGACAAGAGGAACACTAGAGGTGGAACTAACTTGTCTGCAGACATTTCATGAACACATTACCAGGCAATTTATGTAACAAACTGGAGAAAAAAGCAAGTAAACAAGCAAGCAAGGCAAAAAACTAAAAAAACAAAAGAAAAACCTAATACAAACTATTCATTCAATGTGAGAGAACCTTTATTAGTAATATTTCTAATCTTTTTATACTTTGTTTTAAATATTAAAGTTGAACTACTAGTAAGAGCCACAGATGTATAGCTGATAAACAAATTGCTGACTTTTACCAAGAGACAACATCTGTGCTCTTTCCATATGTGTCTTATTGTTTTCCTTTGTAAATGATGGTTATGTGGATTCCTATTTACAAAAACCAACAATATCAATCCATGAGCAAAACCAGTATAGTCTGTCCCATAAAATGTATCATTTGTATTTCAAAAAAAGGAACCCAACCTAAACAGGAATTCCTGCTCTAGAAACTAGAGACTTCAAGTATCAGAAAAGCTCATCTTGTGATACTATAAAAGATGTCATGTTTTATTTTCTTTCAGACTGAGGTTTCTGTCTAGATCATGATATGTTCAATTCAGGGAGAAACATTCAATTTATCACCGAGTACTACTGCTCTTAGAGAAAGAGATTTCTTTAAATAGTTATTCATTTTGAGCAATTCCGTATCTGAAAACCACTAAGAGGCCACATAACTTGATCTTCCAGATCATCTTCACAGCCCTGGCAATGCTGGAAACAAACCACCCACGAGAGACCAGCACTGATGCCTCAGCTAGCTTAATCCTGAAAGCTGCATCAAATATGCCCCCAAGTGTTCTCAGATTTCTAGAGCTGATTTGTTTTGTTTTGTTTTCAAATACAAAGAGTTTGATGAAGCAAGCAAAGAAATATGCATGGTCCAATGTTGTGTAACCAACCAGCACTGGTGTGCACCCATCAAATCTTATACATTACATTATAAAACTCACAATCTTTCTTATACAGAATAGGGCTCACTAGATACCGAGTATTTGTTGAAAAAATAAATGCATTTTTAAAATCAGTTGCTTAAAACCATTTCTGGGCATTGCTTCCCTACTGTCAATACCAAAGCTGCTCAGATTTTTTTGGGGGGTTATCACAATTCTTGCTTCTACCACTCTATATACACTGAGTGGCCAGATTATTATGATCCCTGAACGCATAATAATCTGGCCACTCAGTGTATATCCTATATAATAAAAGGCTAATATGCAAATTGTCCCCTCAGCCAGGAGTTCGACCAGCAGGCAGGCTGGCCAACCGCCCATGTCCCCTCTCCCTGGCCAGGCTGGCTGGACTCCACCCATACACGAATTCATGCACCAGGCCTCATGTATATATGATCAGAGATCATAATAATCTGGCCACTCAGTGTATATGACTTTTGTCAGGAGGTAGCTTTTCCACAGTCACCTCAAACTCATATCTCAAGTTGTATTATTTTTCCTTAAGACCATTTCCCTCTTGCCATGACTCATCTGAAGGGATGACACCACTACCTACCTGATTGGTGGAATCAGAAACTTGGGACTTTTGCTGGATATTCCATCTTGATTAGACCACATGTTCAACTGGTTGCCACGTTCTATCTCCTGGGCCTCTCTGACATTGCTATGGGACCCTTTCACTCCATCTATGCTGGTGCTTTTCTAGTTAAGGGACTGTTAGAAAAGTCTAACTATACTCTTGCCTTTGGACTTTGCCTTCTTCACCCACAAGACTGAAGTTTTCAGTCACCATTTAAACTTTTCAGAGACTCCCCAATCCGGGTGGAATGAGATTCAAACTCTTGGATGTGAGCTAAAGGGTCATTTTTTGTGTACTTTCTCCCTTTCAAGCTAGCCTTCCCACTACCCATTTCCTCCTCACATTCTACCTCTGCCATAATTCAATGTTTATATTTCCCTTCCCTCCCTGTGTATAATTCCCCGCCCCCCACCCTCTTTGCCAAATCCTTCTTTCCAAGTCTGATGCCTTCCCTGATCTATTCACATGGACTCATTGCTTCTTCCTTTGTTTTTACATAGTGACTCCTTAAAGGCAGGAATCAACTTTGATCATCTTTGCATCATGGGTGCCAAGCACAGTGCCTGGCCCATAAGGGGCTTTCAGAACCACTTGTGAACTAAATGAATGAACCGAATGACTAAGATGTACACAATTCACAAAACTGAAAATGAATGTAGGAAATAGGAAACAGAAAAAAAAAAAAACTGGATGCAGATGAAAAAGACTATTCTAAACATGAACATGCTTGAAGAAAACCTAAATAAATCATGAACTTGGAAATTGGAGTTCTAAGAAGGCTTTTCTTACTTTTCAAAGGAATAGTTATGAAGCTACAAAGTCGTATTTTGAAAGGTATTAAACTCTCCTAATTGTGCTTTTACAGAATTTTGTAAATGATTCCCCTCCCCATTTAATTAGTGTAGCTGATTTACCTCCATAATTCAGGGAAAATATTTTGTGCAACATTCTCTTTAATATTAGCACATTTGTATCCAGAGAGTTTCTATGCCTCATAGGAATATTCTGTGATCTAGATTTAATCTAATATTTGTCTGACTTCACCCACTGAATAAACAGGACTCATTAGACTCATTAGTATCACACACACTGAATCTTTGCTTTTCCCAACTGTAAAGCTGACCTTTGAAATGTAATCTGTGTTCTTAAGATTAGCATCCAATATATTACAACATGGTTATAGCAAATTCTTCCTCCTTCTTTCCCTCCTTCTCTTTCTCTACAACAGAGACAAACACATACAAAAACATTGTTGAAGAGCTTGAAGATTTGTGGAATATTTATGATGCTTTTATCTCTCAGTTTCTGAAAAATGGTATTTAAGATGTTAGCTCACATTGATATTTATTTTACTACATCTTAGTAACCAAGACTGGAAACTAGGTATAATGTGTTTTATGCAACAAGACACAACTATTAAAGTATAAGGTATATGCATTAAGTTTTTGTGTCCGAAATACAACTACATTTGATATACCTCTTACAGAATTGGAGCTTAAAATATATATATTAATAATTAAACTTTTCTTTTGGAAACTTTTATATTTAGCAAAGTATTGAGGCTTAAAATATTTTTACTTTAATTAAAAAGGCAAAATTATATTGCCATATATTTTATAGCTCAGGCTTCATTTAAGGATTTTCTAGTGCATATATTTAAAAAGTATTTTAGATACTATAAAGCATATTTCTGAGGTGTTTTCAAATTTGATATTTAAACATTTACTAATTGTGTTTTTCTGTCTCATGGCTTTTCCCAGTTTTCAATATTTTGAAAAGATTCATGAGATGCAGAATATAACTCATCTATCAGAATGGCTAAAATATTATGAAATGCATTTTTAAATCCTTTTTGAAATATCTCAGTAAGATATTAGCAATAATCACGATATTATTCAAAGGCAACAGGGATTTTTATTTATTTATTTAGTTTTCTAAATAGCTAAGACAGAAGCTTAGAAGCATCTATATATATAAAAGCCTAAGCGACCAAATGACTGGTCGCTATGACATGCACTGACCATCAGGGGGCAGACGCTCGATGCAGGAGCTGCCCCCTGGTGGTCAGTGTGTCCCCACAGCAGGAGCACCACTCAGCTGACTGACGGGTGCCAAAGGCAGGGCTCACAACTGGTGAGCGCCACTGCGGCTGCGCAAGCCTCTCCCGACCTCTCCCGATCGGGACTGACTGGGTGCGAGCCCACAGCAGGCTCACTGGGGCCAGGATGAGCGGGAGCAGCAGGCAGGAGCGGCAGGTAGTGTTGGATTGCTGGTTTTGGCCCGATCTCCGCAGGCCATGCCGAGGGACCCCAACGGTGCACGAATCTGTGCACTGGGCCTCTAGTTTTAATAATAAACAACTACAGATGCAAACAAATCCTAAAAGCAAGTTAGGTTATGGTTGTATGTCAGAAGAGTGTCAAAAACCCACAAAGTGAGTAAGTATGACTTCTGAAGAGAGCATTAAAATTCAGCACACACTGCTTCACATGATGCTGAACCTTTATCTGCAAAATGAGAAAGTTGGAGAGATTTTTGCAGCAATTTAAAATATGGAAATAGCCTCTTCTGGCTGATTTATGACGTGTGTGGAGTAGTGAATGAATGAACTTGAGTTTAGCCTGGGAACACTGTTCCACTAAATAACATGTTGGGCTTAATCCTGCAGTATGGTGTCATCCATTTCTCATCTCCCTCCTCTCCCATGCCAGAACTACCCTGTAAAGAGTCTCAGATCAAATAGAAAAGTTGGCCAACAGTCTGGGTTGTCAGATTGGTCATCCAACACAATTACTGACTCTGGACAGAGCCAAACCTAACGCACCTCAGGGAGAGAGTTATTTATAGCACACACTTCTTTAAACTACTCAGCGAATGTTAGAGATTCCAAGAGTTTGAAACACAGTACAATCAGTTTAACATGACTTTGGATCCAGGCAGAGGAGTCTGAGTTTGAACATCTCATTTTTCTGACCAGTAAATGAGACTTCATAGAGGATTAAATGAGAAAAAGCCTGCGAACTGCCTGAGCAAAACAAATCATGGCACACAGTGGTCTCCAAAACCATTATATTTTACTTATTAGTTAACATGGTGACTTTTTTCACTTTCATGAAAACTGTTTTTCACTGATACTCATATAATAATCCTCTAAGCAGGACCTTTAAAATGGTGATCTAGGTAAAGTTGAAATGGGTAACTTTTCTCCTTATTTCTTACTCCTTTGAACACTGTTCCAACTTGTCCATTCTTTGCTGGTGTCCCATATGATAGACCAGTGGTTTTCACATTGTTTAGTTGCAGTAGCAGAATTCTACTAAATGGAATCGTATGCTGAATCCTAACAGGTAGAGGTTAGAATCATATCCAAGAGGTATTTCTGAAGTGTGAAGTGGGTGGTTGGGTGGGAGGGACACAGTGGCTGGAGGACCCCAGCAGAGTTCATAGTGTGGAGAATATTGAACTTGACCAGTGCTGTTTCAACTGGAGTCCCCAGACAGCTGGAGAGGGTGGTCCACATGTCTATTTTAAGAAGTTTAAGGGGGAAAATGTTGCTGATAAACTCAAAAAGAAAAATCATTAGGATGCCTAATAAATAACTGCATATTTATAAATATTTATAAATCTATCACTGAGTTCTGTTTGGGTTCACAATTATGTTAGCTTCCAGCTCTCATCTAAATTGATAGCACTTAACAGATAATGTATGTTTAAGCATTTCTGTGTGTCCTAATTTCAAGGACAATAATCATTCAATGTCCATTATATTCCTGTTAAATTATTTTTACCTTGTACAAAAAAACACACAAAAACTTCTCTTTCTCAAGGATAATTACCGATTGAAAAATATTGTTATTAATTGACTCATTTCTTGAGTCATTTAATAAATTGAGATTTGGATGGGGCATGATAAAAACTGCAAAATGTGATATAGGGTAATATACACGTTTAATTATCCCTGGCTGGAGAGACAAGAACAAAGGCAGATCTAATCTATGCTTTTCTGCCAAACAAATGCCAGACAGCCTCCGGGATGAGCACGGGAGCACAGAAATAAAGATGAGCAGCAGTTACAATGCAGAAACGTGGCAGGGTTGGTAGAATGGCATCCTAAAGCACATGCTGGTAACGTTTGCTGAAGTCCAAGGGATCTGTTCTAAGGGGTCCAGGCATTGCTTGGCTCTGAGAAACTCTGCATTAGGCCCTTAAACAGCACTGACCCTCCATTAACACTGTCTGTCTCATTTTCTCTGGGTACTGCCCTCCCCTTAATCTTTTCAATGGTCCCTCTGTGAATAAGCCATGCCTCCTGGGAAGTTTTCAGGTTTTTAGACATTTTAACAGAGACCACCTGGAAACAAGGCTTTAACCCCAAAGAACTGAACTAGTGGAAATACATCTTTGCAGGCTGGCAGGGAATGGATGCTGCGCTCCTTAAATCACACACCTAGATAGTTGTCTGTCTTAATTGGAGGAGAGTTCACTGGCCTCCATTAATGCGTGATTCATTGATTCCTCTTGTACCTCTCTCCACACTCCAGGGCCTAGCTCTCCTATTAAAACATTCTCACTTTCCTTAGCCTTTATTTAGAGAGCATCTATTTATATCTCAAAATCTTTGTCAGTTTTATTCAATTGTGGGCACAAACAATACTTTAGTACAATACATTTTGTAGTTCACAGAGCAAAATGGAATATTTTCTCAGTTGTAAAATGCTATCAATTGCAAGGCCCACATTGATTTAATACCAACGTTTTAGGGAAAAAGAAGCAGTATATATTAAATGTACAAAATCAATTTGGAGATGCATTCCAATTTCATCCTGATTTCAGAAACATTACCTGCAAAGAGGCCTTGCATCTCAGAACAGAAAAACTAAAGCAGTGGTCGGCAAACCGCGGCTCGCGAGCCACATGCAGCTCACGAGCCGCGGTTTGCCGCTCTGTTGACTAATGAGTTTGCCGACCACTGACCTAGACTCTCGATTCAATAATTACATGCTGTTGTTGTTCTTTGTGATTAAGCCCCTATCCCAGTGGTCGGCAAACTCATTAGTCAACAGAGCCGCAGTTTGCCGACCACTGAACTAAAGTAAGTGACTAAGACTGGCCTCTACGTCAATGCCTGTAAGACACATGGAAGCGAAGCCGTGGCCGGGGAAAAAGTTTCCCCAAGGATCCATGCTGAACCCCAAGGGTTCTTGCAAACCTTCTGACTGGTCTCCCTGGTTCGGCCTTTGCCCATCTGCCAGCTGTTCTTCATACAGCAGAGTGATCTCTTTCAAGCCCTGGTATGACGACTTATGCCACTGCCTGAAAAGCCTCACTCAGGGGAAAGCCAGTGGTGTGCTGGGGCCAGCTCACACCAGTTGGAGGTGACTATTAAACTTTTAGGAATGTTGCAAGCTGGTTAGACAGAGCCATTGTTAAAAATTAAATTACATAAGTCTATAATTAAATAAATTATATGTAAAACAAATACTTAAATCTCATCTCTTTCTAATTATTATGTTACAGTTTACTGTTATCTAAGCCCTGGCAATAATTTACCTGGCAATAAATATACAAAATATACAAAAATATATCTGCATGTAGAAATACTAGCCGGTAGTTTCTCTTTTATTTGTGGTAGATATGTTCCAAGACCTTCAGTGGATGCCTGAAACCTCAGATACGAATTATATATACCATGTCTTTCCCTATGCATACCTATGATAATGTTTAATTTTAGGCATGGTAAGAGATTAACAACAACTAATAACAAAATAGAACAATGGTAGCAATTTCACTGGAATAAAAGTTATGTCAATTTGGCATTATTAAGTAAAATAAGGGTTACTTGGACACAAACACTGTGATACCACCACAGTCCGTCTGATAACTCGGATAGGTACTAAGTGACTAAAGGCAAGTAGCATACTAGTATACAGTGTGCATATGCTGAACAAAGGGATGAGTCCTCTGAGTGGGACAGAGTAAGACAGTATGAGATTTCATCATGCTACTCAGAATGGCATGCAATTGTTTTTTTCTGTAATTTTCCATTTAATATTTTTGTACCACAGTTGACCGGGGTAACTGAAACTGAAGAAAGTAAAACTGGGTAAGGGGTGACTAATGTATAAGTTGAACTACTGCACTGTCTCACCAGCTCTACATGCAGCCATGTCACACTTGAACTCAGCCCTGGTGAAAGAATACTTCCACCATAGCAATTGGTAGATGCTATAAATCATAGTTACCCCTCACCCCATGAACATTAAGCATTTATCAGCCCTCCACTGAACAAACCTAAAGTCCTTACACAGGCCTCTAACGCCCTGTGAGATCTGGCTCCTCAACACCTCTCAGACTTCATCTACCACTTTGCCCTCCTTCCTTTTATGCTAGCCACACAGGTGTCCTTGCAAGGGCTGGCTCACTGCACAACTCTAGGGGGCACCAGTCACACTGTTTTCTGTGTAAATGGTGCTGCTCCACTCCAGTGGCATCCCTCTGCCAAGGTAAGTAATTCAGAGACACTGCTCCTTCCTGTGTCTGAAAAAAAGTCACGCGCAATCCGGCCACAGAGCCTTTGCACTTGCTGCTCCTTTTACCTGTGATACACTTCCCCCCCAGATAGCCCGCTGCCTTCTCACTCACATTTATCTGGAATCTGTTCAAATGTCACCTTGTCAGTGAAGCCTTCCCTGACCAGGGCATTTAAAAGAGCAAACTTCCCCTCTCCCATTCTTTGGCACTTCTGAGCTCCTTTCCCTGCTTTCTTTTTCTTCCTAGCACTTATCACCAACTGATATACAAACTCTTATTTTTTACTCCCTGTTCTCTATTTCTCCCCCACTGCAATGTAAACACCAACAGAGTGCAGGCTTTGTTTCATTCTGTGTATTCCCGAATGCCTGGCTCAACAATATAATTAAATATTGAATGTATGATGATTTAACAAAGACTTTGATTTTCATTAATTTATGTATATATGTACTCACATATGTATGTGTATATACATACATATATAATTTTAATTTATACACACACACGCATATATATATATATACATATATATATGTGTGTGTGTGTGTGTGTGTGTATGTGTGTAGACACAAACACAAACTAGAATCAAGATATCTAGAATGAGTTACAACTGTGATGCTGATGGACATAAATTATTGCATCTTTGTTTGAGAAGCCTGATAGTGATCAGGGACACTGAAGCAGTGGAAAATGTTTCTTTGACACATAATAGGGTCTTTTTCTGGTAGTACAACATATGGGGACCAGAATCTGATGAACTTCCTACCTGAGAAACAGGAAATTCATTTTGCTCATCACTGGAAAGAGATCAAAGCAGGGACTTGACCTAGTTCACAAAAGGTGGCTATCGCTAAAGAAGGAATAATACATTCCAAATGGAAGTGGAAGCTTTAGTTCAAAGGGAAATATGAATTTGTCTGATCAGGCACACAAGAGATGAGAAACAACAAACAAAAAAAGAAGGAACTAGTAGAAGAGGAGGAGAAATGCCACTTGTCTGTGCAGAATGGTTTGAGAAACAACAGGAATAATGATATCTAAGACTCTATTGGGTATCCCCCTTTTTTCTCTGCTTATTCATCACATCCAAAAATTCAATGACCTAATTGTAGGCAGTATTGACCCCAAATCCTCCTATTGTATGGGTTTTAGAAATCATTTTGGACGCATTAAGGATGGGCACATATCTGAAACATTTAAATCTTCATCTTAAAAAGTTATAAAACAAAAGTTTTCAACTTTCTCAAATTACAGAAGATGACCTCAGTAAATTAATTTATCACATTTGCTCCCATTCCTACCCCAATAACCCTCACATTTGTATTCAGGAAGCATTTTCACCTATGAAACACTAGCTGTATTTTTGTTACTTCTTTGCCCCAAAGAGTGATAGTAATAAAATGGAAAGCTGATAGTAATAAAAAGGGCATCCTGTTGGCAGAATTAAGAGTCAGCCATGCAGCTCAAAGTTCCTGCTGGAGTTCAAGTGCCCCTTCCTTTCTTTACTGTCTATATTGATGTCTTGTCTGCAGGGCGTAACCCTGAGCCTGGCACAGACTAAATGCTCAGGAAATAGTTTTTGAGTGAGTGAATGAATGAATGGCTAAAATAAATAGGAATATTTCATTTGCCTTGGACATTTTGCCACCTTGCCTCGTTTTCCAAATATATATTTTTTATGGTTTTTAGAGAGCGAGGAAGGAAGTGGGAGAGAGAGAGAGAAACAGCGATGTGAGAAACATCGATGTGGGAGCAACACTGAGCGGCTGCCCCCTGCACACCCCCTCCTGGGGATCAAGCCTGCAATCTGGGCATGTGCCTTTGACCAGAAATCGAACCAGCAACCTCCTGGTGCACGAGATGACTGAGCCACACCAGCCAGGTCTCCATGATTCTTTATGAGCATATGTGATTTAGGTAATTTCCCTCTAAGCCCTTAATTACAAATGCTAATTAAGACAAATGAGAGAAGTTACAGGTGGTATTTACTCGTGGCATAATAAAAGTGGGCTATGACATCCACCTTTGATATTATTCACCTACTCAAACAATTGCCTGGGATTGCCATTTGTTAATGACATGGAATCATTATTCAGGATACAACACCTTCAGGATTGTAATTAAGCCCTGGTTTCTATGACTCAGCCACACTGTGTGCCCAGTGTTAACAGCAGAGTAGGTGAGGTGGAGCGCATAACAAGTCGTTTTCCTGTGCATTACAAATCATCAGGGGAAAGAAAGCAGCCTGATTAGGCAGAATGCTTGTGCAGCTATGTCAGATACCAGGTAAGGAACAATGACTGCTATGGAATTAATAAGATATTAACGTAGCTGCTCCTTAGTGCACTGCAACGGTAATTGAAATACTCTGAAGCAAAAGTAATCTCATGGGCCTCAGGAGTGGGGCCTCAGTACTCTACTTGGAAAAACCCCCACAACTGTTATGTCTCATTTTCATTAATGTAATAATAATAGTTAAAAAAAAGATCAACTCATTATACCAGTGCCTTGAAGGTTGACAAAAAAAGTTGATGTTAACATGCTTGCTGAGTCTGAAAAGGAGCATGTCAGAACACCTGCAGTTTGAAAAGCATTACGCCCTTTAATTGCTATCATCTTCTCTCGCCTGTCCTTGAAGGCAGTGTCCAGGCAACTGTAACGATAGTATCATCATCAGTGAAAGTGGAAATGGAAAAGACCAAGAGTTCTTTCTCCATGGTAAGATGCAAGCATAAGAGCTAATGCTAGTACTATTTTATTGAAGGTATGCTTGTTTACATGATAAAATGGTTTTTTTTAAAAAAGGATTCTAGGAAACTATCATTTATTCTTAGGGGGCAAGATGATGTGATAGGAAGAAAGGGTAGGCGTTGGATGCAGCCAAACCTGGGTCACACCTCTTAACTGTAAAGCACACGCACCTCCTCATGCATGTGGGTTCCAAGTGGCAGTGAACTCAGGGAGTCAGACTGACATGTTAATATGTAGAGTCCCCTGTCCCTCCTGACCCTATGTTATTGTTTAATATTCTCTGGTTCTTAAGCTTCATGGCTTCAGAGTCTGTATCTGTCTCACTCATTATCATATCCCCAACATCGAACACAAATCCTAGCACGTAACACGCTTTCCAGCAATATGAGTTATTTATTGATGAGGGCAGTACAGATTAAATGAGTTAGTATCTGTACTCAGCCTCCAATAACTATTAACTATTTGATTAACTATTTTTCTTCTCTCACCAGTAAATATAATTTAAACATTAAATTAATTTAAAAATTAAAACATTCAATTTATAAGTAAAGTATTAAAGCATTTAGTTATAATGATGATACATACTTATTATTAATAATTATCATGTTTTTAGATCAATTACAGAAAATTAGGGGTTCTAAACATTGAATTCTTATAATATTTCTATGAATTAGGTAAGGGGTAAACACTGTCCCCTGATTAAGAAATCTTGGTATATAAAATTAAATAATTTAGAAAATGAAAAGAATTACCTTGGAATTATATAATTATAAAGTTCTTTTAGGGAGTTGAAAAATATTTTTATTTACTAGCATGTGACTTATACACAGTACTACACATATTGCATATAGTTAAGATATCCAATTTTTATAGTTCCAGAAAGTGGAAATACAGTAATCTCCCCTTGTCAATGGGTTTGCTTCCTGAGGTTTCACTTACCTGTGGTCAACGACAATCTGAAAATATTAAATGGCAAATTCCAGAAATAAACAATAAGTTTTAAATTGCATGTCATTTTGAGTTGTGTGATGAAATTGCACACTGCCCTGCTCCATCCCTCCTGGGATGTGAATTGTCCTTTGGTCCAGCATATCTGAGCTCTGTATCTTGTCTGCTCATTATCACTTAGTATCCATCTCAGTTATCAGATTGACTATTGCGGTATCACAGTGCTGTGTTCATGTAACCCTTATTTTACTTAATAATGGGTCCAAAGTCATTTACATTACTTTTATCACAACACTAGAGGCCCAGTGCACGAAATTCATACACGGTGGTGGGGGTGTCCCTCAGCCCAGACTGCACCCTCTCCAATCTGGGACCCCTTGAGGGATGTCCGACTGCCTGTTTAGGCCCGATTGGATGTCCGACTGCCTGTTTAGGCCCGATCCCTGTGGGATCGGGCCTAAACAGGCAGTCGGACATCCCTCTCACAAACCAGGACTGCTGGCTCCCAACCGCTCGCCTGCCTCTGCCTAATAGCCCCTAACGGCGTCTGCCTGCCAGCCTGATCAACCTTAACCACTCTCCTGCCAGCCTGATTGACACCTAACTGCTCCCCAGCTGGCCTGATTGCCCCTAACAGCCCTCCCCTGCAGGCTTGGTCGCCCCCAACTGCCCTCCCCTGCTGGCCTGGTTCTCCCTCCAATTGCCTTCCCTTGAAGGCCTGGTCATCCCCCTCTCCTGCTGGCCTGGTGTCCCCCAACTGCCCTCCTCTGCTGGCCTGGTAACCCCTAACTTCCCTCCCCTGCTGGCCGGGTCACCCCCAACTGTCCTCCCCTGCAGACCTGGTCTCCCCCAAGTGCCCTCCTCTGCCGGCCCGGTCACCCCTAACTGCCCTCCCTGCTGGCCTGATTGCCCACAACTGCCCTCCACTCAAGGCCTGCCCCCCCCCGCAACTGCCCTCCCCTGCAGGCTTGGTTCCTCCCAACTGCCCTCCCCTGCTGGCCTGGTCCCCCCCAACTGCCCTCCTCTGCCGACCTGGTCACCCCCAACTGCCCTCCCCTGCAGGCCATCTTGTGTCCACATGGGGACAGCCATCTTTGACCACATTGGGGCAGCCATCTTGTTTCTTGGTGTGATGGTCAATTTGAATATTACTCTTTTATTAGATAGGACTAGGGGCCCGGTGCACGAAATTCGTGGACTGGGTGTCGGGGGTCCCTCAGCCCAACCTGCCCCCTCTCACATACTGGGAGCCCTCAGGGGATGTCCTACTGACGGCTTAGGCCTGCGCCCTACAGGGAGCGTACCTAAGCTGCAGTCTGGCCTCCCTTTGTGGGAGGCAACCAGGCTGGTCAGGGGAAGGCACCAGTCCCATCACCCCACTGCTGCAGCCACTGTCAGTCACCACAGCCACCAAGGTGTTTTCGTCAACACGAACTCCAGTCCCTTCACCAAGAAAAAATGACAACTTTCTTTAGGCATTTTCAAGATGTGTCTTTCATAGGATATGGATTTCTTTATTTATTTTTTATCCTCACCTGAGGGTATGTTTCCAATGACTTTTAGAGAATGTGGAAGAGAAAGGGAAAGACAGAGAGAAACACTTTGATTGGTTGCCTCCTGCATGAGCCCTGATCTGGGCCCTGGCCAGGGAGGAGCTTGCAACCTAGGTACATGCCTTTGAACAGAATCAAACCCAGACCCTGCTGTCTGCAGGCTGAGGCTCTATCCACTGAGTCAAACCGGCTAGGGCAGTATATAACATTTCTTAGCCCTCCAGCAGTGGACCTTCATTTTTTTCTCCAGAAGTGTGGTGGAAAAACTCTAGATCACCTTTTTGGATTCTTATTACCCAAGTTACTAAGAATATTACCAGTGGCATACAGGAAGCTTAGCCAATGTGCAGTCAGAAAAGGTGTTTCCTCTATAGTTCACACCAATCTAGGGCTGGGCCCTGCCCAGGCCTAAAGCCTCTGGCCGAAGCTTTAGGCCTGGGCAGGGGCCCTCCAGCTCCCTCTGATCACCAGCTCAGCCCCTGCCCAGGCCTGCCCAGACTGAAAGCCTCTTGGGCAGGAGCAGACCCCCAGTTCCCTACAATCAATTGCAGGGGGTCCGCTCCTGCCCAGGCCGAAAGCAGACCCCCAGCACCCTGCCCAGGTGATCAATTGCAGGGTGTCTGCTGGTGTACCAGGCCGAAGCAATGCCCAGCTCCCTGGAATCGATTGCAGGGGGTCTGCTCATGCACCAGGCCAAAGAAACCCCCAGCTCCCTGCAATCGATGGCAGGGGGTCTGATCTTGCACCTGGAGCCTGAGCGGACACCCAGCTCCCCGCCTCCGATGGCAGGGGTCAGCTCTGGGAGCCTATGTATGTAAATTACCTGCCATCTTGGTTGGGTTTATTTGCATACTCGCTCTGATTGGCTGGTGGGCGTGGCTTGGCTGGTGGGTGTGGCTTAAGCGTAGCCAAGGTGCGGTCAATTTGCATATTACTGTTTTATTAGGTAGGTCAATTTGCATATTACTGTTTTATTAGGTAGGATATTATTATAATTATTTTATTATTATTGTTAATCTCTTACTGTTCCTAATTTATAAATTAAACTTCATAGGTATGTATAGGGAGAAAAGAATATATAGAGTTCTGTATTACCCATGGTTACAGGCATCCACTGAGGGTCGGAACACATACCCTGCAGATAAGGGAGGGGAGGGGGTACCCTAAGACAGTGGTCAGCAAACTCACTAGTCAACAGAACCAAATATCAACAGTACGATTGAAATTTCTTTTGAGAGCCATATTTTTTAAACTTAAACTTCATCTAAATAGACTTTCCCAGGCCATGGTATTTTATGGAAGAGCCACACTCAAGGGGCCAAAGAGCCACATGTGGCTTGCAAGCCACAGTTTGCCGACCAGGGCTCTAGGATTAATATTCTTTATCAAGCATCCACATAGAAACATCAGTAGATTTGTGTTGGGAATGTAGGAATTTGAGTTATTAGGTCAATAATTTCTCCTCTAGAATACACAGGCTTCCATGAGCCACCTGTGTACATGTAAATGGTATCTTAATATCCTTCCTACTTGGATCACAGATGACGAAATTCTCTGAGTTGGTTCGGGACCTGAAGAAGAGTCAATGAATTTATTCTCCATTACAACAGATGATGAAAGATTGGTTCAGAGGTAGAGAAATTACATTAAATGAATGAAGAAAAAGGCAGCTCTCTTATTTGAAGAGATTTATTTTCCCTTTGCTCCAAAAATTCAGCTGGGACCATCTCCACATGCAAACAGTTGAACCCACATAATATGAAAGCTTTGACCCCCTTCTCTCTGACATAAACCTCATTACCTATGCATTTCAAATCTTGAAAAAGCCTCCAGCTGCAAAAAGAAGATGGCCCCCTGGAGGCTGCTTATAGCCACATGACTCGATTAAAATGTACGGTCCTATCAGCCTTATTCTTGGAGAGGATGAAGTATGTCCTTCAAAGCGATGATTTCATTCTTTAAACCTATGCCCTGGTTTCCTTAGAGAGCACTTGCCTGCTTTCTGTTTTCTCAGTTGAAATCAGATAAAAATTTCCCAACACTGCCTTGAGTTTAAATGAGTTGGCCCTGACCACCACTTAACTGTCCTATCTAATAAAGAGGGAATATGCTAAATGACCATCACACTCTTGCAAAGATGGCAGTGCTCATAGCCAATAAGAAGGGAATATGTTAATTTCTGCCATGCCTTTAAAGATGGCGGCACCCACAGCCACAAGATGGCAGTGCTCAGTCCCCTCAGCCCTGCCGTGGTGGCAGGCGTGCAGCTGCTCCATGCACCTGCCTCCAGAGTCCCCCAGGCCCCTCAGACCCCAGCCGCCCAGGGGTGGCCCGAGGCGCAGGTAAGCCTTGGATGGCTGCTGCCCAGCCACCCAAGGCCAGCCCAAGGTGCAGACAAACCTTGGATGTTGGCTGCCCAGCCACCCAGGGCCGGCCCGAGGTGCAGGCAAGCTTCGGATGGCAGCTGTCCAGCCAATGCCCGAGGCTCAGGTAACCAGGGCCGGCTGAGGCTTGCACTGCCAGCAGTGGCAGCAGCAGGGGTGTGATGGGGGTGTCGCCTTCCCCTGATCACCCGGTCACCTCCCGCCCCTGAGGGATCCTGGACTGTGAGAGGGGGCAGGACGGGCTGAAGGACCCCCACCTCCAGTGCATGAATTTTTATGCACCGAGCCTCTATTTAACTTATAAGAGACAGTAGAGTTTATGGTTGAGAATCATACACAAATTGATTCTGGAGGCATTTGGCCATTTACTAGCTGTGTGACTCTGGATTAGTCATCCATCTTTTATAAGTCTCATTCCTAAGTCTGTAAAATGGGAAAAGAATTGTACTACCATTTAGTATTCTTACAAGAATTAATTGAGACAATACATGGAAAGCACCCAGCTTGGCACCTCAAAATACCTCAATAAATAATAGTAATAGTAATAATAATAATAATAATAATAATAATAATAATAGTACTGTAATTTATTATTATAATCATTTCCAATTATTTCAGTTATTATCTTTCTCAGTTGGGTTTGAACACAATTAGAACACAGAAGGGGCTATGCAAGGTTCACTGGTGTTGTGTTGGATTGTCTCATGCCTTATCTTCACCTTGTGCACATGTACCAAGGAAGGAATTTACCGCCCATGATCCTAACCCACCAGAATGTACACTTCTGTATTTTTTTTTAGACAGAGCCAAATTTCTTAGCCTAATAGCCCATATCTAATGATTTGGATTCAGTCTGCCTTTCCCACTTTCTAACGGCTATCCCAACAACCCAGCCAAAGGAGACTACTTTCTGTCTCTTGAATATACCTTTGTACCCTTGCTTACAATGTGTGCATTCCCTACAAGCCTGTCCAAGTTTACTCTGTTCTTCAACACTTAGGTCATATGCTCCTTCCTCAGTGAGATCTTCTCAGATCTCTTTAAGACATCTTTTTTCTGCTAGGAATTTCCACAGATATGAACCATGGCATTTTGGAGAGAAGAATGCAGACCTAATTTCACTGTAGAATCCTAATGTAGCTGTGTATCTTTTGGTTGGTCACTTTACCTCTCTTAAATGCATCTTTTTCATTTGTAGTGGTGATAATAATGACATCTTAAGTGGTCTTTGTAAAGCTAAAGTAAAAACCTTAGTTCTGTGCCTGAGTCCTAGCCACTGTTCAAAAAAGTCCACCTTACCACAATCTAATATATCACCAACACAAAATCTCTTTCCCATTTACTGGATTTGAACATTTCCCATAGCTCCTATTGCATTATCATTTACTTCTTTTACACATTTGTTAAAACTTGTGTTTGCTCAAGTTCAAGTTATAGTAAACAAGATTATTGTTATTGGAAAGCTTATCTTTGAAAATGTGGAAACTTCATAACTGCATATTGCATAAGGTACAAGCATATTTAAAAACATACATCAAACACTTTAGAGTGAGTGGTGGTGGAGTAAGGGACGTATGGGGTAAAAAGAAGGAAATAAAACAAGTCTGGTAGGAAAGAATTATAACACTGTGCTAGGAACTGATGATATAATTAATTCAACTATTTTTGCTCCTGAGGGTCCATTTAAAAATAAAAACTTAAGACTCAGCAACTCACAAATGTGAATTGTAGAGTTCCCACTAGTGCTTTTTACACTTGGAACATGAACAATGAGTAACGCTTTATGGCTGAGAAGCCTGTCACACAGCATTCATAAAGATCTGAGGGTAAAATTAGGAAAGAAACCTGGGCCTCCAGAATGGTGTTCTTTGAACTTTCTTGAGATTGCTGTAGGAATTCCTAGGTCTGAGCAAATGTTCTGAAGGAATTTATGTGAAAAAAAGGCACTTTTTTCTTAAGAAAACACTTTCTGATAGGCTCGAAGAGTCGGCAAAGAGAATTAGGTTTCTAATCAAATCCTGTGTGAGTGTGGGTAACCAATTAACACGCTCAACTCCCATCACCATGGTGGCCAGGATGAGCCAGCCGAGCGGTAAAGTCAACTTTCGCATGTGCTCTCATCAATGAAAATCAGGTAGCGGTAGCTTCACTGAGAAAAAGAAAAGTCCATTCTCTCAGTGATCTGTACCTACAGACAAAGAAGACAAATGACACTTTTAATAAGAAGGCTGTCAGCTCCAAAAGGTATCATCCGTGATGCTACAGAGCCACATAAAAGATGTGCCAGTCATACTTAAAACAGCACCCATGCTTAACAGAAAAATAACACCAAAAAAATATACAGCGAAGAAAAGAATAAAATGCGTGGGAGAAAGTCCTGAAAGAAAAGAATCTGCAATTTTACAGGCTGTCACTGCCCTTTAGGCATTAAGATGATGCTATGGAAAGCGGCCGAGGCAACCAAAGTGGGTAACATGGCTTTACGGAGTTCAACGTGAGTCAGTCTCGCTGTTGTATGTTGACCACCTGCATCTGGCCAAAGAGTGGAAGAACATACATATGAATTCCAAAGAGCAGCTTCATCAGCACATCCTACAGGAGGCTGCCACTGAGTTAGGTCACTTGAGCACATTTTGAGACAGGCTCTGGATTGTTAAGAGTATAGGGAAAAGTATTTTAACTAGTAGAATAAATATTTTGTGAATTAGTAGCTCTCTGGGCATATCTTTGGATCTCAGATGCTTTTTGAATTCAAACTGACTAAATTGGAGTTATTATCAAAGTTCTTTTAATCAGCTTCACTTAAAAAAACATAAATGTCAGCCTGGCTGGCTTGGCTCAGTTGTTGAACATCAACCTATGAACCAGGAGAGGTCACAGTTCAAATCCCGAATATATAGAGATTTGGGCAAGATTCTTAAAGTTATATTTTAGGAAACAGAGGAACATATGTGAAGTTAAGAGAAAAAACTGGAAAAAAGATATTTGCAAGACATATAGCAAACAAAGAATTAGAGAAACATTACATACAGAACACCTATAAAACCAATTAAGAAAACAAAATATAATAGGAAGAAATAGACCAAGAAGATGAACAGGACATCCAAAGAATAGGGACTCTGAATTGCCATTCAACATAATAAAAGATGCTCATTTTTATTAGTAATCAGGGAAATGTCACCTCAAGAGAGATACTGTCAGCAAAAGGTTTAAAATTATGATAATAAGTATTGGGGAAGAAAAACTCTTATAAAGAGCTAAGGGAAATTTATATCTGTTCAATCACTTCAGAGAGCAAAGTGGCAATACCAATAAAATTTAAAATGTCTGTATCCTATGACCCAGTAATGCTATGGTGAAAAACAAACAAAACAAAATCCCTTGCATGTTTTCACAAAGAAATTTACTGTGGAATAACACGTATTCTAATTCTCTGTGTGTGTTTTTCTGCTAGTATTCTCAATTCTACAACTCTAAATCTTTCACATCAACTATTTAAAAACATTTCTTTTAATTTAACTAATTGCATTAATTATTTAAAGATTACCCAAACTGTAAGCTTTGATACTCTTTTTGGCTCCAGCCTCTGCCCTGTCCTACAATGTAATGATTCACCCCACATAGCCACATGTAGCCCTAAAATGCACTCTTTCTCCACTCTATCCCAACAGATCACTCCCTCAGTAGTTTGTGCCAGGCTGCCTGCGATACCTTTCTATTTGCTTCAGGTGTTTTATTTTATAAATAAATAAATATATCTGGCAATATAATATTGTGTAAGTTTAACATGTGCAACATGCTCATTAGATTTATATATGGCCATATGATTGCCATTGTAGCATTAGCTAACACTTATAGCACACCATACAATTATCAGTAATTTTTGGGGGGTGGGAGTAAGTAAGATCTAGTCTCTTAGCAAGTTTGATGTTCTTTCTTCCTCTCTCTCTGTTCACTTCTCTCACTCCTTAAATCACTACTCCACTCACTGTAATAGCCAGATTCATCCTTGTAAACCAGCACACTGGTCCTCTGCTCAGTTCTTCCGCGGCTCTCCACCGAATTTATAGAACTTCCATAATTCTTCACTTGGAAGTTATGGTTTTCTATCACCTTGCCTTGATTACGTTTCCTGACCTCATCTTCCACTACTCCATGATATGTGCTCAAGTGTTCCATGATTACTCAGATATTAGGCAGCCCGATTGTTTGAATAATTATTTACACTGCTATCCCTCTGGCCTCTGGATCATAGACAATGACAAGCCAGCAAGACCTGGAAATGCTCTTTAGGAAGGTGAACCTGGCCTTTTGCTCCAGTTTCTTTTAGTCCAGGGTGAAGAGACATTTGTGTTTGTGTGTGACATACAAGATAATTAACTGTGAAAAGCTTGGCAAATCATTATGTTACAACTGAAGCTTTAAAGAGACCCTAATACATCCATCAAACACATCATTCTCGTAACGATGACACCAGGTTCTGCTGATGGAGCCACAGTGACTAAGTCACTTTATTTTTTAATGAGGTGAAGCTTCCTTGTGTAACAATCAATACCCATTGCTAAAGAGATCTGGGCAGCCTTATAACTGTTACACATTCAATTATTTTAGTAAAAGTAAATACAACCTGAATAAATAAGCTAGGCTGAGTCTTGGCTTCAAAACACTTCGATTAGGATCACAACTAAGTTTTTCCCTAATACACAAGAGTTATGATTTGTATCTACTGACCACATTTGAAAGGACTTAATTGCATTGTAGAACCCACTCCCAGAAATAGTAGCCTTTGTCTATTGAATTAGACAAATATACAAAAGGCTATTTTTCTTCTCATTAATGTGGTGTGATGGTATAATGCGAGACTTTAAGACAAGTATTTATTGCATGCCTATTGTCCTTGAACTAACCTAGACATGTGAAATCTACTTTTGAATTGAAAGCTAGTTTCTGTCTCAAGAAGTTTAGCATTTAGTGAGGAGCCCAAGATAAATCGGTTTCTGATTAGCCTCAATGATACTAATGACAACCACTAAATTCTCCAGAATCTAATGATGTTAGAGTTATGTTTGGGGAAGTAAGGTTTGGGGATTATGACAAGAGTGCTGTTACCCTGTAGAACCAGTGCCACCAGGGCTCCCAACCTCTGGGCTGCTATTCACGGTGGGCACAATGCTGGATACCTCACAGGCATTATTTCTGGTCATTGCAAGAGATCCTGCAAAGCTATGCAAGGGGAAACCAGAACAGAAAGAAATTTCCCCAAGGGGATATAAACTTTTACATTTTAAAAAATTCTTTATTGTTGAAAGTATTACATATGTCCCTCCCCCATTGACCTCCTTCAGCCTGCCCCAGCCCCCGGCCCCAGGCCCTCACCAACCTATTGTCTGTGTCCATGGGTTATGCATATATGTATACATGGTCTTTGGTTGATTACCTCCCACCCACCCACCCTCCACCACCTTCCCTCCAAGATTCTGCACTCTTCCATGTCTCTGGATCCACTCCGTTCATCAGTTTATTTTGTTAATTAGATCCCACATATTTGGAGTTTAGAGGAGACTATTGTAGGTTATAAAAAGAGGGAAAAACAATAAAGATTATCTTGTTTTAAAAAAATTCAGATGGAAGAAGAGTATTTCCATCAGGGAGGTTTCTTAATATATAGTTGAGAATAGATGGGTATACTTTTTTAAAATTATTAAAAACCTAATATATTTTATGTTTACACAAATTATCCTCAAAACAGCCTTAGAAGATAGAACTAATGCCCATTTTGCAGATGGAGAAAAAAAGTTTGGTGACATAGCCTGAAGTTACTTATCCATTAGTACAAATCCTGGACTAGATCTGTATTGGAGCCTGAAAAGAATGGATTGTAGACATGTGATACAGTTGTGACTATCAGAAGAGAATGATGAACATAGGCCAGCAAATTAAGAAATAATTCAGACTATTTTCCCTATAAGCTCTCTGAAGACAGGGACAGTTTTTAACTACAGTTGAAAAAAATAGAGATTGTGGAGATAAGAGTGTTGGATGAAACATCTTTCTTTTCAATGATATTCTTCTTCCATGTTCTATGGCAGTGGGTTGTGCACAGGGAAATAATTTTGTTCTCCTTATACCCAGAATCGTTTCCTTAATCACAACCTCTCCCTCAGTTTCTGGACTCGCTCTTTGCCCTCTCAAAGACTGTCAGTTCCTTAATCCTTTCTTCCCTTGTTTATCAGTTCCCACTTCTCTAGGCAAGAGTCTTCCTGAACTCCTAACCCAGACCTAAATCATGGTTCACCCTTTCAACTTTGTCCTTAGCTCCTTTCATTCCCTTGATCTTGCACTACAGATGTCTTGCCAATATCTCACCCTTAGTACAGCTGAACATCTGTTTTCTTTGGTCTACAAAGCATTTCTAGAGGACACACTCTAAATGTGATAATTGAATCCACTATTTATGCTTTCCAACGTCCGCTGAGTTTCCAACATTGTTCCACAATACTTTCAGTCATCTTGAGCCTATTCATTACCCGTCTTCAATGAAGACTGCTATATATTTGTTCCCTGTTCCCAAGCCTCTCTCTTTTAATCTCATCAATTTATACTTTTTTTGACTTCACTAAGAAAGGTCATCTTTTGTGAATTTCTTTAGCATCTCATCTCTGCATCTTAAAATTCCATTAATTTACCTATTCCCTACTTCTTTATCCTCCTTTTAAAAAATGATTGTGGCTCTAACTGCTTTTTGTGCTCTTAAACTTACTTTTTAAAATTATAGACCATTGTTCTTCTCTTTCTCACATTCTCATTCTCTCTCTCTGTTCCTCTTTCTATTGGTTTCTTCTTCTTTGTGTATAAATTGGTTCACTTTCCCTTGACTCTTCAAAACAAAACAAACCCTACTTCCCACCCATCTTTTACATCTCAGAAATCATCATGTCTTATGAACTGTGTCTCACTATCTACTTCCACCTACCCTCTCCTCTCACAAGGTAGAAAATCTGGTCTCTTAAAAGTTACCACCAGCTTTCAAATTATCAAATAAATTGACCTTTTCTCAGATTCTCAGGGCATCTAACACTTTTTAACATGTCCTTAAAAGTCATGGTTTATCAACCTCAGCATTAATGACATTTATAAGAGGGACAAATTTGCTGTGGGGGCTGTCATGTATATTGTAGGATGTTTAGCAGCATCTTGGTCTTCACCACTGATGCCAGCAACACCGCCCTCAGTTGCAGCAGTCAACAATGTCTCCAGAAAATTGTCACAGGTAAAGAACCACTGTTCTCAATGACCTCCGCCATTGGCTTCCACACACTGTGCTAGCCTGGCTGTATTCTATTTAACTGAAGTACCTTCAATGTTTAATTCTGCAACTGCCTGCTAACTGATGGAAATATGTGTATTGAAGGGCATTGGAAGGGCATTGCGCTAAGCAGTATGGGCAATAAAAAATGAAGTGGCCATTCATTCTTCTCTTAAGGAATTTATTATCTAAAGGTAGAGACATAACTAATTATGTTGCAAAGGATTTCAAAGCTAGTTAGTGGTAGAGCTGAGAGTAGGTCCTCTGACTCCCATTCCAGTATTCTTTCTAATCACATTTTCAAAGGAAAACACAACCATACTCTCTGTCACCTTAAATATATAATGGAGTATCATCATGGTATCTCATATTGTTATATTTTCCCCTAATTAGATAAACAAAGCAGGTATAAATATTATAAGAAATAATTTGTAAGGTAAGTTCTGAGAATGTACTGAGGATGCATAATGTAAATGCTCAAGGCTCAGAAATAAAATTTTAAAAAATTGAGTCAGAAAATAGGCCCATGTCATTGGTAAGCCAGAAAAAGATCTAGGAAATATACTGTTACCTTGAAAGAGTGGTTGGAGGTGGAGTTCCCAACAGCGTGGACTTGAGAGCCACCCAGGGAATGATATGAGTGTATGGGATGAACATTCCAAAGACTGGTTTAATTAACTCACTTGACACTTTTTGTCAATATTCTCTCCACTTAAACACAGCTTTCTACCTAAACACAGTCCTGTATGCCCATCTAGACCATTTACTAAAGAATTATAACCTAAAGTAACTTAAAATGATTGAAAAGAGGAAGAATTGGGAAAGAGCCAAGGCAAATTTTCATTCCCTGATGCCAGTGCACATGGTAAGTGTGGCATGAAGACAATGGTATAATTGTGTATTTATTACATAATAGTAGTATATAGTATAGTTGTATGATTACTGTGTAAAATTTTTATATATTTCAAAAGTGTAGTTTAAAAAATATATAAAATACCCTTTACAAAAAATTGTGATAATTGCTCATTTCATTAAATCTCATGTTTCTGAATCAATGTTTTTGTACTAGTAAATGAGGGAAAATAATCCACAGCTTCATAAATGATAAAGTCAAACAATAATATTTCAGTCTTTCCATTAACTTAATTTTAAAAACTATATATTGATTTGAGAGAGAAGGAGGAAGGGAGAGAGAGAAAAGAGTGAGTGAGAGATAGAGAAACATTCATGAGTTGTTCCACTTACTTATGCACATTGGTTGATTCTTGCATGTGCCCTGACCAGGGATCGGACCTTGGCATATTGGGATGATGCTCTAACCAATTAAACTACCCAGCCAGGATCCATGAATTTTTTTATTTTATATGACTCATGACGATAAATATTTACTGGATTTTTCTGTTCCCCAGTATGCTAATATAGGCTACTAAGATGCATTTAATTGACAAATTTTTACATTTTAGAAATAGCTTATAGAGAAGAATCCATGCCCCATCTTTTATTATTGCTTTTTCACTCACAGATACATTAATCATCAGTCCCAAGCTGAGAAAACAAATTTTCCTGCATTATCCAAAATGCAGTTGCTACTGGTGAACAAAATTATTTATTCATGAGACCTTTCATATAAAGAAGATATTTAAAGCGTTTGTGAGCTAGTCCCACTTTTATTATTTGTTTAACATATTAGAGTTCTATGCATGCCAAAATAATGAGTCAAATTGCTCTGTTGCCGAGATGACATCCCATACAACAGAGATGCTCTATTTTAGAGCACTTACAGATAGGGCTTAATATGAGCAGTCAACGGACATCAGATCAACTGAAGATTTTCAGAGCAGCTTTATTTTTCAGGCGAGTACAACTGAAAGCCTTCTGTTGATAACCAGGGGGCATTTTCAGTGCCTTTAATGGTGCGCACCATTTCCTATCACTGCAAATGTCAAGCTGCTCCTCACCCGAGCTTATTGGGCTCTCCCACAGGGATGGGGCAAGATTTGCCACCTTGAACTGAGAGCTAAGTAATGTATCATGTGAAATGAAAGGGCAGTAAATAGGCTCCAGGGAAGCTACATGCCTGTGTGGGCACAGAGACAGGGAAACAAGAGAAAGGGGTGAGAAGATATGAGAGGAGTGACATGAGGGCACTGGGCTAGAAATCAGAGGCCATAGGTTCATGTCCTGGTTTTATTGTTAACCAGTGGGCCTAATACAGTGTCTGACGCTTAGCAGGTGCTTAATAAATAGATGACCACTTATAAATATTTCAACCTATTGACTTATCCCCCGGTATCTCTTCTGTTATTCTCTCACATTGGGTATGGTAAGACTCAACGTAAGTGCTATAAATTTTTGACAAATCTTAAGAAGTTGTTACTATTAGCTGATTGCCACATACAGAAAGAAAAGGAATAGTAATGGTTAATAAGAAAAGAATCAATGAATTCACCCAAGCTATGTTTTGTCACCTACCAATTCAGAGAAATATTGAATCAGATATATTAGCCAGGCCTTGTAATCATTTCAAAAGTTCAGGCCTCCAGGAAGTACTAGATAGACTACAAATGACCATCCCAAACATTGAACTCCAAATCTAGAAGTATAGGAAGCACTGCAGTTGTTCTAAGAAAGAGAGGTGCTGGCTGAGTCTATATTTTTTTTAATCTTTATTATTAAAAGTATTGCAATGTCCCTTTTTTTCCTCCTATTGACCACTTCTATCCTGATCTGTCTCTACTTCAGGCCTTCACTACACTATGGTCTGAGTCCATGGGTTATGCATATAAGTACTTTAATCTCTTTCTACCCACCCAACCACCTTCCCTCTGAGATTTGGCAGTTTATTCATGCTTCTGTGTCTCTGGATCTATTTTGTTCATTAGTTTATTTTGTTCTTTAGATTCCACATATTAGTGAGATCATGTGATACTTGTCTTTATTTGACTGGTTTATTTTGCTTAGTATAATCCTCTCCAGGTCCCTCCATGGGTAAGAGATCCTTCTTTTTCTGCTGCATAGTATTCCATGGTATAAATGAACCACAGCTTTTTTATCCACTCATCTCATGGGCACTTGGGCTGGTTCCAGATCTTAGCTATTGTAAATTTTGCTGCTATAAAGATAGGGGTGTATATGTCTGAGTTTATGAAAAATCCAGTATTATAGTTAATAATACTATATTGCATATTTAAAAGTTGCTAAGAGAGTAGATCTTGAAAATTTCCTTCTGCCAACATTAAACATAATACACAGAGCACTTAATATATTCTAAGCCATCAAATGAGAGAATTTATACCAACTAAAAGAAAAATGGTTTATTAAAATGCTTTCATAAGTGCCTTTTCCCAAGATCCTCTATTATGCATGTCTACCTTCCATCAACTTTCTAATTAAAAAAAAAGACAAAAATGCCAAACTTTTAATATGGATTTTAAAAAGTGTCAAAGAATTTATAGAGGTAAGCATATGCCTTTACCTTTTAATAAAAAAAGCAATTTCAAATTGACAGTGCAGTGGTAAAGCAGTGGATGAGAAGAAATAAGAAATTACTTTTACCTGGATTAAAAAGTCACACTGGGGATTAGTTTATTGCCCAGTTGTTCATTTGTAAATAATGTCACCTATACACAGCTTCAGTATCTCAGCAAGTGAGCCTTCAAGTGAAAAATACCCACGAGTGTGTGCACAAATAATACTTCTTTGGAAAATCTCAACTTGGGGATATTTACATCTTATCACAACATTATACCTTAATATTTCTGAAGCAAACATAATAATGTTACTTATTATTTTTAATCTAATTCCAAACTTATTTTGAAAATAAAAATATTAAATGCTTCTGGTTTGGTAATCCCAGGGAACTATGTCCATAAGACATTTAAGGTGATGAATTATTACAATGAATCTGTTGCAAAAACAGTATATTTTATGAGTTAGAATGACACAGAATATCTATCTTCATCATAAGAAAGAGTCTCTGTGAATTAGTTATGGCATCAGCTCTCTAGAGCAATCAATTCTCTCCTCACTTGTGGGATAAATATATTTTACTGCAGTCATCATGCATTCTTGGAGACTGCTAAGGGTTTCAGATCATTCCCCAGTTCATGGATATACAAATTTACTTCTGTGGGTTCTGTGGGTGTATCTCCACATGATATGCATATTGACTGTAATAAGCAGAAACTTGCAGATTTATTCCCAAATGAGTGCGGAATGTTAATATAAATATTATTTGTCTTATTGTCCTGTCAAAAATTTTGCCTTCTCATTTAGTCAAATAATATGCATCAAGACACCTCAGCAAGATTAAATACCTGCCCCTTAGGAAATCAGGCTAAAGCATACTCAAGTTGAATCTCCCATCTCCCCTACTCAGAAAATCGTTTATAAACTGCTCAGGCTCACCCACAAACACAAAAGAAAGAAACAATCCAACAAACTAAAAGAGACCGATGGGAAGTCCAACTGTGGTGTAAATGGACCTATTTAATGGAGAATCAACAGATGCCCAAGGGGCTAGAACACATGCATGCTCTTGCTGCATCCCATCTTCCAGGAGTGCTACTTGATTGCAAAGGAAATTCATGATATTGATGTTTGATAAATATTCTAAAATTTTATCGGTGTTGAAGAAACCCTGTGCCTACCAAGTTGTATTATTTTTTTTCCTTCTTTTGCATACATCCTTTTACAATTCTCTAGGTGGTTTAGCTAAAAAAGTGAAAGATGCACTCAGGATGGGTTTACATGGGTGAAATATCAATTAATTAATGATTTGTTGTTGAAATGTCCAAATGCTTGACTTCTGGTGAAACATCTGACTCTCTTTCACTTTACATGAAACTTCACTTTATATTGTACTGCTGTAGCTGTGAAACAAGAATCCTATGAAAGGGGTTACAGTAGTATTAAATGACATTGTCCACGAGAGTATCCATGTTAAATTTCTTAAAGGACATCGTGTCTGATTTTCATTATCTTCATGTGCATTTCTTAGAGCCTGAGAACTTGTGTCAATGTTTTTAGTTGTTGCTGATATTATTAGCAGTGGTTTTGGAGTGAGGGCAATTTTTCCTGATGTGGTTTTCTCTTTACTGAGTAGTGAGTCTATTTTCTTTTAACGTTTTTAACAACTGCAAATAGAAAGGTGTAGCAGTCAATAAGTCTGGGAGCCCTGTTGTCTCTAATTAAAACAAGGGGATCTAGTGCAAATGAGATGGCTATTGAGGAAAAGGACAATGGGTAATGTGTTGATGACATCATTTATATCTGAATTCTGACAATTTCTCCCCCGACAATGTTGCTTCATTAATTTTATTGTGATAAAAAATACATAACAGAAAATTTACCATCTAAACTATTTTTACATGGATAGTTATGTAATGTTAAGTATACTCATGTTGTTATGAAACAGATTTCCATAACTTTTCATCTTGCAAATCTGAAATTCTATACCCATTAAACAACAGCTTGCTTCATTTTAACCATACTTTTATTTGTACAGTTTTATTGTACTGAAATTACTGTTACACATATTATCTTATATGGCATTTCCTTTACTCAAAATGTTAGGATTCCATAAACTTGAGCACTTACTATGTGCTGAATAATGTGGTAAGTGCACAATAGATATGCAAAATATATTTATCAAGTGAATCACTGTGGATATTACATTTTTCTGAGTTTATGGTTTTATATTATCCTATTCATATGTAATATAAAACATTTTACAGAAACTGTTTCACTATAGAAAATGTAAAATGTATTAAACATATAGTTATCTTTAATAGAAAGTTCAATAGATGTTAACTTTATGGTCTTTTTTCACATTAAAATATTCTTATCTTTATATTGACATTTAAAATATTGTATTATATGTTTTAGTCTCATTCCTCCACATTTTACTAGTGACAATGAATATTATGATTAATATTACTCTGCTGTCATGAGGTATTACAGACTCATTGCTGCGGAAGCCAGGCTTTGGGGAAAATGGAATAATTGGTTCTCTCCCTTCTGGTTATTCTTCATATACACCCACACTTGTTCATCTTTGATGTATAACATATAAAAATTCATCTGCTCTAGGATGCTTAGAATCTATTCCCAAGAGACAGTGAATATTTTGTTTGGCTGTAACTGGAGGCATGTTTAATTCCTAATGTATTGAAAGTTTTTTCTGCTATGGTGAATGCTGGTAAAGTGTTAAGACTTGGATACAAATGCCTGGGATTTTTATTTTTGAGTTGGGCTATGAGCTCTGTGATTCAGAACAAGTCACTTCTCTCAGAGTCTCGATTTCCTTATGTGTAGAAATGTAGGTAACAATGTTATGTCATGGAAGCCATTGGAAAAAATCATTTGTGATAATGGATCTAAAAGGCTCTGAAATAATAAAGTCCCTCTCAAATGTGTTGGTTTATACATAGGAGCCTGGTTAATTGACAGGACTCATTCATTAAAAAGGGGTGTGTATAAAGCATTGTAGCTACAACCCAATTTTCCCAATGATCCACATGGAAATATTCCTCTGGTAGAAACATGGGTCCTAAGATGTTTAAATTTCTGATTCCATGTCAGGTTCAGGGATGTAGTCCCTTCTCTGCTCCTTTTGTACTCATAATTCTTTTTTCAGTTTACAAATTCCAGTGAAACACAATGCTATATTTTACGTTGTTAGTACCAAAGAAAGTTTACAATATTTCCATCATGTTAAAAATATACCTTTCTATATAAGTGTGTGTGCGCGCACGCGTGTGCGCATGTGTGTTTAGCTCTAGAAACTGGGGAGAAGTGAAAAATTTTAGCCAGAAGCCTTTACTGAAAAACTTTTGCTTTTTTCTCTACATATTTATATATGTAATTTGAATCCCTTTTGACTGCTCTGTGGCTCTCTATTTGGATGGCATGTTTGATGACATTACAGAAAATGTCTCCTCTGTTATTTACTTCTGCCCACATTGGCCTGAGACTAAAAGTACTGTGTATAGCATGAGCTTTAGTAAATATCACCTCTATCTATAGTTGCCTTATCCCCTTTTCTATTTACCATCATAGGTCAGGTTTTCTTTAAATTTCACACACTACGGGAATGGTGTGTTAAATGTTCTTTCCCTTCCCAACCTCTACTCCATTCTATCTCTTGTCATATTATAGCTCATCTGAAGCTCGTTCTGACCCCACGACTCTTGTGGCCATCCAACATGTCAGCCACCAACCACATGTGACTACTTTTCTCCTGAAATGTGATTAGTCTGAATGAAAACTATGCACACTAGATTTTGATTAATTAGTTCAAGAACACACAATCATTTTATATTGATTACATGTTAAAATGGTAATATTTTTGATGAGTTAAATAAAGTATATTATTTAAGTGGATTTCATCTGCTTTTTATTATAAAATAAATACATGTTTATTGGTAACAAAGGAGATAATACACAAAGTTTGAAAGACTAAAATCAAAATGATATATATTTCCACCATTGGATATATTCTATTTGTATTTTGGTGAATATTCTTTCAGATTTTTGCCTAACTATACAAAAGTAATTCTTTTGTAAAAATATATAGGATCATGTAACACATGCTATATAGTAGTTTGCTTTTAGTAGTTATTTAGTTTTTTAGTAGTTTGCAGAGATAACTGCAAATATAAAGAGTGGGGCAAAAGTAGGTTTACAATTGTCTGTATGGAGAATAATACAATAAATAATATTACAAGAATAAACCCTGAGTTTCATGTATTCCCAGCTATAAACCTACTTTTGCCCCACCCTGTATGTAGATGTCCATTGTTTTAAATTGCTATAGGATATTCCATGGTATGGATGAAGCATGATTTATTTAACTACTGTATGGTTAACTATTGCTACATAAAAAAATCATAAGAAAACTTAATGGTATTAAACAATAGCAATCACTATCGTGGTTTCTGTTTGGGAATTTGGAAAGAGCTTGGCTGGGCATTTCTTGCTTAGTCTCTCATGCAGTTGAAATCAGATGTTGGATCAGATGACAAAGGACTGGAGGATCCACTTCTAAAGTGGTTTAATCATACGGTTGCCAGGTGGTGCTATCTGTTGGCTGGGAGCCTCAGTTTCTCTCCATGTGAGCCTCGCCCTGGGGCTTCTGAAGTGTCCTTCCAGGAAGAGTGACCAACAGACCAGTGCAGAAGCCACACTGCCTTTTATGACCTATCTGCTGAAGTCACATATTATCGCTATCCCAAATATTCTGATGGTTGCATAAGGCCCCCTCTAATCCATTGTCAGAAGGGAATACACAGAGCAGGTATTACCAGAGCTCATCTTGGGTCTGGCTACTTACCTGACTCTTTTTATATGTCAGTGTGGGTGCTGGAGAATTTTATAATTACATTTGTGGCTTGCAGGGATGGCTCCAGTTAATTTTCTATTGGACAGCACTGATCTGGAGAATCAAGTTTAAACCTCTTCGCCTGGCATGAACTCCAGCCTCACTCTTAGTTCCACTACCCCTTTTTCATATATCATATGTTAACAAACTTGGAAAACTCCCTGTTTCAAGTACATTCCTTTTCTAGTACTTCACTCTCTTTGGGTCTTTTTAACTCATTGACATTATGTATGCATCTATGGGGATTCACTTATGTATGCATATAGGAATTAGGGAATTCAACATTGTTGAATTACTTTTTATCTTAGTTTATAGGCATGCTTCTTTTAAGGTAGTGCCCAAATCTAATTTTTTAAAATTGTATCTCTCTAAGCTCCCAACGTGACCTCTTTCCTATAGGTACGGTTGCCAGATAAAATACAAGATGCTCAGTTGCATTTGAAGTTTAGATAACCAAAAATAATTTTTTTAGCATTGCAAAATTTAGGACAGACTTAACTAAATATTATTTGTTGTTTATCTGAAATTTAAATTTAACTGTGTGTCCCGTGTCTTTATTAGCTAAATCTAGCAATCTTGTATAGTAGCCATTCCAAAGTTCTTCATAAAATGAGTGCACTGAAAGCACACATGTAATATATTTAAATTATGATAAAATGAAGAGAAAGGTGATCTACATGAGTGTCCAAGAGCCTTCATTAGAATACTAACTCTGAGCGCCACAATTTAAGACTAACCTAATAACTGAAATAAAACCATAAAGCTGAGATAATACAAGAGGGGTTGTAAATTTTACTGAAATTTCTTTTTTATAAAGAGCAGTGCTCATATTTTTAGGTAAATTTGGGGGAATCAAGAAGAAAAACATTCCTAATAAAGAGATGATGAGAAATGGCATTACCAATGGCACAAACATTTCTGCATCTTTTTTTTCATGACTTACCGGTTTGAACAAAACCATATTTAAGTTTTATATGTAATATTTTACTTTTATATTTAAAAGGTTTTGTGGTACTGCTGAGCTAATAGGAGCACCAAGAAATACCAGTAATTTCTGTAACAGACTCTCCTTCACTAATACCCAGAGAGGCAGACCCTTCTGTTTCAAGCTATCTGATTAAACTTTCAAACTCCCAGAGTCTTACCTAAGTCACAGTATCATTTGTTTATCTAGCACTATTGCTCTCCCATCTCTACATGTCAAACCTGTATAATTGCCCTATGCACAGCATAAATACGAAGGAAGCCTTCAGCTGTTTTATTTTTCCAAAATAACACAGGTAACATCTTCAGGCTCTGTGGCTGAATCTGGTGTCATCATAAAGTTGAACGATGCCCTAATATAATCTTGGCACCAAGCTAAATAAATAGCAATGTAAAGAAGGCACCATCCTGCTGCTGCATTTATTGTCCTTAGGTATTTCTTCACAGTGATAGGACACTCTTTCAAATTTTACTGAAATATTACACTTCCAAATGCATATATTTAGATTTCGGGGCCAATTTTCTTGTACTTTCTGCCTGTGCTAGCATCATCTTCAACTTCCCAGGAACTCTGTATGTGTACGTGGACTACTCAGTGAGCTCTCCTCAGGATTAGATGTGCTGATCACATCCAGATGGCCTCGTTTTACAACTTCTGCCATCAGGTCATTAAATGAAATAAATTCAGATAACTCCTGAATCCTCTAAAGAAGTGTTCATTCTTTAGAACTACTTTGAATTAAAAATATGTGATTAGATTGTCTTTTAAACACACACACACACACACACACACACACACACAATTTGATCCCTGGCTCTGTATTTTTTTTTCCTTGCCAGTTGCCATAGTGAGGAATGGAATTAAAAGGGTTATGACTCTTGTGTTCTCTTTTCATTTTAGCGACTCCACAACCCAAGTTGAAACTGATGATCCATCCCAGACACCCATGTCTCCTGGACATCATCATCTTTCATATATTAATGAATAAGGACTGTTCTGAGTTTTAAGGATTAGATTTAAATAACCACCTAGTGAATGCCAATTCATGGGTCACGGGCTCCAGAGGTCTAAGTAACAAAATGAATTACTTGTTGACTTGGGCTGGCTACATCTGATTATAATTCTGATGCAGACTTTTTTGTGTGTGGTTCCCTGCAGGACACTACAAATCATATGCCTGCTTTGTTATTCCAAAGTGAATCAAAAGGATATTATCTTTTCTATACATTTGAAGTATTCTATTGATTGATTTACAAAACTAGAATCAGGTTAGTAAACGGCACAGCCTACTTCCATTTAAGAACAGAGATAGCAACATCAGACTCCTTCAGGTTTTGATTTTTGGTGGCTCTTTTGTTGTTTTGTTTGTTTCAGCTAAAGATACCTAAAATTCCAAAGCACAGTACATCTTTCTATTCTGATACAGAGACAGTAAGAATTCATGTGTTACTGGAATGGCTTGCCTATTGTGAGTCTTTCCCTTTCCATATTTACTATTTTCATTGCCTTCCCAATCATAGCAACCTGAAACAAAACAAAAACAAAAACAAACAACAACAACAACAAAAAACACAACAAAACAAAAACCTTATCTTTTTTAAAAATGTTTTTTACTGATTTTTTAAAATATATTTTATTGATTTTTTACAGAGAGGAAGGAAGGGAGAGGGATAGAGAGCCAGAAACATTGATGAGAGAGAACATCAATCAGCTGCTTCCTGCACACCCCCCACAGGGGACGTGCCCGCAACCAAGGTACATGCCCTTGACCAGAATCGAACCTGGGACCCTTCAGTCTGCAGGCCGACGCTCTATCCACTGAGCCAAACTGGTTTCGGCTGTTTTTTACTGATTTTTTAGAGAGAGATAGAAACATTGATTGACTGCCTCCTGCATACCCCCTACTGGGGGTTGAGCCCAATACCTGTGTATGTGTCCTGACTGGGAATCAAACTGGTGACCTCTTGGTGCATGGGATGACACTCAGCCAACTGAGCCACAGTGGCTGGGCCAAAAACTCATCTTTGAAGAGGCCTTTCTACATTTGTTCTTGCTCAGCCTTTCACAGCATTGTAAAAACAGAAAAAAAAAAAGGTCCTAGCTACCTCACAGAGTTACAGCAACTTGGTACCTATTAACCTTTTGTGATAGGGTATGAAGTCCTCAAAATTCATAGTCTACCAAAACAATAAAAATGGGCTTTCCTTTCTATTTTGAGGTACTTTAAGAGCCAGGAACAATTCTAACCTTATAGACATTATGCAGCATGATCTCCTACTTTCAAACATTACAGTATATTGGCAGGTGAGGAGTGATAGAGCCATTGTGATGTAAATAGGTTATAGAGTCAGACAGCTGGGGTCTTAATGTTGTTTCTTCTACTTACAAAACTGTATGCCTTGGTCAGTTTCCTCGCCCACCCAAACTTCCAGTTATTTACTCATAAAATTGCAATAATATTAATAATAATAATTCCCATTTTGTGGAGTTGAGATGAGGAATGAATAAATATGCTTGCTAAATATAGCCAATCCTCATTATTTGCAGATTCTGTATTTACAAACTCACCTATTTGCTAAAATTTATTTGTATATAATTCCCAACTCAATGTTTGCACTCATTCATGGATGTGTGCATGTGTAGAGCTGTGAAAAATCTGAGTCCCTTGATATCCATGTTCCCAGAGGAGGTCAAACAAGATGAAGCTCTGCCTTCTTGTTTCAGCTTTCACGTTATAAACAAGTATCCTTTTTGCATTGTATTCAGGGTTACATTTTTCACATTTTTGTGCTCTTTTAATAATTTCACTACATGTTTAAAAAAGGCCCAAGTATAGAGCTGGCATGTTGTCTAGTGTTTCTGTGTTCAAAAAGGCTGTGTTGTACATTATGGAAAACATACATGTGGTAGATAAGCTTGGTTCAGGTGAATTATAGTGCTGTTGGCCATGAGGTCAATGTTGATGAATTAATAATATATGTTAAATAAGGTATCTAAAGAGAAACATACCTAAAACAAGGTTATGTATTTATTAGTTGATGAAACTGTTGTGACCACAGGCTCATAGGAACCTAGACCTATGTTTTTCTTAGGAGCAATAATTCAATATTTGCTATTTCAGTACTCACGCTCACAGTGACTTTAGACAACTTAACTACTGTAAATAAAGAATATTGATGGTACGTAACTCAGAGCCTGACATATGCTAAAGGCTCACAAAATGTCAATTGTAAGTTATAATTATTATCATCACTGTATAGATTTTACATCATTATTTTAAGTTTAAGGAATTTCACAGGAACTTTTAAGAAGAAAAAGAGGAGATTTAATTTTCCTGGCTACCACAACATCTTCTCTCCATTAGCAAGCAAACAAAAAACTGGAATGAATCAATTGGGATTTATTATTGAATGACATTATTGATGTTGTCCTACTGAACTTTCAATATGGCTCTAGACTCTAGCAGAGGCCAAAGAATGTTGGACACTAAAATCTGAGGACAAAAATCAATATATCTCCATTCATTGGATTTATAAAATTATTTGACGGTCTCTGTGGTATGAGACTTGATTAGGTATTAAACACTTTTAACAGCCCTTAGTTACTGAGATCCTAAACTTCTCCACCAGACATAATTGATATTGTCAGAAATGATGAGATTATCTGGCATATTCTCCCTTGCCAGTGAAGTTATGAACTGGAGCATAATAGGTTTAAGCTTAATCGGTTTAAAGCAGCCATGCTTGAATACTCAATAAAGGACATGGAAGTTGGCACCAGGAAGTTTCTGAGAAACTCTTCCAATTCAACTGATTTAGAATGTGATTAAAAGTCCTTTATACAGTAATCTAGGAGCTGCTGTATGCTAATGACTGTGCTCATAAAGCCCATGGGTAAGAAGATGGGAAAATGATTACCCAGCCTCCTGCAGACTCTGTACTGTGACTGGGATAAGCTTGAGAGAGATGGATTAGGTCACAGCCCCAACCAAGGAAACCAGAATCCAGCCAACACATTCAATGACAATGCAGAAGAGAGAGATGCCAGTGAATTTGGTCAAGTAGGCTTCACATCACTATCTTTTGGGAGGTTGGCAGACAGGGAATACCACCACTGTGGCTTCTGGCTTAGGAACAGGGGCTTCTCAGAGCTCCACTGTGTTCAGATATCTTAATCCTTATGAAATTGGACTTGTTCTAATGCAGAAGAAGACCTCACAGAAGAACATATAAGCATCATCTATGACTCACACAAGAGGTTTGCCAGCATAGCAAAATGATCATAGCAACACGGTTAAAAGGTTTACAACAGAGAAGAATGGAGACCACCATACTACATACAGCGAAGTTCAGTGGGCTGGTATCCATGTCCACATACAAATGACTCCAGCTCTTTTGACTCCTAGGGATACAAAGGCCCTTTCCAGGCGCTCAGGCCACGGATCTATGTTCCCATGTAGTGCTAGACCCCAAAGCAAGCTCGGCCAAATGAGACTATATGGGCTATTACATAATTAAGTGTGAAATGTGAATCATGTTTCATCCATTCATTTTCCCCCAGTTTAGGGCACAGGTAGTGAAGAACCATCAGCTCTGAAGTTATACAGATCTGATTTTATGGTTTATTATCTCAGTGACCTTTGGCAGGTTACTAAATCTTTCCTGAGCAGTCATTGTCTTTATCAACAACCTGTTAGCACTGCTGCCCAGATTTCATGAGATTCTGAAGGGAAAGTAACAGTGCCTGGCACATGCTGGGTTCTTAATAAACATCAGTTTTTACCCCTGTGTTGCAAGAAATGGATGAAATAATGATACCTGAACTGGCTTGCTCTTGTTTCTGTTCTCTACTCTGCGTTGGCTAAAAGCTGGATTCTTGGTTCTAATTTGCTTCTGTTTCTGAGGTCTGGCTCATATTTCACACCTCGGAGGTGACTTAATCACCCTGGCCTTGTTTTACATGTCTTGGCTCTGGTTTGTTTCCCAGATCACATACACTTTGACACTTACAATAGCTTGCAGGCCTCTGTCCTAATTCTTGGCATATCCCCAAATATAAAAGGCAGAATTTCTTAGGTCTGTTCATTCATTTACTTTCCCCAAGAGGGAGCAAGCATGAATACCTTCCAGCATTCCTCTTTACTCCATAATCCATGTAATAAAGTTCGATGGGGGCTTTCTCCATAGTATTCTATAAGGCACTGATGAGGGCATTTCTGTGACCAAATCTCACCTCTTCTCTGGTTAGTTAATAATTAAAAGTCATATTTTTCTAATTTTCCACAGTAGCTCACATTACAGTAGGTTTCCCAAGAAAACTAAGCTCTCCTGTGTTTAAGGCAAGATGATTACCAGCCTTACCTTTGAAGCACTAATAAGATAGTCTGCCAAATAAAAACACATGTCCTTACTCTTAATCAGAATTCTTTACTAGAAAAATTGCTTCTTAGTAAAAAGAGTTCCCAGATAAAACTCCTTCACCTTCTTTTATTGGAAGGAAGCTTTTCTTCAAAGATTATTAAAATAAAGGCTCTTTGGTTGGAATTTCTACAATTAGTGTTCCCATACAGAGTCACCTGAAGTATAATGAATCATACCCCTTAAGAGGTTGGGGATCTGCCACATGTAACTGGAGGGGCAGATCCCGATCACTGAGGCTGTGCAGGGAGCTGAGAAAGAACTGGAGCCAGCGCTTCTGCTCTTGGTCTCTAATGCTCTGATCACTAAGTCATGCCCTTGGCCCACGGTCACCTAAGGAGCCATATTGACAGACATTTTTTCGTAATTAACCATGAAGAAAATGTATTTGAGTGGGACCCACTTCCCATGAACCCTCGTGGTGGTGTCTACAGCATGCAACACCAGCAGGCCCAGACCAGTATTTCAGCCATACATTCATTTTAGTTGCATGCTTCCTGTCCTTTGGGGAGGTGACCCGTTTCACCTGTATACCAGCCCCCCTGTCACCTACTTTAACACTCAACATAGAGTGCTGGAAGACATTGCTTCACGATGCTGTTGACTTCATGGCAGTTTGAGTATCTTTATTTAATTCTCTTTCCTGAAGTGTTTGTTTTTGTTTTTCCCATTAAAAAATGTGGATAAGTGGCTAGATCAAATGGATAAGACATTTTTAAAAATTCCCAGAGGCACAGACCATTCTAGTTGGATCTTTAACCTAGAAACAAACCAAACCAAACCAAAACAAAAGACTCAAAGGGAGAAGAAAAGAAAGTGATTATTCAGTGTGTTTATAGGAGAAAAGGAGGCTTTATCTTGCTCAAGAAAACATTAAGGGAATTATTCTTTGAGATTTAAGGAGTAAGTTGGCTGTATATTATTTAAATAAAGAAGTGAATTGAAACGATGCGGTACCATCTCACACCTGTCAGAATGGTCAACAAATGACAAGTGCTGGCGAGGATGCAGAGAAAAAGGAACCCTTGTGCACTGCTGGTGGGAATGCAGACTGGTGCAGCCACTGTGGAGAACAGTATGAAGTTTCCTCAAAAAACTAAAAATGGAACTCCCATTTGACCCAGTGATCCCACTTCTAGGAATATATCCCAAGAAACTAGAAACACCAATCAGAAAGGATATATGCACCCCTATGTTCATAGCAGCACAATTTATCATAGATATGATTTGGAAACAGCCTAAGTGCCCATCAACAGATGAATGGATTAAAAACTGTGGTACATCTATACAATGGAATACTATGCTGCGGTAAAAAGGAAGGAATTCTTACCATTTGCAACAGCACGGATGGAACTGGAGAGCATTATGCTAAGTGAAATAGCCAGTCAGAGAAAGATAAATATCACATGATCTCACTCATTTGTGGAATATAATGAACAACATAAACTGATGAACAAAAACAGATCCAGAGACAGAGAAGCATCGATTAGACTGTCAAATCTCAGAGGGAAGGTAGGGGAGGGTGGGGGTAAGGGGGAGAGATCAACCAAAGGACTTGTATGCCTGCATGTAAGCATAACCAATGGACACAGACACCAGGGGGGGTGAGAGCATGAGTGGTGGTGGGGAATGGGGGGATAAGGAAACATATGTAATACCTTAATCAATAAAGAAAAAAAGTGTCAGAGATGTGTAACCAATAAAAACTCATTATATATATATTTCTAGTATATGAATAGTTAACAAGATAGTGGAAAGGGTACTGCACTCTCACACATAAGTCAAGGATTTTACTATCAGTTCAATGAACCAGTTAGCAGTGAGAACAAGTTACCTGTTGTCTCTGGGCTTCTGTCTCCTATGTTTTATGCAGAGGCTACTATTGCCTCTGCTTTCTTCACAGTCTTACAACAATTAAATGTGATAATATTTGTGAAAAGTGTTTAAATTTTTTGTAAAGTATAAGGGCATAAATATAAGATACTATTACTGGTACAAGTCCCTTATCATAACAAGATTATCACAAATAGTCCCCTAATCCATTTCTTTGCTTCTTGGTATATCTTGTGTACTCAATGTGCACCTCAATGATTATTTAGTCATCCAAAACACTGCTTTCTTTGCTGATGTCATTTTCCTGCTCAGAAGAAATAAACAAACCTCCTAGTTTATCCTTAACATAAACTCTTACCTCCCTTGCAGCCAAACTATATGCCTCACTGCCTCTAATCCTTCACTGAGATTCCCAGCTTCTACCCTTGCTGGGACACCTGAGCTCCAACAGCACCTTCAGGTGACTCAACATCGTATAAAAAGCACTGTACTTGAATCCTGGCACTTCTTCTGCCACCAAATAATATTTTCGATCTTAGGCAAGTCAATCAAACTCTCTGGACTTTAATTTTATTAACTTAAGATGAAATAATAATAGTCCCAAGGTCTGGATAAGAGGATTCCTCAAATCCCTTTCAAATCAGGACATTTCAAACAAACAAACAAACAAACAAGCAGGAAAAAAAAACCACCATATCTTGTTGAGAGAAATTCTAAAAGGATTTAATTTCTTCATCACAGATAGCACTCGCTCTAATATGGAATGGTTAACTGACATTTGAATTCATTTGCATATAACTAACTTTTGCAATTGCCAACTTGAGGGTATGAATTTATATTGCCAATAATGCATCACATGAATTTCAATTGATTTCAATCATGAATCATGGCTAAGTAAAACTTTTCATAGCTCAGATTCCTCACTTCTCAAATAATATATATATATTAAATAAAGGTACTTTAATATATATATTAAATAAAGGTACTTTACTGTATAGAGAAGTGAAAGGCTCTGTGTACCAAGGGCGAAGCACAAAGAGAAAGAATTTGAATTTAGCAGGGTTTCTCATTATGACTCAGGTTTTGGCCCTGGATGCAAATCTCTGAAGGAAGAGGTGGCAATTACAAAGCATGATTACTCTGGATTTATGTGCAGTTAATAAAAATGTCCATAGAACATTTTACAAAGTGCTGTATTTTCATTAATAGTGGTAACTAAACATTGGCATAACATAATTTTGTTAAGAAGCACACTTTATAAACCTTAACTTCTTGGGAGATGAGAGCACTATAGCCCTTCTCTAGTAATATGAGGTCGGGATTGTTAATCAGGAATGGGAAAGCCATTTCACTTGCAAAAATGTTTCAGATCATTCTTCATTCATTCAAACACTCTTCGTTTTGCATATCTGACAAACATTATACAGTCCTGTTATCAGTTTATCTTTAAGCCAGTGGCCAGAGGAAAGATTAATAAAAAGGCATTGATATCTAGGACCTGTATTTTATCAGAAAAGTAATGGGGGATTTCTGTTAAAGTTGTTAAAGTTGTCCACATAAGTGTTTGTTAATACTAGACATATATTTAGTTTGATGATATATAAAACCTATACCTGTTTGCTTGGAATAGATCTGAGTCAAAAACATAACTGTTTATTATCAGCTAGGGGCCCAGTGAACACATTCGTGCACCTTGAAAGGAACTGTGGGCCACAAGGCTGCGGTGGGCACAGGAGTGGGTCTCAGCCCATCCTCCATGTCCCCGCCCGGCTCCTCTCGCTGCAGCCCCTGGTCCCCTGTCTGCTGGCAGCCCTGCTCCCACTGTTGCTGCTCCCACATGCTGATGGCGCTGGCCCTGCTCACACCCGCTGACAGTGCAGAGCGATTGGGGCCAGTGTGAGTGGCGGCTTCTGCCCCGATCACTCCTCAGGAGCAGGGGGAGGTTAAGAAGCGCCGAGGGGCAATCGGGGTCCCCAGCTGCCACTCACACCCACTGATGGTGCCGAGTGATCGGGGTCAGTGCCAGGGCTGGCAGCAGGTGCGAGCAGTGGCTACAGTGCTGGCAGCAGGTATGAGAGGGGCCAATGCAGGCAGCAGATGCGAGTGCCCAGTGGGACCATGGTATGCCGGAGCAACAAATTTTCAGTAACCACCAGAGGCTCACCCTGATGACAGCAACTGGTGCCCCACCTTGGTCTGGCGCCTCTGCTCACCTGCTCCACCATCCCGCCACAGCCAATGCCCGCCATGTTCTTTGCTCTGCTGCCTGTTGCCGACACTCCCCCATGTTCCACGTGTGCCCCCTGGTGGTCAGCGCATGTCATAGTGACTGGTTGTTCCACCGTTCGGTCTATTTGCATATTAGGGTTTTATACATATAGATGGGAAAACTAGAACCTGTTCAGATTCACTCCTTTCCACATTTATTGTCTGTCAAGCACCAGACACTCTTCTAGTCCCTAGAGCTGCAGCAGAAATAAAAACAAGTGCCTGACCTCATGGAACTTGTATTTTTACAGGAGTGGGGCAGACAGTAAAGAGACAAACTAATCAATAATCAACATATTGCCAAGTAGAGGTAAGCTCTATAACAAAAACCTCAGAGCAGAGTAAGAGCTCGGTGTGATGGAAGGGCCATTTTAGACAGTGGTTGGAGAAGTCCCTCTGAGCAGGTGACTTTCCAGCAGAGACCTAAATGAAAATATCTGACAGAACCCATGTCAGTCCATGAATCAGATATGCTGTGACCAATGCCTACACATTCTACACTGTGCTGGATTCTAGAGCAAAGACCGGGCCCATCTCTTAGAGAACCTAAAATTTGGCTGAAGAGACTGGTTTAGCATACATGGACTTATTAGAGAATAACTGATGATAAACTGCATATTACTGATTCTGTGTATAGAATGGGTCCAAAGATGGAAGGTTGAAGCATTTGCAGAGTATCTGGAGAAAGTTTCATAAAAGATAGACATCTTCAACTTCTGAAGACAAAAGGAATCCAAGAAAATGGAGGATGAAAAAAAGAATTTATGATGAATATGAGCAGAGAACGGGAAGAATCAGCAAAGGTGTTGAAAAGGAGCCGAGAAGAGAGGAAACTTTACTGAGTACTTACTAACTATATGTGAAGTCCTATGGAAGGTGGTGGATGGAGGTTATATTTTTGAATCCCTGAAGTACACATGAGGTAGGTACTACTGTGGGAAGAGCTGGCTAAGTTTAGAGAGGAGATATAAAGTCTTCTCCAGAGATGTATTCACTGCAAAGGGGATTCACAAGAGACAATGAGGAAACTGCTTTATAAAGTTAATGTTTTGGAAAGTGGGAGGAGTTAAGGTTGGACAGGTTGGATGGGTTCGGAGAGGAGCTGGATAGTATCTGCAGAGCAGAGTCCAGAGCTGAAGATAGGAAACCAGCTAACAGGTGGTGTCAGAAACCCAGGCAGAAAGTGACAATCCTGATTTCAAGTAGAGATAGTGGATTTGGGGAATAAAGTATGAATGTAAGGACATGGAGACAGGTTGGTTATAGGAGAATAAGGAGTTGCAATCTCAATGGTTTGTGTAAGAAAATAAAATAAGGAAATGTAGTAGAAGTATAGAAATGAGATAGTTGGGAAAAAGATCACAAAGATGGAAAGGGTCAGTGCAGTGTAATTGGAGAGTCATGGGTTCAATCTGTGCATGCTAAAAGGTTATTCAGTAACCACTTTATCATATAATGCCTGGACTTAGCTAGAAAATTAAATATATGGCTGGTTTGCTGAATAATTCTCTCCAACCATGTTTCTTTCCAGGACTTTTAACTTCTTCTTCTCCAATCTTAACACTACTTAGGTAGTGCTTTGGTGAGAATTATTGACTGCTTGCACTGAGGTGCCACCTAATTTTGACCTCTCCTGCTCCTTTCTTCATTAAAATGTTCTTCTCCTGTCTTGTATTCTTGTAATCTGGGTAATAGTGTTTTATAAACATTAGTATTTTAATAAAGTCTCTTACCAAGTTAACATATCCATTGTTACTATAACCATTTGAGTTTAAAGAGAGACATCAGATATGAAAGTTTCCATTTGCAAGACAAACCTGTGGAAACAGCTGAGAGAAAATAGGTGTTTTTTGTTTGTTTGTTATTTTAATTCTTTATTGTTGATAGTGTTACACACATCCCCTGAGAAAATAGGGTTTTTGACTCCAGAGAATTGTTTCCTCCAATTTGGAAAATAAGTAAATCAGGATCATGCTCAACTAAACATTATTAAAAGTTCTATAAATATTTTTGATATATACAATAAATCTGTCCTAGAAATAAATTGAATAGTTGAGTAATAAAAATATTAAAAAGTCAGAGATATTTTTTAAACCTCTTAATTAATTAGTCTTCCAGAGTTAGTTAGCATTAATAGCAACATCTGGGTGGTACTAGTGTTGCTCTGGTCAGCATGCCCAAGGCCTTCCTGTGCTGATACTCTTTCCCTTAGCTCTCATTACTATTTGAAATACTCAATTAAATTGTTGACTCCTACCAATGGAGTCCATCAGAAGACTCTAGGACAGTGATGGGCAACCTTTTGAGCTTGGTGTGTCAAACTTCGCCAAAAAACTGAGCATAACTCGGGTAGTGTGTCACTTTGAGGAAAAAACATTATTTCGCAAATGTTTCATCCTCAGGAGCAGCAAATGTTTCATCCTCGGCATGCGGCCGCCTCAGCAGCCACGTGTCATCAGAAATGGCTACGCGTGTCAGTGCTGACACGCGTGTCATAGGTTCGCCATCACTGCTCTAGGAGAACATCCTTGGCATTGATGAGTAATCCTATATAATAAAAGCCTAATATGCTAATTGTCCAACCGTTCAACCAGTCACTATGACATGCACTGACCACCAGGGGACAGACACTGTGACTGGTAGGTTAGCTTGCTGCTGGGGTCTGGCTGATTGGGACTGGGCAACACTGGCTGGACATGCCCTGGAGCCCTCCCGCAGTCCCTCCCCTGCCCCAATCAGCCCCAATCAGGACTGGGTGAGTCAGGCTGAACAGACCCTGGACAAATCTGTGTATCAGGCCGGTTTGGGCCCAATCCCTGCAGGCCAGGCCAAGGGATCCCACCGGTGCACAATTCTGTGCACCGGGCCGCTAGTGAAAAATAAAGTAAAATGTTTCTCCTCAGAATTGAGAAATTTATTAAATTATCATTTTCACTATTATGAGGGTTTATCCATTCTATTTATTTAAGGTAATAGCTAATAATCTGAATGTTTATGAATGATTTCTCTACAGATTAATATACTGAAGTAGATCTCTCTGTTATTTGCTCTTATAACCCAATTTATGTTTTTAAATATAATTATAATTGCTTATCAGCATTTTCTTCCAATTCTCAGCCTTTAAATCTCATTGCATAAATGAAGTCACAAAGGAAATAAACATCTCAGTCAGTTCAGGAACCCAGATTCACAAACTCTAAATATCCAGACACTACAGTTCAGGAACCCAGATTCACAAACTCTAAATATCCAGACACTACGCCAGTCTGTCTTTTCTTAAGAAGTTTCACCTGAGAGTTGGGGAATTGGGTTCTTCTGAGATTAGATTCTGGACTGATGAATTTCAAATGACTTGTCTCTGCTTTTCTCTTTTATGGGAAATGAACTCTCATTGGGATTCTTATAAATAATTGCATTTTAATGTTCCTGAAAGAGGAAAAGTGCTAGAACAAATGGTATTATTTACAGCATTTATTATGACATGTTAAAATAATGAAAACACCGAGATATTATTTCTTCTCAATAGTCTGGATATCAAACACGTGAACCTTGTAATTTATTCAATTAGAAAACATTTGCTGTGGCACTGCTGTGTGCCAGATATGATGATATGAGCTGGGGAAGGAAAGGTGAATGATATTGGACCTTTTCACCCAGGGAGCTAAAAAATCTAGTGCAAGAAATAGGCATGTAAATAATAATTAAACAATAATGTGAGCAGTAGTAATGAAGATACATTTACAACGGTTATGGAACCCTGTGGAAGTAGTGTTTATGTTATTTACAAATTTAAAAATATGTATTGTCAAGAGGAGTACAGGTACACACATATGTATAACTGCAGCATACACACTTGAAATGTCCTATTACTTAGAAATATTAACGTGTAAAGTAGCTTGCAGAAACATTTTTGCATTAAGTTCACCATGGGTGACATAACTGTCCTCAATAATTTCAAATACATCATCTGCAGAGATCTCAGTGACTCCACTACCTACATTCATTGGAATAAAAAACACCTGCAGTGAGAATCTGTTACTACTGCTAAATAATGACACTTCCCTGTCTTTACATTTATCTCCTACTCTTAAACTGTCTTGTTAGAAATCTCTGAAATACCATGGTGTCTATAACTGAAATGGAGAAAAAGAAAGGATCAGAGAATTTAATTGGACATTCTACCTCATGCAATCTTATAGCAAAATGTTTCTGGGGAAATCCTATATGTGTAAAAATTATATTTGCCATGCTAGAGTTTGAAGACTATAATTATGTTTTTAGGCTTACTGTATTATTACATTCATAAAGTGGTTATGACTTCACACACCATTAAAGTAGGTGATTCTGTGTAGCTACTGTTACATGAAAAGGCAAAGATATTTCCCATATTCTATAATTTAAGAATGTATGCAAATTTATAAACATCTGAGTATAGAAAAATTTTAAGATCTAGGAGTAAAAATGTCTGGTAGGCCAGCCCCTTTATTTGTTGCCCCGCTTTTTAAATTAAAACAACCACCTTAATTCTGGAAAGGGGCTAACATTTCCATTTTCTCTGAACTTTATTCATTGTACCATATTCAGATGTTACACTGGATTCAGTGTGATATAATCAATTTTAACCAAAGAAAGCATACACAAATTACAGTAGGGTAAGTAAGTATATATATTTAAATAGGGAGCTCCTCTAAAGACTTTTTTTTTTTTACGCCTTTGTTTTATGTTTATTGTTGAAAGTATTACATATGTTCCCTTTTATTCCCCATTGACCCCTTTTAGCCCACCCCCGCCACAGGCCTTCAATATTTTTGTTTCTTTTATGCTATCTTCCTTTGCAAGGCAAAAATGTAATAATTTTGCTGACTAAACTCTACCTATTTACTTCCAAAAGTCACAGGCAAAATATTAAGCAGGTACCTGGTGTAGATGTGCCAGAAGCCTGGTGAGGTTGGGGTAATTGTCTGCTTTGCTTCCATCTTCAACACTGGACATCCAGGAACAACCATTGTGACCTTCCTATCTGACCTCAAGAGTATGCAAAACATAACTCGCTATTATAAGGAGCTTCCTGAAGGAGAGGAGTTTATGACAGCTGGAAGTTATCCAAAGGGATTCAAGCAGTTTAAATCCAATGTGATTTTTGAAATCTGTTGAAAATCATTTTTAAACCTTCATTATAATCTTTAAAACGTAACCTCATTTATCCTACATAGAATATTCTTCTGAAAATATTATACTACATATGCTCTTGGAACAGGAGAATAAGACACACTTATCTGCCTCCTTTTAAAAAAGTAATATTTTTGCTGAGCTACTGAACAGGAGTTATTTAATCTGTACTTGCACATGATGATTGCTACCCTGAAAATATGCATAGGAGTTATTGAAGATCTTTCTCAAATAAAGTATGATGTTTTTAATCTCTGTATTTACCATTGAACTGAAGAGATTCACACTGCTGGGAAAATACACTGCTAAAGTATGGTCCTCTAATATACACTGATTTCCTGGAGAGTATTATACTAAGTGAAATAAGCCAATAAGAGAAAGATAAGTATCACATGATCTCATTCATATGTGGAATCTAATGAACAAAATAAACGAATGAACAAAATAGCTTCAGAGACATAGAACTAGGGAACAGACTGTCACATTTCAGAGAGAAGGTGAGGATGGGGGTGGGTGGGTGGGGAGAGATTAACTGGAGAATTTATATATATACTAGAGGCGGGGTGCATGAAATTCATGCATGGGTAGGATCCCTAGGCCTGGCCGGCGATCAGGGCTGATCTCTGGGATGACCAGCAGGGCGATTGCCCCCCCCCCCCTCCGCTGGCTCCCGCCTTGGCTGGCCTGGGGGGGCCTGCAGGCTGGGGGCAGCTCCTGCTTTGAGCGTCTGCCCCCTGGTGGTCAGTGCGTGTCATAGGACCGGTTGTTCCACCGGTCTTTCTGCTGTTTTGTTGATTTGCATATTAGGTTTTTATTATATAGGATATGCATAGCCCAAGGACACAGACAATAGTCTGGTGAAGGCCTGGGAGGGGCAGGTGCAGGGTGGAGGAGGTCAATGGGGAAAAAAACAAACAAAGGAGACATCTGTAATGCTTTCAACAATAAGGATAAATTTATATATATTTATATACACATAAACACTGATTTCCAAACCACACAAATCCTACAAAATCCACAGATTCTGCGTAAATTTAAGCACATAACTTCATCTTCATTTTAAAATGACATTATTGCATTTATTCTTAAGAAATAGCATGATTTCCCTAATGGCAAAGAGATGGGAACTAGTGCAGTTTGTATGGTTGACTGTGACTCTTATTTTCACTTGTCATCATTGATAAATCCTACATTTCCTTTCAAAGCGTGAACACATCTCTAGTGAATAATTCAAGATTATTTAAAGGCCTATTCTGCAGGGTCCTCAGGCTTCCTAGTGGCTTAGGAGAGAGTGGCCACAGTGTGGACGCATAACACTCTGATGTTTGGACCTGGGTAATACCAGTAGGTCTCACTGGCAGAGTTTCCATGCGATCCCATGCCTTTAACCCCCATGGAGAGGCTCTGTACCCTGAGGTCCATGTTGGGAACGATCTCTTCCCGCTGCCATGACCAGAGGAATGAAGAGTGAGGATGTTAAAATGAAAGATGTCTTACTTTTAGGCTCAGGACTACTCCGAGTGCTAAATACAGACACGGAAATCTAAGCAGAGGCCGCTAAAACGAGTTTTATAGAGAATGTGTCTACTTGTAACATGTGTGATCACATTCTTGCTGGCATGATGGTAGCTCTATTTTTGTGCTGAGCTCTGTCACAGCAAAATCTTGAAAGTACTTTATTTTACGGAGATTGTGATATGTGATCAAAGGGATGATATTTTTTAAAGCTTATGTAAAAAGTCTCACACATTTCACGAGTGGTCTGCTTTCATCTGTGAATATTTTAGGAGATGAGTAATGATGACGGTATTCCTGGATTGCAATCAAACAATTGATTTGGTTCAAAGTCATTAATAAAGTATTTATTCTAGCACAGGGCTGGCACTCGCATTTATGGCCAGTCGGTGCCGAAGTCAAGGAGGAAAAGGCTGTCTGGAGAGTTCACGTGTGAGCTGGAAAATAATTAGGTGTAGACATGACTCTGTTGCTCACTCCAACATGGAGATATTCTTGCTCTTAGAGCCACAATTTCCTGAATAGGGCCCAGCATTTGTTAACTTGAGGCTTTTGCACATGTTGCTTCTTTCCCTAGCCTGCATTCCACTCTCCTGACCTCACTGGTCCGTCATCTCTCTCACAAGTATCGGCCTTCTGTTCACCCAGGTGCCATCCTCCCTGAGGCCCTGGGCATCACCTCCAGGTCTGGGTTAGGTGGCATCCTTTGGTCTTCAATGTATATATCACATTGCCCTGTCATTGCTGTCTGTCTGTCTGAGTCCTCCCGCGAGACTGCAAACATCCTGCGATCAGAAACTAGTGCATCACTGCTGCTTCTCTGGTGCCCAGCAGAGTGCAAGTTAATATTTGAAGGGCTTTGTCATTCCACCTAAGCGAAGGTGGAAGAATTTTAAGCAAGGCATCCTATACTCAAAGACATTAATGCCATGATATCAAACTTTTTTTTTAAATCCTCACTTGAGGATATGTTTCTATTGATTGTATTCTATGTTTTAAAAACTATTTTAATGATTTTAGAGAGAGAGGAAGGTAGAGGCAGAGAGAGAGAGAGAGAGAGAGAGAGAGAGAGAGAGAGAGAGAAACATCAACGTGAGAGTGGACATCGATTGGCTGACTCCTGCATGCACTCTACTGGAGATTGAGACTGCAACCTGGGGGTGTGCCCTGACCAGGAATCAAACTAGCAACCTTTCTGTGGACAGGAAAGAAAGAAAGAGAGAGAGAGAGAGAGAGAGAGAGAGAGAGAGAGAGAGAGAGAGAGAGAAAGAAAGAAAGAAAGAAAGAAAGAAAGAAAGAAAGAAAGAAAGAAAGAAAGAAAGAGGAGAGAGAAACATAGATCAGTTCCCTCCCATATGTGCCCCAACAGGGGATGGAACCCTCAACATAGGTGTAAGTCCTGATCGGGAATTGAAACTGCAACCTTTTGGTTCACAGGATGATGCTCCAATCAACTGAACCACCCAGCCAGGGTGATATCAATCTTCATTAAATACTTATTTTAGGATAATTATATATAGATTATATATAAAATGTTAAAAATAGAAACTTGTGAACTATCAGTTAGAGGTAATTAGAGAGTAACTATTATTAAACCTCAAGTCAATGTCCCTCTTCAGTTTTTAGTTATATTTATTATCTTATCTGTACATGGTCTCAGAGGGGAAAATAATTTCACCAGATAGCATGGTCAAAATAAATATATTTAGAAGGGGAAATAGATGGAAGAAAAAGACATTAATCATGCTTGACAGTGAATAAACGCTTAACTGTGTACAACTATCTGCAAAAATCGCTTAGGAAAGTTCATCTATATGAAAATTCAAACCCTATAATTCTCTCAAGGACATTAGACTTTTGGCAAAAATCAAAATGCTATAGCTATTATTATCTTTTTAATTTTTGTTTTTTTGTTTTTATGGTGGCTGCACAGTAAAACAATTCACCTATACTTCATGGAATTATTTTTAAGACAAAGCGATTTGATTAGAAAAACAGTCATGTAAGTATTGCTCCTTTTATAAACCAACAGCTCTCTGAAATTTCGTCTTTCCTGAAGGTCTGGACTGAGGAAAGGCGGACTGTTTGTGGATGCATGAATTTATATTCCTGGCCATGGGACTTCTTTATCACCTCTGTTGGAGCTCTAGATAAAACCACAGATACAGCCTCCTGACTTTCAGAGCACATTTGTAATTGAGCTCTGCACTGAATAATTTCCTTTAAGCCAAGAAACTTTAAAAAAGAACAAAGGGCATGTGGAAGTCAGACAGGAAGCTTCCCCAAACACAAAACCAGATAGATTTTAGATCATTTAAATGGCCAATTAATAAAGTTTTATATTAGTAAAATCTTCTAATTGTTCATTATACTCTTTAATCAAACCATAAGTCATCCTAAAAGGGACTGCGACTGTAACATACACCACATGCTTTATTCTAAGTTATAAATGTATAATTTTCAGTTAATTTAAAAAAACCATCTACGTGGAAGACTATTCATCTTTGAAATTTCAAAGCCGAGTTAACCAAATATGCTTAGGTGCATAAAGAACAAAGGTGGGATATAATGAATCATCAAATGCTAGAAAATGGAGGAAAGACTGATTGCTTTTTAGGGTCAAGATGGCACATGCCAGGCACGTGTGCCAGACAGAAATCATTCTTTCATTTCTTTCCCAGCACAGCACCATTAATCGCTCATAGTGCTTATTCATACTGAGCCCGGAGGTGACCTCAGGATCCTTCTCAACACAGAATTCCAGGCAGCCATAGCGATTCTATTGGATTAGGAAACCAAACACCATTTCTGTTTTCAAATTTCCTTTGTGCTTCCATTGGCATCATTGCTCAATAATGCCTCAGCAGCTTTTTACCTGTTGTTGAAAGGCAGAGGAGGGCATCTGCTTCAAACAGCTGCTGCAGAATCACGCAGAAAAAGTGGAAGCTCCGTTTAAAACTTTTGGGGGCAGAGACCCTTGCCTCATTAACAACCACATCACTTTCAGACAACTCCAGCTCTTGGAAAGGTTAAGAAATGTGTTCCTTATGTTAATTCAAAAATATGTATTTCTGTAATGTCCTCACAGAATAAATCTAATTCCACTAAAGAAATAGAGACCATAGGAATTCAATACTGAGTTATCTCATAGTTTCTCCTTCTATGCTTCTCTTTGCTAAAATATATATTTAAGTACTTCACTAGTACCTTATGTGGGATAGTTTCCAGGTCCTTTACTAACTAAAAAGTACAATAATTCTCTTAAATCATTAGCTATAATTAATATTTTAATTGTTATACCTTCCACCTAGTGAAATCTATTTTCAGCATAAAAAAAAAAAACCACAGGGTTAAAGCTCTATCATTTTATTCTTTGCATTTAGAGATAGCACAGCTTATAAATAACTAGAAGCCCGGTGCACGAAATTCGTGCACGGCGGGGGGTTGTCCCTCAGCCCAGCCTGTACCCTCTCCAATCTGGGACTCCTGGAGGGATGTCCGACTGCCTGTTTAGGCTCGATCCCACCAGGATCGGGCCTAAACGGGCAGTCGGACATCCCTCTCACAATCCAGGACTGCTGGCTCCCAACTGCTTGCCTGCCTGCCTTCCTGATTGCCCCTAAGCGCTTCTGCCTGCCAGCCTGATCACCCGCTAACCACTCTGCTGCCAGCCTGGTTGATGCTTAACTGCTCCCCTGCCAGCCTGTTTGCCCCCAACTTCCCTCCTCTGCCAGCCTGGTCGCCCCTAACTGCCCTCTCCTGCAGGGTTGATCACCTCCAACTGCCCTCCCTTGCAAGCCTGGTCCCTCTCAACTGCCCTCCCTTGCAGGCCGGGTGCCTCCCAACTGCCCTCTCCTGCTGGCCATCTTGTGGTGGCCATCTTGTGTCCACATGGGGGCAGGATCTTTGACCACATGGGGGCAGCTAGATTGTGTGTTGCAGTGATGATCAATCTGTATATTACTCTTTTATTAGATAGGATAGAGGCCTGGTGCACGGGTGGGGGCCAGCTGGTTTGCCCTGAAGGGTGTCACAGATAAGGGTGGGGGTTCCCTTGGGGTGTGGGGCGGCCTGAGCGTGGGGCCTGTGGTGGTTTGCAGGCCGGCCACGCCCCCTGGCAACCCAAGCAGAGGCCCTGGTATCTGGAATTTATTTTCCTTCTACAATTGAAACTTTGTAGCCTGGAGCGGAGCCAAGCCTGGGGCTCCGGCAGCCATTTCTGTGGCAGTTAATTCACCTTCTACAATTGAAACTTTGTAGCCTTAAGCAGGTGAGCCCTGCCAGGGTGTGTGGAAAGCTTTGCTTCCCCTGTTGCCGGCGGCAACCCTGGCCTGCTCTCTCAAGCTCCATTCTGCCGCCATTTGTTTGAATTTGTTTACCTTCTATAATTGAAACTTTGTAGCTTGAGTGGAGGCTTAGGCCTGCAACGGCTATGGAAAGCTTGGCTTGCTCTGTTACCTGGGAAACCTTGCTCTCTGTGGCTGTAGCCATCTTGGATTGGGGTTAATTTGCATACTCGCCCTGATTGGCTGGTGGGCGTGGCTTGGCTGGTGGGCGTGGCTTTATGTAGCGGAGTGATGGTTAATTTGCATATTACCATTTTATTAGAGAGGATTAGATCTTATTTGATTTTGTTTATCAAAGTACATAACTTTATCATGGTTCTGGAAGCATCTACCACTGAGGACCAGACAAAAACATATTTTCCTCCATGAAACTGAACACAGTGGGGTGTATGAGGTAAAGTTAGATCATCTTTATCCTCTACATGTCCATGTAGCAGTCTTTGGCTAAGGCTGGAAAACCAAAGAAGATTGTGTACACTCTGTTTCCATACTTTTGGCATTAAGGTGGTATTGATACACATCTACTCTTATCAACATGCAAACAGATTCTCAGTTCACATTCTTTTGCCACAAACAGATCACCTGCTTCACTTAAAATTATTATCAGAAAAGACAGATATGATATATGGACATAATATATAGATATGATATAGATAGAGATATATATTCATATGTAGATATAGATTTATCTGCATTTAATTGAGCCTCTTTAACAATTTTGGGAGTGGAATAAGGCACATTAAAAAAGCATATCAGATGAGGAGGGGAAAATGTGGATTCAGTGTTCACTCTTTCATGTATCTTGGGCAAATATTTTTGCTTTTATAGATCTTTTCCTCAGTGGTAAAATTAAATTTTAACCTTTAATTTTCTGATTTATAAATAACTATCTCCAAGTTTCAATTTGATACATAATCAGTTATTAGATATTGCACATTCTCCCCAATATCTTAGTCCAGTCCTTGGTAACTTAGGAATTTGAAGAGATATTATTTTAAATTATGAGAAATTTGCTAATTATGTAGTATATTCCTTATTCATTTCAGAGAAAGTCAAGTGGCCTAACCTATTAGCTAAAAGTGGTTATACCTTAATTTACATTTTGATTCATAATATTTTGAAAGTGAAGAAAACTAGTTGAATTAATGTTTCAATGATCATTAAGGTCTTCCTCCCCAAGTATTCACTAAAAATCTTAAAATTATCCAGTTATATTTCATGCAAGGATGCCAGCTGGAACTGACTAAAAAGTTTCATACATCTGTCCCAGGTAGCTTTTTCAGAAAAGGAATTAATTTTTATATCCAGATATAGTTTTTATACCGTATTATAAAGTAAAAGTGGTCATAGTTAAATAAAACTGCGACTTCCTTGTAGAAAGGGGCTTGTCATAATCACCGCAGGTTTCCCGGAGCTCACAGTGCCAGGCATAGAGTAGACACAAAAAAATCTTTGAGCGAATTCTTGGTTATATGCACCCCAGTCTTCTTCACTGGGTTTCAGAATGTCCTTAGAGCTCAAAGACCTGGCCCAGTGAAGATAAAATTGGCTTTAGACAAAGTTACATTTAAGAATATTCCTTTTATTAGAAGTTGAATGATAAAAGTACTTTAGTCTCAAATGTTTGCTTATCAGCACCCAAACTTATGAACTGGAAAAAAAGAGTATATGTTATATTGTTTTATTAATGTTTTTACCTAAAGAAATAACAGAACATTAAAAGAATATAAATGAGCTATCCTAATATGTAAAAATCCAGGGGCCATCATGACCAAAACAATCAGATGGACAACCGAACAGCAGGCTGCATGGGGTGACCATGCCGGCAGGGGGGTTAGTGAAGGACAACCAAATGACTAAACAGCAGGCTGTGTGGGGTGACCAGAATGGCAGGGGGGTTTGTGAGGGATGATCAAACAATTGAACAGCAGGCTGCATGGGCATCTAGGCCAGCAGGGGGGTTAGTGAAGGACAACCAAATGACTGGACAGCAGGCTGTGTGGGGTGACCAGGCCGACGGGGGTGGGGGGAGGTTGGGGGTGACTAGGCTGGCAGAGGGGAGCAGTTGGGGGCAACCAGGCCAACAGGGGGGCAGTTAGGGGCAACCAGGCCAGCAGAGGAGGGCAGTTGGGGGTGACCAGGCCGGCGGGAGGGGGGAAGTAAGGGGCAATTAGGCTGGCCGGGGGTGCAGTTAGGGGCAATCAGGCAGTCAGGCAGGTGAACAGTTAGGAGCCAGCGGTCCCGGATTGTGAGAGGGATGTCCGACTGCTGGTTCGAATCGGGCCTAAACTGGCAGTCGGACATCCCCCGAGGGGTGCCGGATTGGAGAGGGTGCAGGCTGGGCTGAGGGCACCCCTCTCCCATACACAAATTTTGTGCACCGGGCCTCTAGTATATTTACAATAAAGAAAGTATAAAAATCATAGAAATCACTTCTGACATTCTTTCTAGTAAATACCATGAGTCCACATTAAGGAACACAGCTATAAACATTTATGTACCTGTGAACAGCATGGGGTGAATAATTGGATAATAAGGCTGTACAAATCCAATTTTAAAAAATATAATTACAAGATTAGACCATGAATATCTGCTGTGGTTGTAATAATATATCTTGATTTTACTGAAGTATTTGATATAGTGTCTCATAAAATTTTATTCACTAAATTAATTTATACTGTCTCTTCTAATTCACTGAGCATTGTCCAAGAAACCAGACTTGATCATGTGTAGGAAATAAGATTAAGAGCAAATAGCAGAGGTTAAGAAATAACAAGGAATTATGCTTCTATGCTTCAAAAAAACTCAACAAAATATCTCAAGCATTCTGCATTGCTTAACCCTTTGCTGATTCATCAAAATGTAAATGTTAATTTAGTGTCTCTAAGGATGCTCAGGCTAACTCATTCTCATTTCTAACAGTGCCTGTCCAATCGCAGACCCACAATAGATACTGAATGAAGAAATGAATGGTATTGCAGAGATGCTGCACATCACTGTGTCAGTTGTACAGAAAGAGAGGGGATGCTATAAGGTTCAGTGATTGGCCTCAGGCTATAAGCCTGGTAAGCATTAGAACCAGGACCATAACTTGGATTTCTTAAGTCATGAGAAGCACTAATTTTTGCTAGGAGGTCAGAATTCAGAGGTTCTACCTATAATATTCATGGATGTTAAGGACTTTATAGTACAGTATCAGAAAATAAGAGAATAGAAAGAATACAGCACCACTGAGCACTATTTTGTTGCAGAAATGCATTTAATTGTGTCTAATTTCTGTTATGTGGAACAATGACATTCAAGCTATTCTTCAGACCCATCACAAGAACTCTATACAAGACCTCCCATCAGCCATCAAATTCTGCACATGACTGCTTTAGTCAGTTAACCCTGACTATTAGTTCATCTCAAGGGTCTACAGCATGTCCTCATTGAGATGGAACACTGAAAAGCAGCATTCATCTTTAAACCCATTTTTCTCTGACTTAATAGCTTAGACTGATCACACACTGCTTTGGTTTCTTTACTGTAAAACTTGGCTAACACTTATTACTTTTCCACTGCAGATTGACAGAGGAAAAGATTAATGGGCATACCATATGTCATGCCTTTTATTAGTGTATCATCTTCAAAGCCATGTGAAGATTTACTACTGAGGTGACACATCACAAAAAAAAAATGGGCACCAAGATCAAAAGTTGTCATATTTCTAAAGATAACTGTTATTTAACCCACATTTACTTAGGTGTGTGTGAAAATGCTAAAATTCTCTGATGCTGTTTTGTAAAATCTCAGAAAAATGCTTAAATATTACAAGGCAAACAATGAATAAGCCATGCCTACCTGTAAAGATTAATTTATGAACATACTGAGCAGGATGCAAACATTTGAAAAGATACCAAGAATTCTTGGGAGGTTTAGGGGATGGTAATAAATTATGTTGTTGTCTACTTGAACTAGAACTCGGTTAGTGGCAGGGATTCAGGTAAAGAAAGAATAGGGTAAGTTCTGCAGGTAAATGGGAGAGTATTCCTTTCCCAGGTGTGTTAGGAGGAGAATGAGATGGAGAAGAACTGGTAGGGGTAAAAGGAGATTAAATGAGAGGGGGGGAAAGATCATTATTTTGAATGTGGTTTTTTTTTTTTTTTTAATCCCCTAAAACGGGAATTTTAACCCAGAGCCCAGTATGGATTCTGAATAATAAAAGAAAAAAATGTTTGTATCATAGGACTCTGGGAAGGCAGGCAAGCTTTGAGAATTTTGCTTTAGTGGCTTTGAAATAAACTCGAGTGGGGCCACCTTGGAAATTCAAGAGTAATCCTGATCATTTGCAAAGAACAGGTTTCCCTCTTGACATAAAATGGACAAAAAATAGACTAGTGATTATTTTTATTAAATATATTTTTATTGATTTCAGAGAGGAAGGGATAGAAACATCAATGATGTGAGAGAATCATTGATTGGCTGCCTCCTGCACTTCCCCCACTGGGGATCGAACCAGCAATCTGGACATATGTGCTTGACCAGAATCAAACCCGGGACCTTTCAGTCTTCAGGCTGATGCTCTGTCCACTGAGCCAAACCAACTAGGGCTAGACCAGTGATTCTTAATGAGCCAAATCAGCTGTGGGACTTATTCAATACATGTTCCCTTCCTCTATCCAAAACTCTGGTGCTTCCCTGGATCAGCCACCAGGCTGCTTATTTTGTGAGTGAGGGAGCCAGTAGTCTCTGATCAGAGCGTATTCCTTCCCCAGGTGTGATGGGATGAGAATGAGATGGAGGAGTACTGATAGAGATGAAAGGAGATTAACTGAGAAAAAGCAAGCAAGATAGGTATGTTTTAAATAGAGTAAAAGAAATGTGGATATAATAGCCAGTGTGAGCTTAGAAAATATTTTAGAGATAAGTTAGTACAAACCCTTCATTTAACATGTAAAAGTGGTCCAGAGCAGCTAAATTATTTGGCTGAGGTAACAACATAGTAGGAGTCAAAGGTGAGACTCAGACCAGGTCTCCTGATTGCTGCTTACACAGCCCTGGGCAGCTCCCTACCCGAAAGGGCCAGCGATGGAGGCACACGTCCTAGGACACACAGTGCTCCACTAATGGACTCCGCTCTCCGCTGTGTACTCCGCTGTGTACCTGTTAGCCTAACGTCAACAAAATGTTTCCAACCAGGAGAACGCCAAGGACACTGGTGGAAACATGTTTTCTTGAAAGAATTAGAGGCAAACTAGATAATGATATAAACAAACTGAGAATCAAATGCTGAAATTTGAGGTATCTTTCCTCTCTATTTTGTATGACTGCGGTTAATGACTTTGGAGAAAACAATCTCAGAGATGCCTCTCTTTGCTTGTAGTTCCAAATAAAGTGTCTTCCTGACGAGAGTATCCGCTCTCCCGGCATGAAAAGAGGAGCTGCGAGGGCTCAGGCTCGGAGAGAGGACAGGCGACCCGGGTTTCTTCTGTTTCTGCAGTTGCTATTTCATGGACGCCTCCCACATTTGATAGGACAGTATAAGAAAACCCAGTGAAGACAGAGAGAAAAACCAGTACAGAACAAAACACAAACAAGGCAATTTGGCCTGAGAATAATAATTCACAGTCACGTTTTAAAAATCCCAGCTTTTGTAGTCTCAGGCAATCGAATCTGTTGTTTTCACCCCCTAGCATTCTACACCATGGCTGAGCATAACTGCACGGTGAAACCTAACAGCCTCCCTTGCAACAACATCCAAATGTTTTGTGGAGAAGCTCTTCCTTTGGATCACAAAGGGATTCCCGCACGGAGCCTGGTGCTGCTAAATCTGCTTCCTCAGACACAGTCAAGCATGTTTTACATTTGCTGAGCAGATGAGTTTCTCATGGCAGCTGGACAGGGAGAAATGATTCCATTCTCGGAGTGCTCTCACTCACAACTGTTCTGGAAAGCCGGGAGAGTCAGCGCAAGTCTCAACGTGAAGGCTTTCTAAGTATTCATCACTGGAGCAATCAATGACATCACTGAAAACAAACAAGCCTGACTCCAATGCGCCAAATCCCACACAATGATCACATGCCCAAGAGAAATGACACTTGATTACCTGAAGAACACCCAGAATTCACTAACGGCCAGAAGAAAACACCCAAGTGCATTATTCTCTTTCTATTGTGACACTGGTAGTATTTCACCCCAGTAAATTATTTAGGTATTAGTCAATAATTGTAGGGTATCAATCAGGTTAAGTAATGTTAGACTATCTATGATTCTGACCGACCTATGGTGAGACTTGAATACCTTCTGCTTAACAATGCAAACTTCCTTAATTCTAGCCACTTCATACGACTCACCATTTCATTTGTCAATAATATATGTGTGCATGTGTTAGGTAATGTGTTCCTTCTGTAAAACACTTAGCCTTACTTAAAAAAAAATAGATAAAATGAAGTAAGATTAATAACAACCAAGCTAAATGGAAAACGGCAGCATATTTGGGTAAAAACAGAAGGGAAACAGTACATAGAAATTCAGTGGGTAAGATCTCCCATAAGTTAGTAAATCTGGGACACACATTTAATTACTCTAAGCTTCCTATTGGGCAAAACAAAAAAAGGAAAATGATTAGTTCAGGAGATTGATCAGTTGTTTAGGAAATTTGATTGGCATTTATTCCATAAATGACATTAAATTGGGTGGTAGACAAGATCCCTGCGGTAAATACAAGAAATAAATTATAGCTTCTCAATGTAAAATAAGGGGATACTTATATCTAGAGTAAGAGACTCAAGGTTTGTCAGCATTGAGACTATCCAGAGTCTCTATAATACATATGTCTTTTAGCTTCACTGAGTATAATTCACAAAAGACTGATTCCTCTTAACATTGGGCAGGTTTCTTGTAGGCAGCTTTGGGTCCTAAATTGCATCAGAAACCACTCTCCCCCGCCCCCCCCTTCCCCACAGGGCTGACTCCCCTGCTGGGTATCACACACTGACAACAGGCTTCCCCAAGCCGATTTATGTTATTTTAAGGTTAGAGAACAGGGCTAATGGCATCAGCAGGGCATATCTGAAAGATTTCACCTCCCAGGAGTCAAGGGTACTGCAAAATCACCCAGGGACATGCCACTCCCTCTCGATGAGGGATTTCAGCCTGAATTGCCCAGGGCTTCCCAGCCCGTGTGTTGGGAAGGTCTAACCCTGATACATCCTCCGCTAGCCATGTGCTGCCAACGCAGACACCCTCCCTTTGCTCCCTGGGCAGGAGCCGTTATGAATATTTATTACAGCCACAGTTCTGGCTTCCACGCCTGTCACTGTTGTTCATCTGCTGAAAGCCAGAGTGCAAATCACCGCAAATCTGGCCTTCAATATGGCAGACAACTGCCTTCTTGTCTTGTTTAATAAATTGTATTTCTTTCATATGAAAATGAACGGAGTCAAAATGCTCCCTGTTTTATGGGGCAGCGATTTTGTAGTAGTAAACGGGGATATAAACAGAGTAACAGGGGTTGTTGGAAGGCATGCTTAGAATACCTCCTGCCATGGATTTCAAAATGAATGTGTTAATCCATGCTAATCTGGTTCAATCTTTGCAAACAATTACATTTATTTTACAACCCACCTGCCACTCTGACTAGTAGTATAAATATGCTTTATTGATTACATATTTTCACGTTATTGTACCTGCAGTCAGAGTAAAAGCAAATAAAAAGATAAGAATGCTGACTTTGATTAAAGTCGCTCAACAGTATATGTGGCTATCTCAGACAAATCTAGTTCAATGTCTGATTTTTAATCAAGTTTAGCAAATTATCCTTTTACAAGATTAAAAAAAAATACTCTCTAAGTGTTGCATGTACAATTACTTTCAATAGCTCCTTGAAAAAGGAAACTACTGATTCATGTTAATCAGAAAGTTTGCCAAATTAAAAACGTTTGTATTATATTAATACACTCCTAGGAAGGCATGTCTCTTTTATTACAACTAAATATTAGGCTTTAATATCAGTGCAAGGACACCTGGCTGAGTGACGAGTGCTAAGGCCTTAGTTAAGAAAGGTGGTCTTCAGATGTACCTGAGGATTTGTTCTTTGCACTCTTTTTTCTTGTCAGCTTTCGAGTTCTACTAGAAGTTCAAACATACTGGGGTTTTTGTGGTTAAACTATGTATTAAACTGTGTACTGATTTTATTTTCCTTTTAAGCTAGAGTGGTTACTGAGACGTCACTGCAATTTTGGAGTCTACAATGGTGTAAGGTAGCAAATTACATGAACAAGTGGTCAATAAAATTCCATCTAGGAATTCACTTCAATTCAGCACATATTGCCTGAGCACCTACTGCATTCCAGGACTGTTTTATTTTTAAAAATTAATTTATGGATTGATGGGAGAGAGAGAGAGAGAGAGAGAGAGAGAGAGAGAGAGAGAGAGATCTGTTGTTCCATTTATTTATGCATTCATTGGTTGATACTTGTATGGGCCCTGAATAGGGATCAGGAACCTGCAACCTTGGCATATTGGGACGACAGTCTAACCACTGCACTACCTGGCTAGGATCCTTCCTCTTGTGGAGCTTACATTTTAGCAGGGTTGAAAGGTAATTAACACTCAAAATATGGAATAGGTAAATTATATGGATTGTTAGGAGGGAGTAAGTGCTATGGAAAACAGAAACAGAGGTGAAGGGTACAGGGAATTGGAGGGAGAGCAGGCTTCATTTCATAATGGGTATATTTGTGTGTTACCTGTAAAAGTCATTCATTTGTCCCCTTTCTATGGGAGACAGAGTGTTCTCTCCTCCATCTCCAAAATTTCAAAACTACCAACAGAAAGTCCAAATTGTTTTTTGCTTTTGTTGTTGTTCAATAAGAAAAGGATAATTCCAAAGAAGGAATTGAACCAAGCAAATAAAAGGAATCAGAAATGTTTATAACATTTCTTCTGATGGTTGAAAGCCAGAAGGAAGAGATGGCATTTGGAAAGAGGTGGTAAGATGCTAACAGTAAAGTAGAGATATCTGAATAGGTAGTGCGGCTGCCCTGAAGGACAACAGATCTTTTAACAGTTGGGAGTAGGGAAGGAGGTTAATGAGAAACCAGATCACATACAAGTTTGGTTTTAGACCCATTCCTACCCTCAACTGCCCCCTCCTTACTACTACCCTTTTCATATCTGTAGTTACAAGCTGGCTGTAGGTATTACAGATAACACTTCTAAGGCCTGGTCAAGATGAGGGAGGAGGAAGTGGAAGAAGGTAAACATTGGAGAATGATGGGAGAAGCAAAAAGAGGATGTGAGGGGAAAACACATTTTTCCCTTTCATGTAGGCATTTCTCCGAGAGACATACAAGCTTGGAAATAATGCACATTAACCCACAACCAGCAATTGTTATTTTGCCTAAATAACGTATCTGATTAAGGGGTGAGGGGGAATGCTTTCTTTGCTGCAAGCATATTTCTGTAAGTGAACAACATGTTAATGCCTAATCCTGAGTTCAGCCTTCAAAGTTAAGCTGAATGAGATTTTGCCTACTTAAAAAAAAAAAAATCTCCATAAACAAAACATAAAGCTTTTGCTTTATTTTGTTTTAGTTTTTAAACCTTTAATCAAGAGAAAACTGGGGTTGAGCCAAGAATGTTGGCTAAACCTTGTGCTCAAAATTCTAAAGACACTTGGAACATGGATATGTTTGTGTATTAGCTGGATTTTGGAAAGTAACAGCATGATTTAAGAAATGTTGCAGAAAGTATTGAGTAGCAACCGTTTTGAGACTTGTCTGCATTTATTCTAATTTATCTAGATAACAGCTCCTGGATGTGTGGCTTCCTACCAACCTCCTGCCCTAAACATACAAATTAGAGAACATAAGAGGAAAACTCACCACCCAATAACAGTAGCAATTCCTTTTCCTTTTCTTCAACTGTCACCCCTGTTACTGCCTCAGAGATCATCATTCACGCTAATTAGTCTTAGCAAAATTGCAATTATATATTGAAACTTGAGTGTTTATTTTGCTCATCATGTACCAATAGGACCTAGAACAGTCTAGCATCTAAGAGGGGCCAAGTGTTTATCTAGTACTTTATTTAAAAAATAACGTGTAATGAACTTTAATCTTCAATCTACAACCTAGACACAGTAGATATTAGGTAGTATTTGAAGTACCCTAATTGGGAACTGAAATCCAGGGGTGGCTTCTTTAGCACATCAAATATCATCATTGAAATCTACAGCAGAGAGTTGGTTAGCTAGCATAGATGGGTTTTATTCTTTTGTCACTGGTGAAATGAGTGTTCAGAATCTGAGGCTGTTGAGCCTCCAGTGGCCTGGATAACCTCAGTATCTGAAGAGATTAGGCCCTGGAGACCCTCAAATTTTTTAAGTAGCACTGCATATCTACTGGTCTGCAAGATCTAGGTCCCTCACTTCATTGGGGTCTCTGTTGCCAGGGCCCCATGTAGAACTGTTAGTCTGTTCCATAGGCCTGGAATGAAGCTATTCATGCCAAAAAAAACTGTTGGAGTCACCTGAGGATAGAACTTCCCCACACTTTTAAGAACAGGCTGCGTGATATTTTTATTCCTATTGGCTGACACATGTAGTTTGTCCGAACTTGGTTAGGGGGTAGTTTTGATTATAACTACCCAAAAGTCAGGATGTAGGACAAGCCTTATTAAAACAAAACAAAACAAAACAAAACAAAACAAAACAAAACAAAAAAACACACAAAACATTTAGCCTCAAGGAGCTACCAAAGAACCTGACAATCGCTTAAGAGGCAAATTAACTTGGGTCAGTTCAAGAACACTAATGGAGATTTGTTGAATGAATAAAGACATGGTCCTTACCTAGCAGGTAAGCAATTGAAAATTAAGTAAACATCATCACTGAGCTAGGCCTCTCCAGGGCCAGACGGAGAAAACAGAGGGCCAGGAATCACATTGATTTCTCTACCTTTCATATTTGTCTTCCAACCCTCCATAACCAAGCTTATAAGAATCAAAACCAAGTATATATATGAATAATATTGCTGATTTTCTAAAATGAATCAAGTGGGATGATTTTGGAGAAGTCTTGAATGTTAGGTTCTTACTTCCCCAAAAGGCAAATGCTTTCTGTAATAGTTGTCTACAAATTGGTTTCCTGCCATTTAAGAAATAGCAGGGACTCAGTTACTAAAACTTTCTGTTGAATTGCTTATGATATAAATTAAGCTCCACTTACAGAGTCTCTGGGGGTATGTTTCAGATACTGAATACAGTTACAGAATTAATTTATTCTCAAGATGAATCTATAGTAGGTTTGAATATAGCATGTTTCCTTTTTTAAAGCTATACATCTAAGTGATCTTCTGTCTTTTATCAGCTGTCCTGTTTAATTTCTGCTGGTCTTTTCTTGATTAAGACCATGTGTTCTCTTAGAAACACTTGGTTTCTGTCAACTCTCTTTCATCCAATAAGTCTGCTTCTTTTGAAGGTCATACATTCAAGCACTTATTTTAAAAGACTACAAGTAAACTACACATGTGAAAAGACTAGAATTATGGCACATTATTTCACAACGGTAGTTCCTAGTACAGTTGTGTCCTTTCTAGAAGATACTACTTCTCCTTCATTCCCAAGTAATTCCTTCATTTTTGCTCCTTACCATTTTGAACAAACTAACAGATTGGGAAAGCATAATCCTAGTTATGCAACAGTAAACAATGAGATTGTCAAATATTTAGAGACTGTGGTAATAGTCTCAATGGGCATTGAATAATTATTTTCAGATACAATTAAAAGTTTCAATATTCTGAATTTTTTCATCCCTGAATAGAGGATTAGGAGAAATGTTTTAAAATTTTTCATATCATCATATTATTCCTTTAAGCAACAATACAGTGACATTGACCCTTATTTCCCAGATACAACAAACTTTCTTTCAATTATTTTATGAACCATAGAGCTAATAATTTGAACATAATCAACCTCTAAGGTCCATTCAGTATGTTAGGCAAAGTTTACTTTTCAAATGGCTAATAAAAATATTGAATATTTTAAGTGCAAAAGGCAGAAAGATAATAGATATTTCAACAAATGCTTACAAGCCAGTCTGATAGCTTTGTTTCAATGAATTACACTGTGGATATAAATATGAGTAGTCATGACAGGAAAATGCAACATAAGTTGATGAAATAACGAGCATCTTTTTCCCATTACTGAACTTTCAGGTAATGCTAATGACATCCAGAGCAAGCTACAGTCATTCCTCTTTTGATTGTCTGTCTCATCAAGAATAATGGCTTTGGATGGAAGTGCAAAGGATTGCTGACTTAGAAGACCTTTTATAAAAAAAAATAATAATAATGTTTTAACTACATGACCACTCAGACTGGATTTAAGTGCTATGGGAGAAATTATTATTGGACTAATGGTTTTTCCGATATTGATCATTAGTACCTCTAGTGAATTTCTGTGTGATTAAATATACATCTACTCCTCATGGAAAAATTATAATAACTGTAGACAATTTGTTTATCTTAACTGGGTTATACTGTTAAAATCTGATATGCTTCTTCCAGATTTGCAGATACTGACTTCATCCGTTAGCTTCCTGAGCCTACAGAGGTCCTCAGAGATTTACTCAAAAGGGACACACGATCACTTTTCAGAGCCTAGTCTAGAATGGAACATAATTATTCATTAATGTGTTTTCAACAGGAAAGTCTCAGTGTGTACTGAATTTGCTTGCATAATTTATTAATTATCTATTTGTTTTTATTAATGTTTTAGTGTTTCCCTGGTATGTTTTATTGAAATATATACTCATTCAAAAACATTTGTGTTACTATATTTATTGTAAATATACTTCATAAGAGCATCCCATAAGCCAGGCACTGTTCTAGGCTTGTGTGATTTGTCAGTGAATACAGCAGGCAAAAGATCACTGTAGAAACATTTCTTGAGCTTTTCTTCATTCCTTTTATTACTTGACCAGTATTCATTGTGAAGATATTACAGTAAATATCACCAGTAATATCTGGAGCATCAGTTAGGTACCCATCCTTAGAATTAAAAAGGGGAATCCGTGGAGGAGCTCACACTTGCTTGGTAGGGACAGGAGGGAAATCTAATAGTTGTAAACAACGTATTAAGCTCTCTAGTAGAAATAACAGCAAAATGGAGAAGCACAAATGGGGTGTAAGTCGCTGTGGGATTTTGCAAAGGCTTTCGAGAATTCTTGAAAAGCACTGTGCAGGATAAGACTGCTCTAGGAAGAACAACCCGGCCCCCTTGGTGTGAGCCAGAGTTCTTTTCTCTGCCACCGCTTTGTCACTGTTTCTCTTATCTTTTCCATTATAAATTTATCTTTTTGCTATCAATACCTTGTTTGCATTTTTGGTCCTCAAGAAGTAGCATTAAAATATTTATTGAAAATCATGTATATAGTATAAGTAATAACCTAACCTATATGCAGTTAGCTTCCTATCCATCTTCTCCTGTTGAAGTTCAGGCAGGGAAGTCCCCAACGACCAACCTGAGGTACAGGTCCAGTGCAGCCTCTGTGGGGCTTGGGGATTCCCCTTCTTCCTTTCAAATGTTCTGTATCAGAAGTTAGGCCTTGTAGAGAGAGAAGGTGGTAGAGTGAGGAAATGATAGGAAGGACAGTTTCCCTAAATTAATAAAAGTCACAAAGGATATTGTCAAAAACTCCAGAAATTGCTGTGGCAAAGAAGGAACAAATAAAGGGGGAAGAAACTAGCCCTCAGGACTCATTACAAATGACTGATGAATCACATACTTAGAGATGGAAGGGACCAATGAAAAAGCCAAAAGGAGGGGATGCCCTGGCTGGGTCAGGTGCCTCGTTGGTGCTGATGCTATGATCAGGAGAAAGCCAGGACATCTAACTTCAAGTCCAGCCCTGCCCCTTTGTCATTCCAGGTAGTATCCTCAACTGGAAGGTCATCAGTGGATTTCAGAGCATCCAAAACCACTCTGATATATTCTCAAAATTTAATGGCACTAAAGTTAGGTTTATTTTTTATGGAAAGAGTGCCTGCTTTCAAAAACTTCTCAGAGTCCCAAGATTTAACACTCTTAAATCTATCGTTAGGTTCATTGGAGAATTGGTCAAGTTCCTGGTTTTTGAAATGTATTTGAATACATCAACAATTATTGCTAAGAATCCAAGTGACTAGCATTCTTTGTGAAAGCATGCACATTAATTTGACTTACTTAGGGTATACTCAGTCAAATGACAAAATGACAAATCTCTCTTCAAATCACAAACTATTATTTTCAAATGGCCCAAAAAGCATTAGGTCAGAATTCTCTTTGTGTTGGTTGGTTCTCTTGCTTTTTCTTCTTTTTCTGCAAGTGACTGGAGTTTGCAATATTATCTAGTAGCTCCAGCCAACATAGAACTGTAACTAATATATTCAAAGTGCATAACTGCTTCACCCAGTTTTTAATGAAAAGAACCTGGATGTGAGGCAAATGGACCTTTCCTGGAACAGACTCTCATGCCTACTGGGGAGGGCTCTCAGCCCCCTTACTGTCTTCACGCAGAGCCTACTTTCCCAGGCCCCTGTGTGGGATGAGTAGCCGGAAGACTGACTTCTATATTCAGAAGACAATATCTGAATATATGACAAGCAAATGGCCCCCAACTCAAGTCATACAAACCTTCTGAAATACATGGTGATTTTCATTCTCTATTAATTTTTCAAATTTGTTTTGCACTTTTGGAATAAGAATTTTGTAGGGTGTATATGAGTGCCTACCACATGTGTGCATGTGGATGTATAGCAGAAAAATAAAGGCTGAATTAGGGTTTCAAATTCACACTACTCCACAGCTCTCTAAAATAGAGTCTATGAGAAGTGCTTGCTTTAAAGTTAAAATCACTCCCCTGTGATTTACTCTGACAGATTGATATAAGAATTTCAGTGAATTTCCCACAGGTTTCCTCACCCACAGGGTAAATGCATTCTTATAAAGTGCAAAAACAAATGATGACATAATTGGCTTTGTGAGCCACGTGGCTTCAATGCAGTCTTCTGAATTCTCTTTTCTTCCAGGCAGGTTTGAAGGTGGGATCTTGAGGATCCAAATACAAGGTAAGGCAGGTCGAGACTCTGGGGAGGCTGGTGGCCAGCTGCCAAGAGGTGTCCAAAGGTGGGATTATTGGATAAGTGGTTATCAAGGTGTGGCCCAGCATCAGCAGTACCAGGCATATATTAGAGCTCTACATTCTTCACATCAGGAAAACAGAATTAAAAATTCTGAGGGTGGGAGTTCTGTGATTTAATAAGTCCTCATGGTGAAACCAATGCCCCCTAAAGCTTGAGAGCCATTGACGTAAATGCATTTATCACTGGTTCAGGTTCACCCCTCAGGTTTGCTGGGCTCTATGGGACACCCAGTGGCAATCAGTCATCCTCCCGAGACTGGTCCTAACTACAACCATATGTATAAACACAAATGGCAATTTTTAAGTTAAGAGTATGTGTGTGGGTGAGGGGTGGGAGGGCGGTGGGGGGGGGGGGGATTTCTTTCCAGAGCTAGGAAGGCTCACTTTCTCTTTTGAGAGTCCCCACTGGTTTGCTGTTGTTGTTTTAAATATGTTTTTATTGATTTCTCGGAGAGGAGGGGAGAGAGAGAGAGAGAGATAGAAACATCACTGATGAGAGAGAATCATTGATTGGCTGCCTCATGCAGACCCCCTATTGAGGATCAAGCCAGCAACCTTGGGCATGTGCCCTGACTGGGAATCGAACCATGACCTCCTGGTACATAGGTTAATACTCAACCACTGAGCCACACTGGCTGGTCTCCCCACCGTTTTGATCAGAGGACCTGAACAGCTCATATCAGGACTCAAAATACCATGGGGTGAACAATGAATTAGAATAAACTAAGAAAGATGACCTGTAAGACTTTTCATCCTTTTTATAATTAGCAGGATGTTCATGTCCCTCTAATTCAGCATCATTTTCACTAAGTTTTCTGAACCTTTTTTTAAAACTTGACCATCCATTTCCGCTAATACCTTTTCCTATAGATGTACTGAAAAACCTGATTAAGCTAGGTAGTTTAGCTAAAAACAAGTATCTAAATCTGTGAAATAAGCAAATATTCCATGCTTATCTATTAGTGTAACATCTAGAAAGCTACTTTATTTTTCTTTCCTCCTAGTCTTGATGGGAGAGGCATATCTCAATGTTCCCCCACGTATCAACCATACAAAAATGGGCTCTTACAGCTCCAATAGTCAAATATAGATAGAGTGAGTGTCAGGAGCCAAGAGTTGGTCAAAGGATTAACTCTGACCTTACTTCAGTAAGTTACTGAAACAGAAACTCACGGAAACTAGGCCCACTTCCTCTTGCCTGAGGACAAAGCATTCCTTCTGTAGCCGCCCTTCAACTGCCACACCCTTTATCTATAGTCAGCACCCTTTACGACTTTAGCCGATTATCTAAGTCCACATGACCCGTTCAGCCCCCACCCCTCCTAGGCATCTCCCCTTCTAGAAATCACATATAAGGAACACTGTAAGAATAAAATTTCGAGGCTTGATCAGAAACCCGTTTGTCTTGCCTCCATTCCTTGCGTCCCTTGTCTGTCTCTCATTCTCTTAGGTGCGCCGCCTCGGTACCCCCGTTAGAAGACCCCGCTGGCCGGGGCAAGTGAGCATGTAATGTTTTTGCCTAAACTGGAACACTCTTTGAAAGTAAAAGGGAGGCTCTTTATAAATCATACTGGGTCAACGGGGGCAGTCCTGGGCTAATTGGACACGTGGGCAGCTGTAAATGATCCTAGTTCACTCTGGTTCTTACTTTCTTTCTCAGAGTCTCCTGTGATTTTGGGGGTAACACCCAAAAGGATGTAGTAGAAATTTTAAAACATTATTTTAACAGTTATTACCTTCTGTTTCTCAACAAGAAAAAACACCCGATTTTATGTAAAATGTGCCAACAATAGTCTCTATTACATTTCAAAGGTAGTGCTGAATCTCAAATTGGGAGTTGCTCAGCTCTAGTTTTCTATGGAAATTGCCTTGGAGCTTTTAAAAAGTGCCAGCGACCCTCCCAGAATTCCAGCTCAAGATGGGAGGTTGAAAAACACTACTAATGTCATATCTCCATGAAAGTAGTTCCAGCGTTTAAGTATATGGAGTGGCAAACACATTTAGTTTCTGCACAATTTCCAATGCTTTGCTGGCTCAGATGCAGTAAGTCTGTCAATTATCCATGACAGTCATACTCTTCAAAAATAAAGTCACTGATTTAAGTTCCCTTAAAACCCTTTGTGACATGCTTATTTGGTAGAAGCTGAGCATTGAGAAAATGGGACATGACGCGACAGTTGCCTAATGTGGATGTATTGTAGGATGCCGCCTGCTTGAGCATGGCAGCACCGTGGTGGTGTGGTGAGGAAAAGGTGGTGCAGAAAGGAGAATTTACCTGCAGTTTTCTATAGGATCCCTTGAGAGTCCAGAGAGCCAGAGATGCCTGGGGGTACAGCTTGGTAGAGAACCATTGACAAAGGGGCTTCAGTCCTTAGCTTTGGTGTGATTAAGTCCCATATAATTAATTGCCTGGCTCACTTAGATTCCCATAAAGCTTAAATATTAGGTTTGGGAAAGGATGATAGGGAAAGAAATGAAATAAAACAAAAACATCCTCTACAAATGTGTATGTACTTAATTATTGAACTGTGTGGAGCAGATGCTGAGGAATACAGACACTCAGCAGAGTTCAGGAGCATTGACATTGGTAGAGAAGTTTTAAAAAAGAGAGGCACTGTTTGATATATGTTAATACAATTAACCATTTCCCAGTCCTATAGCATAAATTCAAATCTCCATGGCATAAATGCAGCAGCTCCACAGCATAGCATAGCAGCTAGTTCATAGCCTGGCTAATCTTGCAATAATTATACCATTAGGTGTTTTCTCCCTTTCCCCTCACCTGCCAACCCACTCACACATCTTGGTTTAGCTAGACCATGCACCTTTATTGCACCACGTTGCTCTTGCTGCACCCTCTGCTTATAATGCATGACCTGGCTTGAATGCCTGGTCAATTTCCTTTTCATATTTTAAGACTCAACTCAAATATCACCTCCCAAGAAAAGCTTTTCTCCCCCTCATCTAGGTAACATTAATCATTCCCATTGGTTTTGCCCTAGCATTTTCAACACATGTAGTTGGGTTTTAGCACAATTTATGCAATGTTGCAGTTAACTGTTTATGGGTCTTTCTCCTATAGACTTGGAGCTTAGTGTACAGGACCCATGTCTTATTCAAGGTTTTATTCCCACCACTTTATTTGGTGGAACTCCTGCTAGAGGGCACTACAGATATTTATTAAATGCCATTGAATAAAGAAATTCTATATAATTAGTATTGCTTATAATATCTTTAATAAGAAACATAAACTTGAAAAAATTTCTAAAATTCATCAGAAATTTGTTTCTATAGCTTACAACTCTTTCAGCTCAAAATTCTATTCAGTAAAACTATAGAATGAGGCAAAAATCTCCTTGGAAGTATGTTGAATGTGGCATGAAGTCTACAAGATTGTCATCCTTAAAAAAAAAAAAAGAACAGTTATATGCTCTAAACAAGTGTCCTTTAATTTTATATAATTATTATGCATTCTTTTGTTAATTTTCCTTTTAAGCATGTCTATTATACTCAAGACCCATGTTTTGAACATATCTAGCCATATGGACTTTGTATCAAACATTTATTTTTATGAAGTCCTCTGCATCTTGGGGACAATAAACCCAGTTAAGTGACTGCCATAGAAAAAAATGTGAAAGTAAAAATAGGGTACGCCTAGATGAACCTGGATCTGTATAAATGAGTGAATTTTGAAAAAAAACACACAACAAAAACCCCTCAACACCACATAATGTAAAATGACCTACCAAGCTGTTGGACTACCTTAACTTTTAAAAATTAGGTTTGTAAGATACACTGTCTAAAGCAAAATGTGACTATAGTGGATTTTCAAAGGGCCAATTATAGATAGGTTTAAAGAATTGTGTGGTGCTAAGATTACACTGCATTAGGAAACTTGCCACATCAACCTTATTAGCTTACAATGAGCATGGTGGTTTCAACAATCCTATTTATCAAGGGTAAGCAGCTTATTAAGACCTTCTAATTATTAAGGCAGAGTGATCAATCTAGTAAAATTCCATTACAGAGCTCTAAGTCCTTGAGAAAACTTTGAGAAATTAGGGCTAAATCTACACAGTCTGTATACATACCATCTGTTTGGGTCAGAACTTATACATGCGATTGAAATAAACATTTCTTGCCGTCGGTAGATAAAGACAATGCATCTCATGCTAGGAGTGAATTAGCTGGCGGGGGCATTAGATTTGCCTGGCTCAGCTTATGACTAATAGGATACATTTATAAAACTACTGGCTAGGTTATCAATAACATTTGTGGTGCTGGTTGCATATTGACTCACACTGGCCCCTCTTGGCCTGTTTCCCTGAGTAGATGAGGAAAGTAGAAAAATCACATTGCTTTCTGAAGACCATCCCAGGGGGTTACCATTGGTTCTTGCAGGCCACATAGCATTCTGGATCTAAGGGGAATTGCCAGCTGGTGCATATTATCTCTGCCTCCTCAATAGTTCAGCATTTGCTACTGACAATCTCATGATGCAATGGTGGTATATTCTAGACCAGCATGCTATGCAAGTGTTATTAAGTCCACAATATAGAGGAGAAAGTAAAAGCTAACAGCACTCTGTTATTCATTGATTCATTTAACAACTATTTATAAATCACAACATGCCAGGAATTGTTGATGGAAATGGAACTGGGAATAGAGCAAAGCAAAACAAAGTCCCCTAGTTGGTGAGATGGACCAAAGATACCCAGCCAAACAAACAGATTGGTAAATATACTGTGATAAATTAAGGAAGGAGAGAAGCGTAATATACACTGAGTGGCCAGATTATTATGATCTCTGAACACATAATAATCTGGCCACTCAGTGTATATCTTATATAATAAAAGGCTAATATTCAAATTGTCCCCTCGACCAGGAGTTCGACCAGCGGGCAGGCCGGCCAACCACCCATGTACCCTCCCCTGGCCAGGCTGGCCAGACCACACCCATGCACGAATTCATGCACCGGGCCTCTAAAATATATATATATATACTTAGTGGCCAGATTATGTGTTCAGAGATCATAATAATCTGGCCACTCAGTGTAAATGTGTAAATGGTTGGCAGGGAGGATGGTTGAAATTTTAAATAAAGTAGCAAGGGAAAACCTCAATGAAAAGGTGCATTTTGAGTGAGAACCTCAGCGATTGAGGGAAACTACTCTGTGAGTGAACATCTGAGGAAAGAACAGAATAGGAAGAGGGGATAGCAAGTGTGAGGGCTCTGAGGTGAGAGTATGCCTGGTGGTTTGGGACAGTGAGGAGACCTGTGTGTTTAACAAGAGCTGGAGGCAGATTTCGCAGCTTTGCTGCTCAGCAGGTCCCAGTTGTCCTGTGCATATCTGAGTTCCATTATCACAGTATATCTTTGATTTCGTCCATCCACACAAGCCACTCTTAAATTAGTCAATTATTGCTCCTAGTTATGAATTAACAATTCATAATGTGGGGAACACTTTGCTAGGATCAATGGGTAAAGATCACAGGGATGACACCTGCTTTATAAACACAATGGCCAGAGGGAAGCAGAGAACACAAAGGCACTGGAAAACCACCCAGAAGTAGGCCCGGACAAACACAAAACAGGAAGCAATGTGAGGGCCATGGGGTCCGGGGTTGGAAGGGGTTAGCGTGATAGCAGCTGGGGACAAGTCAGAAGGTATTTTAAGGACATACTCAGGATCTTCTCCCTGGTGTCACCTGCCCAGCCCTGCAATTTGCTGCAGATTCAGATACTCTCTTGGGGACAGACCACATTATTAGTATTGTTGATCCAGCCCACTACAAAGCTCTGAGATCCCTGATGCTAGGATTTCTGTCTCTTCCATTTTTTTTTTCTTAGTCCTGCAGCACCTAGCCTAGGGCCAGGCATAGAGAAAACAGCTGATGAAGCTTTCATAAATTAATAATTAGTTTGGAAGCTGATGGGTACATGTTCCCCAGAGAGGAAGCCAAGGGCACTCACCGCTCATCCTAAACTTATTTCCTTTATACCCTTCCACTTGCAAGTCAGGCTTTTGCTATGTCATCCAACACTAACTTCATTTATCCTGGTTTCTAATTTCTGTGCCTCTAGTACTATGGAAAAATCAATGCCATTTCTTAATCAACAACTATTTTTGACACCACCATTTCATTCTTATAGCTTTCCCTGCTGCTGCAAAAATATATTGATAAGCCATCATTCTTGCACTCAATACTATCTACTTGCCTTGCAACAGGCTCTTCACGTGAAAGTGTGGAAAGGATAGTGTGAAAGAGCTCCTCATCATTTATTTTGCCCACTTTTTAATAGGCTCCATGATTTTCCACAGCTCTTCTGTCTTCTCCTCCTATACAGTAGATAAACCTAACCAAATTGTTCATTTATTCCTGTGAATATTTTTTACAAGTTAAAAAAAAATGCCAACTTTTCCAAAGAACAAAATTAAACTATTTCTCAACAGTGTTACTTACCTTTGTATATGAAATAAATCTGTGAAATAAATATTTATTTCAAAAATTTTACCTAAATTTGGAGATTATCAACTGTGGATTTGGAGTCAGAAGCTGTGTGATTTGGACAAAGAGTTATAAACTGGGAGGCTAGAATAGTTTTTAGATTTTTTATTTTTTTTTATTTTTTTAGAAATCAGAAGAAATGTCAATAAACAGAATGTCCTATAAATGTGCAGGGTTTATGTATTTTATTGGCATCTGGTATGATAATTTAAAGAGCCTTTCAAGTAACACTGATTAAATCTGTTTGACAAAGACCATTTACACCTTGCAAAACAGTTTTCTCTATTATAATGAGTATTTGTAGTTACCACATTGGCATGTGTCCAGCAGCATTTGCACATTTAAATGAAAACTTCTCAACTCACATTACTCTTAAATGCATTGTATATTATTTGCCTTAAATTATTCATTAAAGTCCTTGGTATTTTTTTTTACATATTTTTTCTTCCACACTACTTGATTTTTGCAGGTAAAAAAAAAAAGATCAGGAGAAACAGCTTTCATCACTTTCAGACCAAAACAGCTTTAATCACTTTCCTTTGGGAAACAAAACAAAAGGTATTGAATAGGAAGGAAAAGGGTGTCACAGATGGGTTTGAGATGGTGAATTTATTCTCCGCTAAGTATATTCAGCAAATTGGCTTGGATAACCAGAGCACTGTGGAAAGCTCTGGTATTAGAATATTTTAGTAATATTTAATTGATAACTTGCCACTTGTCAGGTTTTTTTTTTTTTTTTTTTTTTTTAGCAATTCTTAGTGCTATTTCCTGATTTTATTATCCCTTAATGTTATCCAAGAATAATGCTGCACTTAATAAAAACATTCAATGGACCAATTGGGTACTTAGAGCAACTAGTACTTGGGCTCCTAATTAGACTTTTGCAATTAATACTATTCAAATAGATTAATAACATAATTCAAAATTATATTACCTTGCAAACCACTACAGATTTTAAGTTCCTTTCTCACTTTTAAACTTTCTTTTAAGAAGTAAAGTTCTCAAGCTTCCTAGGGTTGCCTACTCTTAATTACTATTTACCACAAAGTTTTGTTATATATTTTACACACAATGCCTTAGTTATGACAACTAAAAAAAGACAGGTATCTTATAACTAATGAGACCAAGCTTCAGAAATATTAAGCAACTTGCCTAAGGGCATGTAGAGAAGGTTTATTCAAATTTAGCCTAATTGAAAACTGGACATTAATGGCATATAGACACAAATTACAAAAAAATCTATATATATAAAAGGCTAATATGCAAAGTGTCCCCTTGGGAGTTTGATTGCTTGCTATAATCTGCGCTGACGACCAGGGGGTGGCGCAGAACAAAGGAAGGCCTCAGCTGGCAGCCGAAGGCCCCGATTGGCCCTGATAGCCAGCCAGGCCTAGGGACCCTACCCATGCACAAATTTCGTGCACTAGGCCTCTAGTAATATCAATAAAAGAGAAATACAGATAAGTGAAAAATGAGGTGACTCCAAGAATAAGATGTAATAATAAAAATGTAATGTTATAAGAAATAAAGATGGGCTGTTTTGACAGTCAAAGCAATGTGGGAAAAATGAATGTTTACAATAATTAAATTTTTCATTAGATTAAATCTAACCTGTAACTTGGGGACTAGCTTTTCCTGACTCTGTTCTGATCTGTTCACGAGGATCCTGTATGGTACCCTGGAGAGCTCTCTCTCCACAGCATCTCCACAAAAAGTTCCACAGTGAGCTCAGTCCAGGCAGTTCTTACAAGACCGCCACTGTAGACAGCTGGGAAGACTACAGAGTATACTTTTGTAAAAGCAATTCTACAAGTGTTCAAAGCAATATGGCCCAGGTTTCAATACTATAATTCAGAAAAACATCTTACCCAAGTTGAAATAATGTTGCCTGTGTGCAATGTTTTATAAATGTTATTTTTTGATCAAGGAAAAAAAAAAAAGAGTTCATAGTTATCTCCCTGGATGAGATCTGTATATTGGTTATTTTAGGTCTGTGGTTCACAAAAAATCTATTTCTTTGTTAGCCTCCTGGCTGGAGGCTAGAGCTATGAGAGAGTGTACCCTACAGGTTAAAACAAGGCTTTGCTTTGGACAAACTTGGCATGGAACCCTGGCTCCCCCACGTAGCGGCAGCCTGACCTCGAGCTCTCAGAGTCTCACTTTCCTACTCAATAATTTCACCTGTCTCTTAGGACTATGTGGATGATTAAATAAAATAATGCAAAAGAACTCACTGTCATTAATGACCGTCATTAATTAATGCTATCAACAGAGATCCTCAGCTGAGACTTACAGGAAGTTCTGCTTGGGAAGATGTGAGCAGGTGTTGGTAGAAGGCATACGTCAGGGTGGAGCTGTGTTCTTGGAAAACCACCTGGTTTTAGTACAAGGACCTATGACGGCTGGAGGCCACAGATTTCTATAGAGATAACAAGTGGTTGAGTTGAGGCGATACCTTAGGTCTCTCTAGAACCAAAATATATGACCTTTCCCCTTTATCCTGCTTTCTACATCTTTTAAATATTTATTTTACCATGCTCCACAATGATTCCTTCCCAAATGGGCTCTACTTATTTCCAAATTTAGGAAAAATTCTATAAGCTTTATTTTGTTTAATTTTAACCCAATTATCATAAAATAAGTTGTTTTAGGTCTCTCATATCTACCAGATGAACAAGAGGAAGAATTACATCTGCAAACACTTAATCATCTTAGCATCTATTTCAGTTTTTTTTTTAATTAAAGGAAAACCTTATGGTTTTAAGTTTTAGGAAACTAAATTATATAAATGTTAGCAAACATTTACATTTGGTATGTAATCCAACCAGCAATTTTCTAGCTCCCAAAATATTTATTTTCAATATCCTGTTTGCTTTTTATGGCCTATTTACTCTATTTGAAATCTGTTCAATTCATACATCTAGTAAATTACTTTTCCATAATTGCAGTAATTACAGTCTTCTTCCTATGTTCAAACTTATTTCTCAGCATTCTACTATAGGAAAGCATTTGTGATAAAGTACAGATACTTTATGAGAATTTAGGAAACAATAAAAATGTTTCCCTAACATTCAAAAATATTACTTAAAAATAAATCTTCTTTATTAATAAGAGGTTATTCATAAATTAACATATAGAAAGTTTTTTTTAGTTATCTTAGTTAGAATTTCCTAAGAACAACAAAATAATTTCTCAAGTGATACTCATGGTGAGTGAAAAAAAAGTTATTAATTTATTCAGTTAATAATATCAAAATGATAAAAGAAAAATATTAAATAAAAATTTTATACCACTTGTCATCTATCATACTGACAAAAACACAAAAGTGTAACACATTCTGCTGGGGAGGCTGTGGGGAAGCAGGCATTAGCACTTGTGGCTGGTGGGAATGTAAACTGGTACAAGCCTTCAGGAGGAATATTGGCAATACCAAATAATAGAACCACACGTGCACTTACATTTTGACTCAGCAATACCACTTCTTGGAATGTACTCTGAAGATACAATTCCAAAAATACATATGCATTTCGTTAACCATTGTAATATTATTTACAACTAGAGGCCCAGTGCACGAAATTTGTGCACAGGTAGGGTCCCTAGGCCTGGCTAGTGATCAGAGCCGATTGGGCCTTCTGGCTGCCGGCCAGGGCCTTCCTTTATTCTGTGCCACCCCCTGGTGGTCAGCACACTCATAGCGAGCGATCGAACTCCCAGTTTCCGGGTTGAACTCCCGAGGGGACACTTTGCATATTAGCCTTTTATATAGAGAGATAGTAAAATTTTGGAAATAATACTGATAAACCATGGTAGTTGCTCACAATGGAGTACTATGCAGCTACAAAAAAGAAAGAGGAAGATCTCTATGAACTGATCTGGAATGATTCCCACAATTAAGTAAAACAAGCAAAGTGCAATAGAGTATAGTATGCTATCCTTCATGTAAGAAAAAAAGAAGATAGAAGAAAAGACACATTATTTGCTCATTTGGGCAAAGGATGTACAGAAAGGGTAAAGTAGAAATCAACTAGACTGATCAACCTATAAATGGTGGGTGGGGATGAGATGGAAAGAAGTGGAAAGGGTCAGGGGTTTGTATGAATAAGGAAGAAATGAATTGTTATTTCTATAAATACTACCACTTGGTTGTTGACTTCTAAGAGATAGGGCTCTTCTGTTTTTTTTCTCAGATTATAAATGTTTTGAATAATTTTGAGATTTAAAACTATAGTAAGGTTTAACATTCTAAAATTACTAATGGAAGGAACCTACAATGAAATACAAATAGTAACAAGTAAACCTAATTCTAGTACTGATGAATAATATAATCACTTTAAAGAAGACAGGGAAGAAATAACGAATCTTAGTATCCTTGAACAACTTTTATTTTGACTGGATACTATAAAGACCAGAAGAAATATATACCAATAGTCTCCTCTAGCTAGTAAATATGTTTCTTAAAGAGGTATGGGTTGGTAACTGTAACATATGTATAGGGTGTCCCCCAAATATGTATGTACACTTTAACAGCTTATAGCTCAATTTTGAAAATGAAATGTATTTTAACAAACATTCACTTTATAATTATTCAAAGTGTATGCATACATTTTTGGGACACCCTATATACTAGGATTGAACAAATACGTTAATATAATGAAGATCATGAATCCAGGTTTCTCACTATAGGAGAAAGAAGTTACAAATAAGGAAAGAGAGAAGGCTGGAATGAGCTTCATGGTACTGAAGTGGAAACAGTATATTTATATAATCTCCTAGCTTTGTTTGCAGAGAGTGTTCAATAGCAATGACACTCCAACAGCGATGTGCACATCTATTTCCCAGATCTTGGTTTCTAATATCATCCGTCAATAAAAGTAACCAGTGCTCCTTGAAGAAGAGGTTGATTCCAGGACTGGTTCAGGAAAAAATACAGAAATATCCAGGAATATCTTGTGGTGGCAAAAATGAGGATGGGGAACAAGTGAAAAGAATACAGGATCCAACTGTAAGGAGCTCCCAATATACAAAACTAGAACAGTTTGAGCAATAAATAATGATACCCAAAGACTAAATTAATATCCATGAGTCTGCAGTGATATAAATAAATTATTGCTTAAACTAGAGAAAAATTTCTAAGTTGGAGGGAACGATTCCAAATAATATATATAGAAAGGAAGAGGGAAATACAAAATCAACATTATGCAAATGCTACAACAATACTAGTGTAAGGCAAGATCCTCTTATGGATGCTAACCAGCATCAGTGGCCAAAGGTTTGAGGAGAATCAGGGTATTAGTGACTTCAAATATCTTCCTTAAAACATGTATTACTAAAATAGGGGGAAATAGTAACTTACAGGGGAGAAACTCAGTAGATACCGCATGGACACCCTATATGGTATATGAGAAGGGTACAATGTCATTTCTGTGGTATTCTTACAGAATGCATAACCTCAACCGAATCACGAGAGACCATCCAACAGATCCAAATCGAGAGCCTTTCTGCACAGTAACTGATTCGTCCTCATCAAAAGTGTCAAGGTCCTAACAGATTAGGAAAGTTGAGAAGCTGTCACAGATCTGAGGGGACACAGTATCTAAATGCACGTGGGATCCTGGATTGGATCCCTAGACATGAAAGAGTTAAAATTACAATGAAGCCTATAGTTTAGTTAGTAATAGTGTACCAATGTAAGTTTCCTGGTTTTGATTATTGTACTATGATTATGTATGTATGTTGTGAACATTAGGACAAGCTGAGTAAAGGATACACGTGAAATCTACTATTTCTGCAACTTTTCTATAATCACAAAATTATTTCAAAATAAATGTTAAAAAATAATTTGAATTCAAGCAGATGAAGACTGGAGAAGAACCACGTGTAAAGCTATTTCTTTGCGATAGCCCCTGAGCTGTAAAGACTGTATGTCAAGCTTAATGCATAAACCCCTGGTAAGAATCCTCTCATAAGGAATTTTATTCATTTACGTAAGTGCTTGGTTGAAAGTGAATCTTTAAATGATCAATAAAAAGATTGTGTAGGCTCAGGAAAATATTAGGATATTTAAATAAAATAGAGAAACACTCTAAGCAAAAATAACATACTAAATATAACTCATTCTTATTTCTTAAAACATAGATATGATATTACCTGGAAGACAATAGGTACTGAATAAATAGTCAAGCCTAAATCTTAAAATGAGTTCCCGAATGCCTTCTAGAAGGGAATAATTTGATGTTAGTGTCCTTATTTTCTCAATTAGTACAGATTACTGCATTTTTCCTGTATAAATGGATACAGATTTATTAGCAATGATCACAGGCACTGTCCTCAGCTGCCATGGTAGCTCTTATGTGGCTGTTACTCTGCTAGACTAAGAGGTTTCAGAATAATTTGATTTTTATCTTGTAATCAATTCATCGAACAAGGCTTATACTTTATCATTTTGTATTTCCAAACTATTAATTTCTGCATCTTAAAAAGTGCCTGGATGTAGCTTTAAATTATACTTTTCTTGCCTCACGTTTTAACATGTTTGCAATGAACACAAGCAATCTGATGCCCAGTTTTCACAGGTCAGGTAGATAGGAATCGGTGTCTGGCACAGCAGAAGTGAAGCGATTAAAAAAAAAATTCCTGAGGCACTCAGGAAAAATGGAATTTAATATCTATCAACTCCACATGGAAATTAAGTGTATCCTGAATCTAACTCCTCCAAATCAAATTCAAAGAAAATGTAATAACTATTCAATACAGTTCATTGTCAGAGTTCTAAAAAAATAAAATAAAATAAAAAATTGCATGGCCACCATTAAACTATTTGAAATGTCGATCTCAAAACCTGGGACTCCCACGTGGGTTTAGGAAATGAAATGTAAATGCTCCTGAGGAGGCTGGAAGCCTGAGCGTAACCCACAGGCTCCGCCTGTGATCTGAGCCGCATGCCGCAGCCTCAAATTATGGTTCTCAGGCTCGACCTTTCCTCTCACTTTGTTCTGGCAGCTTTCCAGAGGGAGACAGGTGGTTTCAGGGCATTTTCTTGGGTTACAAATCAAATAATATTTCATGGTTTTCACTTTTAATGGGCTAAGCAGAAGGCATTTGACAAAAGTCACTACAGAGGTTTGGAGAAATAATTTATACTCTGGGGCATTCTTAAATCAGTAACTTGGCAATATGGGATTCAAAAAAACCCTCCTTGCTCCTTGCAGTGCTGAGCTGCGAAGGCTGCATTGTGCTTGTTTGTCTAGCTCCTCCGGGGCACTCCATGTTCAGAAGCCAATGAATGAATAGATTGCACTGGTCCTTACATGCTGAGTTTTCAGTGGTGACAGTTTGGCCACAAGGCAAGGAGCTGCTTTCTGATACATGGCATTTTTGCCCTTGAAGAAAATGAATGCCCTTGGGGCAAATTTTTTGGTAAAATTAACAAATTTCATGCCTCCACTTACAATTCAGAATTTGGCGGTGGCCAGAAAGAACAATTAAACCTAGATTTCATGCACTGAGGATTGCAAAACCCGAAGCCTATAGAAAATACATTTCCTCTTGGATTGACTGCAATTACAAAATGTCAGTGTGTGGAATGGATATGAGCGTCAAAGGGTTCCTGAATCACGAGAAAATATATTGTGGGGAGTAACCAAGGCATGTCTCTGAGGAATCATTATGTTAAGCAGTTTCAGGTATTCACGGTTGACACTGTAACGACACTTAATTAAAGAGGTTTGGAAGTATAGACGTAGGCTCATTCTGAGAATACATATTGGTGCGCGTGCTGTTAAATGTTTAACATCGAGGCATACAGATAGTCTCATTTCACAGGGAAAGAACACACAGGTCGGTGTGCAGTGCCCAGGAGAGGGGACTCTGGGCACCACCTGTTGGAGTGGATTATGAACTTGGCCACAGAAGCCTTTGGGCTGTGGAGCCCTCCAGGGGTCTTGGCATCTCCCGCTCGTGTTCTAGGAACATAGAACACTTATTTTCAACATCCAATTGGGCATTCCCATTTTTGGTTCTGCAGCTTTTCAAACCCATCAAACCCTAAACAGATGGAAGAAATCCATGTTTGCCATGCCCCAAGCCAGCTTCGCTGTTTGCTGACAGCATCATCTTTGTTTCATGTGCTTATTATCTCAGTCATATCTGACGTGTTTCCTTCTTTGCCCTATATTTTGTCACCTATATTGAGACATGAAGTCTTCTATTCTTTTAGTTCCAGCTCTGTCATTCATGCTGTCTTCCTTTCCCTCTCCATTCCATGCTCAGATAACCTTTCCAGTGTCACTACCGTTAGTCTCATCCCCCTGGATCCACCCTTTCCTTGTCTGCCAGATTCCTATTCAGATCCCACCATTCCCTGGATTATAATGCCCTGTGGCATGTCATTGTGTACAAGACAAAGAAAGTCAAGTGAAGCTGACTTTGAAAGCTTCAATAGTCCAATCCTGACCAATCTTATCGCCCAGCACATGCCAGCAAGTATGTCTATTTCAGCCTGGCTGGTTTCTTCACAAGTCCTGGCATGCTTATTCTTAACTTCATACCCATTATGGAGTCACCGAATGATTATTCACCCAAGCAAGGGCAAGGTCCTTTCTACTGGGATGGATCCTGCCTCCCAGGAACTAAGGCCAATCCAGAAACAGGACTAAGAAGAAGGTTGCATGATGAAGTGCACTTCCAATCTTGTCCCTTCAGTTCTTACTGATTAACTACAGGCAGTCCTCAGGTTACGTCTGACTCGACATACGTCCTTTCGTGGTTACGTTGCCATCTCCCATTTATTTATAAAAAAAAAAAAGTTCCCTCATTTTGACATATGTACATATGTGCTTTAAGTTTTTTATTATTTATTTACCACAAGTAAAAGTCAGGAATTGTTATCTTCCTTTTAAATTTTTTTTTACTGTTTCACTTCATTACTGCTGTGTGTGTGCTCCATGTGAGTGAGTAGGTGCTTATGTAGGTGGGTTCCGACTTACTGCAGTAGGACCGGATCTCCAATGTAACCCGAGGACCTACTGCATCATCTGATGATTTTACTTTGGTTTTCAGCCTGCCCTTGTTATTTCTTTCGTTTGCATGTTTCTGCTGGCTGATGTTCTCTTGCCTTCACATGTACCCTGTTGCTTTCTACTTTCTATTTCCTGTTCATACCGTTCCAGGTTATTCACCCAAACAGGGAACCACGTTGCTTCTCCTTCAGCTACAAGGAGATGTGGATATGTCTTATTCCTCAGATTTATATGCATTATCTAGTTTAATTCATAAAACACTAAGAGTTAGGTACTATTGTCTCCAGTTTATTGATGAGAAAACTGAGATTTATGAAGGTTAAATAATGTTCCCCATGTCGCACACAGATAACAAATCATGAAGTCAGGATTCACATTTATGCAGCAGACTCAGGACTATTGCTCTTACTATGCACATTCACTCAACCAAACTCCCACTTGAAAGCACATATTTCACCGCTTCAGAAAATTATAATTTTCAAGATCAGGTAGTTAAATTTTTATTTCTCTAGTGTCCACTATATGCTTAGTCTAGATCTAAGCACTAAAAAGGCAACTAGTAAACACTTTTCTAAAAGAGAATCAGATATATTCAGAATCTGAGATTTGTCATGGAAATTATAAGTGCTTTAATGGCCTAAACATGCATGGTCCAAAAGAATAGCCACTAGCCATATATAATAATTAAAATTTAAATTAATTAAAAAGAAATAAAATGAAAAAACTTAGTTCCCCAGACACACTAGCCACATTTTAAGTGCTCAACAGCCACATGTTACTACACTTAAAATTAAATAAAGTAAAAATTCAGTTGATCAGCATTTAATAACCACCTGTGACTAGTGGCTACTGTATCGGACAGCACAGACATAGAACATTTCCATTGTGGCAGAAAATTCTACCAGACAGTGCTGACAATATCAAATTTTTAGTTTCCCCCAATATACTCATCAATCCATATAGCCAGAGACTAAGAGTTTCTTCCTGAACACTAAGTAGGAGTTAATTTGTGCAGTGGTTAAGAACTTGAGCTCTGAGACCAAATTCTGTCATTGCAACATACAAGCTCTGTGACTTTATACAGGTCACAAGTTATCTCTCTTAGTTTTCCCACCTGTACACTGGATCATAGTATTGACTATTTAATGGGGTTATTATAAGGATTAAAAGTGTAAAGTGATTACAACTTCGCCTGGTATAAAATAGGTATCCAATAAACGTTAACTATTATTGCTATGCATGTAATATTCTCGAAATAAAACTCAACTATAGAAATTGGGGAATAAAGTTTCTTATAACACTTTCAGGTTCAGAATTTGGATACTATGATTTTAAGTGAGTAAGTAGCAAGACGCATTTAAACATTCTCTCATGGACAATCTTGTGAAGTATATATCCTGATCTTCAACCAATAAAGGATGGCACACATTAAATTGAATCTTCTAGAACTTTTCAAATATTTCATATTCAGGCTCAGTGATTGAAAATGCTGAAAGGCTGATTAATGAAGGGCCATATGTATGATCCATATCCTCACAGGGCACTGTGTACTGGTGTTTCTAGAATTATTCCTGAGTAACATTTTTAGGACTATTGATGATTTCAATTCTCCCATCTGGTTGGGTATTACCCAGAGATTTTTGGACTATGGAATATATTTCTATGATTATGCTAACACAGAAGGGTTTGAAACACTAAACTGTTTTTAGGATGGAGAACTAACCCAACAATAATCAAGGACGTGGAATTTAGAAAACCCGAAGACACATGCACAAGTGATAACATCCAGGGCTCCAAATAGCTCACCGACTAACGGGCTGTTGTATACTTTGAGAATACTTTCCTTGAAGTTAACGAATTCTCTTACAGAGGAGTAGTCCTGCGTCCTGCTTCCTAAGGGATAACTGACTCCTTCAAGCGGGTCAGTTTCACTCCTTCAAGGGAAACGACTGCAGAGATAGACATGGGTTGAGTTAGGACAGGGGTCACTTTCTGACTCAGTCAACCTGAAAACCACATCAGTTCAGGCAATCAAAGGGGTGAACACGGCTACTTCCAAAATTCTCTCACATCTTCTAGCTCATTCATTTCACCCGATATGATTCTTGGGCTTCTCATTAAATAAGTTAATTTCCGGAGCATTGAGATTTTCATGGTAAATACTGACCATCTTTTTTTTACACTTACGTATCAGTGTTATCTTTCTAGATAACACTTAAAAGATAAAAACAAGTGCTGCATATAGCTACATCTTTTCATGGGGATAATGTCATATAATCAGTGGTCTATTTCTAATTTTTACTTCTTCAGAGGTTAAAATAAAGGAAATTCTTAGCGTAACAAATTATTTAAATCTACGCAAAGAAAAAATCAAGGACATGCCTTTTTATGTGGAATTTATATACAAACTGTTAGATGAAGGACAAGCAATATTTCAAGCTCTATTTTAATTTAAATTCTCTCCTGGCTATCTTACCAAGTGTCTATAGACATAATATTCTTAAATGAGTTATAAGCTCAAAGCTTTCTAATACCATGAAGGTTCTCAAATATTTAAATTATTCCCAAGGACATTTATACCCATTTCCCTTTTAGAGTAAGCAATGAAAAACATGCCTTTAACCATCAGATAATTCATGGGGACATTTCTTCTAACCTGGATCCCACCTGTGATTCCTCAGTGGGTTGTTCATTAATAAACAAGTCACAAAGACAATAAGACGAAGAGAATAAAATTCTAAAAGCCTCTTTTATAATAATAATAAAGAAACAAACTGAGAAAAACTAAAACTAATTCTAAAAATGACTCTAAATAAAGACATGATCAGCACTTCTACTCTTGAGCTAATCGTGAATTAAAGGAGCTGTTAGAGCAATATATAGAGATGTATTTCTATATAGATTTAATTATCCATATAATCATATATATGTACATGTTATATTTATGGGCAAAGAAGTCAAAAGACTCTCGATAACACTATTTTTAAGATATTTTAATAAAGTGTTACAACATTACACATGCATTTATTATTTGAGTTAAATACAGATTTTCATTCTAGGTGTAAATCAGCATTTGCAGAGTGAACTAGATGCCTCAGGAGATCTCCCCCGCCACACACACACACCCCACCCCCGCCCCCTTCCATCCCACCAGTCACCAGGACTTTTTGTTTATGATGGCCCTGGGACTTTGTGAAAAGCCATGTGGTTTAGCGCTTTCTTTAACAATCCTTTACTTAGCTCTCTTTATTTCTTAGTTCCTACAACAATTTCTCGTACCTCATGTTCCTCTCATCTCCTCAAATTGGAATTGCTAAGAATGTTTAATGTTTGCGCTAATGTTTATAATGTTTGATTTTTCTCTGGGTTTGTGGGCCTTTTGGAGTCTATTTAATTCCATTCTAAAGAATCATCACATATTTTCTCTTGGCATGCCAAAAGCCAGACATCTATGCTACAACTCAAACTCAAACATGCCAATGAAAACTATCACATGTTAATAAAATCAGATGTTAATTGGAAAAAAACAGGTACCTTTTGATATAATTATCAAATTAAACCATTTATAGAGAAAACACTGAAACTGAAGTGTAAACTAGAAGCAAAATGCAAAACCCCAAACACAAAGGCAATTCTCTAGCCACCTTGAACCATTTTGACATGCTCTGCTTTCCCCTGGTAAACTAAATCCTTCTGTTGCCAGTTCTCATAGAAACTAGAGACCTGAAAAGGCATACAGGGTATTTCAGTGAACTTCCTATTATAAGTGGAACATCTTGTATCTTAAAGGATGTTATACTTGCAAAAATAGGAATGCTTCAGTAGAAACTATTGGTTGGTATCACATTATATTGCAGCATAAATTCCAACTTGAAAGTCTAGTTTAGAATGTCATATCTGAAGTCATCAGTAAATAGAAAATGGATTCACTACAATTATAAATTGTATAGAGGTTGATAAGATGAAAACTGGAATAGAAAAATGAACAAGAGTTGACATTGCGGGTAAAGGAAAGACACACACACACACACACACACACACACACACACCTTGGAATGACTACTTGTATATTACACCAAGCACTTTTAGGTTTGATGTGCTTTGCCTGCTTTGATCCATGGGAAAATCTCCTTGATTCTGAATAGAAATTGCAATCCCATGAATCCCCTTTGTTGCCTCAAGACCAGCATTAGTAAGTGTTCAGAGGTTAAGAAATGCCTGCTTCTGTGCTTGCTCAATAGCCTCAGACATTATACCACCCTTAAGGCATTAACCCTCCTCTACAACATAAAAACACTTTCACACATGTGAAGTTCAGAAATAAACCATTTCTAAACGTAGCAAATTGATAAAAAGTGCCGCTCATGAAAGGCTGCTGGGTATCAGTCAACTATTTTCATTCTTTCTTTTTTTTTTTTTCCTCAGCAAGTTGTAATACGACTTATGCATTATGCCAGCACTATGAGAGAACACAGCATATGATAATTATTCACAAGCAATGAGAAACACTCAATCAATGACTAAAAAGGTAGGGGTTTGGTTGAGGGAGGTAAGGTTTCAACTAATTGAAAATAAAATGTTTTCATTTTTAAAAAAAATCTCCGTGCTGTTAGGAATGCACATAGGCAAAAGCAAGTTCTATAGCTAACAGTGAGATCAAATTCTAACATAATTCCATTGGCTTTTGTTCCTCGATTTAAGGGTTGTGTTTCTGGCCTGTATTATTATCGAATAGGCTCTTGTCTTGTATAATGCAGAGATGAAGAAACCTGGAAAACTTGCTGCTAAGTACAGTTCTTAAATTCTTCTTTCCTTTGGTTGAAAGGGAACATTTTTCTATGTTGAGGGTCTAGAGGTTTTTGAAACATGGTATTTCAAGATATGCCAGCCAGAGTCATATCATATTTACTACAGAATTCTTTGTAACAAAAGTATTTCTTATCAGATGTCTATTACAGAATTTCACTATAAAAGTCTTTGAATGAGGAGTATCTTATACAAATGATTGAAATACTTCCTTGTGTCTATTTTATATCCTTCTGAAATGCAAAATCCCACAGTCTTGCACATTATAAAAAGAGAATCTGAATTTATTTATTAGAAACAATGAATGGGTATGTTGTAACATTTACCCCAAGCACAATGTTGTGAATACACTAAATACCTTGAGGATAAACAACTCTTGCAGATCCTAAGAAAGTCATTTGTACACCAAAGTAGCAATTTAGGACATGACACTAGTCATTTGACTGACCTAACACAGCTTTCTTGCGGCTGACTCTAATTTACAACTTGACAGCAGCCGTCACAATGAAAGAACCAGGTTCATAACCTGATTTGTTTCTGCCATCCCTGCACTCATAGAGTCCATTAACAACAGGAATATGCACTTTTAAAAATTAGTGAATTTTAGTCATAGTTTCATTAAAACAGTAGACTCACAAAGTAAAGAAAAACAGCCTCTTAGTATATCCCCTTCCATTTCTCCATCCATTTGTTTCCATTCATTGTTCTTAGCAGCAGGGCCTTTTCTATCCCCCACACTTAAACCAGAGCAAGGCCCATGCTAGGCACTCAGTTGGATTAGTGAATAAATGTGCTGGATTCATGCGTGAATGAGAGAATGGGTGGGTAGTACTGCATTGTCTCTTAGCATGGCACAGGTGCAGTGCCCACCTTGGATTTCATGCCTGGTGCTCTCATCCCAGCTTTCTGTCATGGGCTGTCTTGAGATGTAATGATTGGCTAGTTTAAAAGGAGAAAGAAAGCTCAGAAAGTTCTATACCACTAGTTTGTCTGGTCTATGAGCAACTAAGGCCTAAATTAAAAATGCTAGCTTCTCTGCTGGTTCAGCCCCTCACAGCAATTGGAGGGCATTTATAAGGCAAGGAACTCAACCTTTTCTTGAGGAAAATTAACATAAATTCTCCAGATCTTTCCAGATAGAGTCAGTGGCAGTGGTGGTGGTGGTGAGACTTAATCATAAAACTTGTCAAAAATAAAATCTACACTAATAAAAGAGAAACATGCAAATTGACCATACCTTCGCTACACCCACAGCCAATCAGAGTGAATATGCAAATTAACCCAAACAAAGATGGCGGTTAATTTACATATGCAGGTGCTGAGCAGCCTGGGTCCCGGAAACATCCTCCAGACCTAGGCCACTCCTAGCCTGTAGGCCCGCGCTTAGGTCTTGAGTGGCAGGGTTCCCAGAATGCCCCCTGGCCACTCGGAGCCTATGGGTGCAGGTGCCAAGCAGCTGGGGGTGGGGCGGGAACATCCCCGCGTCACCATAGTGCTCCCAGCCACTTGGGAATGCTCCAGCACAAAGCAGCGATTTGGGTCCATGCCCCCAGCCCGGCGCCCACGATGGGGGGCTGGTTGCTGTCCTCTGGGGTATGTGGAGACCCCGGCAGCCACTGCTGTGTGTAGCCCAGGGGTCCCTGCATGCCCCCCAGCCTGGCACCCATGGTCAGGGCTCATGCAGGAGGCAACCAATCAAAGTGTCCCTCTCACATTGATGTTTCTCTCTGTCTCTCCCTCTCTCTTCCACACTCTCTAAAAATCAATGGGAACATATCCTCAGGTGAGGATAAAAAAAAAAAAAAAAAAAAGAAATGTCATATCCTATGAAAGATACATCTTGAAAATGCCTAAAGAAAGTTGTCATTTTTTCACAGTGAAGGGACTAGAGTTCGTGTTGATGAAAACACCTTGGTGGCTGCAGTGGCTGGCAGTGGCTGCAGCAGCGGGGTAATGGGGCTGGTGCCTTCCCTTGATCAGCCCGGTCGCCTGAAATCCCTCAAGGGATCCCAGATTGGAGAGGGTGCAGGCTGGGCTGAGGGACACACCCCACTCCGTGCACAAATTTCATGCACCGGGCCACTAGTCTATATAATAAAAGCCTAAGCGACCATTATGGCAGAACAACCAGAATGACTGGTCACTGTGATGCGCACTGACCACCAGGGGGCAGACGCGTAACTCAGGAGCTGCCCCCAGGGAGCGCCGCTCAGCCAGAAGCTGGGCTCATGGCTGGCGAGTGCAGCAGTGGTGGCGGGAGCCTCTCCTGCCTCCGCCGCAGTGCTAAGGAAGGAGCAGAGAGCCGAGCAGTAAAGAGCAGCGAGCAGGCGGGTGGTAAGCAGCGAGGGGTCACAAACTGCAAGAGGGATGTCTGACTGCTGGCGTAGGCCCGATCGAGCAGACACCCCCCAAGGGGTCCTGGACTGCGAAAGGGTGCAGGCCGGGCTGAGGGACACCCCCCCCCCCCAAGTGCACGTATTTCATGCACCGGGCCTCTAGTGAACATATATTTAAGAGCCACTGACAGATCATGAAATTGTCACAGAACTTGCGAATATTTGAGATCTATATTGTAACAACTACATATGCTATGACTATTTGACTTCAATTATGTTTGACAACACTAATGCAATGCAGTCTTATTCACTATTTTATCCTATACTTACAGAGATCGGGCTTTCCTGGCCCTCCACATGAGGGTAAGTCCCCCTGCTTAGTAGACACTTAGCATCCGGTGCTTCTATTTTCCTAACACTTTATCACAGTTGATTGTAATTAATTTATCGGCATGAAATTCTCCAAGGGTAAAAAAATGTGCATATCTTGCTCAATATTGTGAGTTGAATTAATACATGAAGAATATTAGTGTCTTACTAACTGGGATAGCCTAAAATATTAGGCTACAATGTTGGACAAAAACATCTTTAGGTTTCACTTTTATGCAAATACTAGAGGCCCGGGGCACGAAATTTGTGCACGGGGGTGTGTCCCTCAGCCCAGCCTGCACCCTCTCCAATTTGGGATCCCTCTCACAATCCAGGACTGCTGGCTCCCAACCGCTCACCTGCTTGCCTTCCTGATTGCCCCTAACTGCTTCTGTCTGCCAGCCTAATCACCCCTAACCACTCCCCTGAGAGCCTGATTGATGCCTAACTGCCCTCCCCTGCAGGCCTGGTCACCCCTAACTTCCCTCCCCTGCAGGCCTGGTCCCCCCACAACTGCTCTCCCCTGCAGGCCTGGGTCCCCCACAACTGCCCTCCCCTGCTGGCTTGGTCGCTCACAACTGCCCTCCCCTGCTGGCCATCTTGTGGCAGCCATCTTGTGTCCACATGGGGGCAGCCATCTTTGACTACCTGGGGACAGCCATCTTTGTATGTTGGAGTGATGGTCAATTTGCATATTACCCTTTTATTAGATAGAATAGAGATATGTTTGCCTTATACTTGAGGTAATAAGCACCCTATAACATTCTAGTAATGAAAAACATTAGAGAGCAAAATAGAATTCTTGCCTTTTGTGTCACATTTGCCTTTCCACACCCACAGCCTCTTTCTCCCCCCTCTGATTCTCACAGTGTATAAAGTCTTAGAAGGTACCAGATGTTTGGAGGAGGCTGTCCCACACATCCTATATTTTTATACTAGAAGTAAGATTTATTAGAGCTATGTAAATGTAATTCCAGCCGTAATATGGCCCCTTGTTAAATAGAACAATTCTTACCCATGGAGGGTGGGCAGCAGTGCCAACCACTAAAAATAATCATGGAATATTACTGAGACAACAAATTCTGCCCACAAACTGTTTCCCTCTAGGACATTTTAATTCACAAAAACATTTTTTTCAAGATAACCCTTTTGCAGCAGGCAACAATCAAAAAGCAAGGCTGGAATAAGTTGTGTATGAATATACAGTAACACCTGGGGTAAGTGCCTAAGCAGACTGTCAACGCCTCAAACTGCATTTCCTCCTACTGCATAGCTTCTCATAGAACAGGCTAGAAACCAATCATGTTCCTTTGGTGCTGTCTAGCTCAGGGGCACAGCAGCACGCCCATTCTTTTAGGTGCAGCAAGTGGAAGTGCAAATGCTTTATACTGGGGAATCCCACATGCTCCTAGAAAGTGGCTGCAAGTTCCTGCCAGAGGTGAACTGAGGCTTTTCAAATGCTCTAAAATGGGTATCACACCATCTTCTTCAAAGCTGTCAGCAACTTTTTTTTTTTAAGTTCTTTGCATAAGATGTAAAGAGTTATTCCTTTCCTTACAGTGTTTACTTGATAAGACTTTTGGGGGCACTATCTGTGTGCAAGGGGTGGAGTTCAACTTCCTAAAGGAGGACGATTAAAATACAACCTTTACGAAGTTGAACTCCATGCCCTGCACAGAGATAGTGCCCCCCAAATTATTACCGAGTAACTATTGTAGGTAAGGGGAGTAACTCTTCACACAGTCACCCATTCAGTAGCCTATGTCACCCCAATGAATTTCATTTAAAAAGAATAATAATAAGTAATTAGGAAAGAAAAAGAATGCATCCCAAGTAGATTCCTGATTGTTTTCTAGGCTGGAACCTTGAAAGGGAATGGAGTACCATAGGGGTTTTTACTTGAACCTTTCCAACATTTCATTTGATCAGCGACTTGCCTTTCTCTACACATAGTCCAGGCACCCACTGAATTCTAAACAGTCACAAATGACTTTCAATTAGTTTGTGGCTTTGTGAAGATCAGGACAATGTGCCACCAACTCAATTTCTGTTTTTATTGACAGTTGATTGAATGTTGCTGTTAATATGTTTTTTTCACTGTTAATATTTTTGATGAGCATATAATAAAAACAACCTATAAAATGTATAAAATGGCAAAAATGCCTCATGCAATTGACAGCAAGAAAAGTGAAAGGTTTGATGAAATGATGTTAGACAGCGAAGAGTGATGGCCTGCAGGTGCTAACCAAAGGGAGGGCTATTATATGTAACTTTCGTTGGAGCACCGATTTGCTCACTGATCTTTGCTGCTGCATTCATGAACACTGTAACACTGTCATCTTGAATATATCTGTGCGGAAAATGGATTTGACACATTTGACTAATTCCTGTGATAAATTTGTAAAGTAATGCTTCACATCAGGACAAGTATTAGCAAGAACATATTTTGCCTCATGAGTCTATGTTGGTGGTCAATTCTCAATGTCATAGCAAAATTTGAAGAAAAAAACCTGACAGAACTTAATCAAATATCTCTAGCATTGATAAAGAAAACGAGATAGGGAAAAACCTGGGTATGAATACATATTAATGTAGGACTAACCACTAGGTTTCCTTCTCATGAAAACACTTGGTGGGTTCCACTTTTAGTTTTTCAATCACATGGTTTTCCAGACCTTAAATTACACATCAAATTGGCATCTAAGAAACCCGATTGATTAAAAGTTTAAGGATTTGTTGTACATCGAAATACCCAACCAGCACCGAGAAAAAAAGCCAATTAAGAAGTCACTGTTGGTCTTACAAGTTAAAAAGCCCATATTATCATCCTTAATCGTGTCTTGCTCTAAGTAACAAAATCCACATGTCCATTCCCGTCAATAAGTTGCAGGCTGACCAAAGACAATTTAACTGTGCTATGAATTAGGCAGTTTCAAGCCAAATGTCTGAATAGTCTTTACAACTCGAAACTGATGCTATAAAGTTTAGTCTGGTTTTTAAAATATGCAAATATTTTTAGATTTCTTGATGAGAGTACATTTTTATTAGCATTACTTGGGTAGAGTGTCTGCCAAAATTAATCTACATGAATATTTTAGAAGATTGAGTTTATTCTGATTACTTTTTTTATTCATACCCGCCTCCAAATTCTTAGCAAAAAAATGTCATTTCTGCATTAGAAGGGTACCTGAATGATTAACTTAAAAAAAAACTCCCTAATTTTTCAAATTAAGTAGCCCAAGATCATACAAGCAGATTTTGCCCTCCCACTGAAAGGCGAGAATAGCATTTCAATTTATTCTCTCCAAAATGATTTCTGAGATTTTTGTTAGATGACTTCCATTTGAATCTACCCACTCTCAAATCTTTTTTTTACAAAACTTCAAAACCATTTCTCTGGCCTTTCTAGGCAAAAGAATGTGTTAGCCAATGGGTTTCACTGCCAAAGCGGAATGCCTGTAACTTACCATAAGCACATCTTTCTTTGCACAGCAGGCTTAGGTTGTTCTGTATTCCAACACGTCTTAGCTCTTTTCCTCTCCTGCTCAAATCTAAGATGTCAGAAGACTCTCCTCATGCATTCTGGCTTAGAGGTTTGCATAAGTGATGAAGGCCCTCTGAGGCTGGCGAATGCCAGTGTTATTTGCACCACTCTGCTTGTCACCGTGCAATTGCAGTAAATGCAATGGAAAGTGCTTTTATTTGAAGGCCATTTGACAGAGGAGAGAGAAAATACATTTACTCTTTCAAGGCCTGTGTATTTTCCTGGGAGAAGCCTGCCTATGAAATGTGTCCTTTTATCCTTGGATAGCTAGTTGGGAAATACCTTTTGGCAGTGCAAAGCCTGAATGATTTCTGCAACTTAAGACATGAGCCATGCTTCACAGCCCTTCCCCAAATCTTCCCCACCTCCTTTCCTCCCACCTTCTAAAGGCTGGAAGGCTGATTCATGCTTGTGTGCTTGAAGCGTTCTTTTCCACAGAAAGAGGAAGGAAATTTGCATATTTTACCAACAATATTGAGCTATTTTCATCACAGATGTTTAAGGAAGGAGTTGTTTACTAATATTGAAACAGCACATAAATCACATAGAACAGCTTAGAACTGGTTCCGCTCCCTCAAAGCAGATGGGGATTAATACAGTGCTTGAGTTATTTTACAGAGACAGCACTCACAGGTGCCACCCGGTCCTCTAGCTGCCCAGGGACCAAAGTCTCCCCCCTCCCCCGGGAATCATGGGACGCGGACATGACCAGAACTGGAATACTGGACCTTTTCAGAGCAAAGGGTCCACTGTCCAGGAAGAGCCCCTTACCATAAGTGACCGAGTTCCAAGGTCCTCCCTTAAAAATCACCCCACCAGCGCTTTGCATATCTGTTCCCCCCTAACTCCTTAAACCCTTCCATTGTACACCGTCTGGGAGTTCAGGTTTTAAGCCACACGACTTCCCGTTCTCCTTCCTAGCTTAGTGCTCTGCAAATAAAGCAATCGAATTTTCCTACTGCAAAACTCAGCGCTCAGTGTTTGACTCTGCTGTGTTGGAGGGGCGTGGGGGGAGGATGTATGGGACAAAGTCTCCTCCTGTTCGGTTACAATATCTGTGTACCCGGGATTATGCTGAGGTAATACAAACAAAAAAGATACAGTACTGTGGATTTCTTTTATGAGAATCTTTTTCTAACGCTCACCGAAATTCAACAAGGCTACTTTCATCTTCTCAGGAACATCAGCTAACTCAATACAGCTGTCTTGTGCCATCTTTAACAGGATCGTCCTTCACCATATACAAGGAAGTCTTATTTTTCAGAATAAAACAAGAAGGAAAATGCCGAACGATGTTTATACTTTGTTAAATGCTGTTTTGTTTTGTGTTTTTTAAACATCCTTGTGGTCTCCACAAGTCATCACAACCTTGAACCTGCCATCAGACAGGTCCCCACATTTCTGTTTCTGGATGAGTTCAAATGCTCCTTACCTATAAACAGATTCCACTCGGTGTCCAGATCAGCCTGATTTGCCAGACAGCCCTTCATGACATTGAGGCAGTAGTTGTTGCAGGGCCTCACGGTGGGGAGTCCTCGACAGTATGGGCAATACAGCATCTTCATGAGAGCACGGATGCACCCTGGGGTGGGGCTGACCTGTAGATATATTAAAAAGAATAGGAAATCATAAATAAGAAGGGTGGAAGGGAGGAAAAAATATGTAATTCATTTCATCCTTAAAAAAAAAAAAATTGGTGAAATGGTTCTGGTAAACCTCTAGCATTAGAACAAAGGGTTAAAAGACCATCAGAATCTTAACCCTTTATAATACTTGATCTTGAAGCCAGTAATTCTTGCTAAATACTTCTGTTCGTCATAGTAATAATCATTTTTCTTGAAATGTCCCCATCAACATTTTGATATCTATGTCATTGTAATTCAGCCCTAAAAACCTAGACACTGTTTCATCGCAACAGAACATGGAATGAGATAATGCATGTGAAAGCAATTTACAAAGTTAAAAGCCCCATAAAAATGTAGGTATTATTAAAGTTTAATGTGACACCTTTAGACAATTTTCCAACTGGTTATTTGACCCTGTCTCTAAAGGAGGCTGCCAGATATGCTTCCTTCGTACATAACTTTTTTAAAGGGATCAATATCAACTTGTCTGGGATTTCTGAGGTGCAGCCCCGCTTAGAAGCAATGGAACTGCCTGGCTTCAGGCCTCTCAAGCTTGGCAGTTCTGGAATTCCATGGAAAATGGATCCAGTGTTGAATGTGAGAAAACCTTGCAGTAATTCAGAGGAGCTACTAACCAACTGACAATGAGTGCTATTTGCCTTGAACAAGGAAACAGCCTGCTTCGTCCTAAGTCAATCAATTATAAGCCAACTAGAGGCCCGGTGCATTAAATTTGTGCACAGGGGCAGGGGGTCCCTCAGCCCAGCCAGCACCCTCTCCAATACAGGACATCCCTCTCCCAGTCCGGGACCCTTGACTCCTAACTGCTCACCTGCCTGCCCGCTTGATCACCCCTAACCATCTCAGCCTGCCAGCCTGATCACCCCTAACTACCTCTGCCTGCCGGCCTGGTGGCCCCCTAACTGCTCTCTCCTGCCAGCCTGATCGCCCCTAACCACCTCTGCCTTGGCTCCCGCCACTGTGGCTTCAGCCAGAAGGATGTCTGGAAGGTCATCCGGAAGATGTCCGGTCTAATTAGTATATTACCCTTCAATTAGTATAGATGAGGCCCTTTTTAGCCTCATTGAAAAATTTGCTTTGACTTCAAATGGAAAGAATACTTAAAACAGTATGGACCACCACCTCCAACAAAAAAATACTGAAAGCTCTTTTTCATGATTTAGACACAAACATTACTTTCATATTTATTTGGTTGGTTCCACATAATTTTGGTATTTAAATGAAGTAATTATATGTTGCAGTTCTTGTGTTCTAGATCTGAGACTAAGCCTAGCTTAGTCACTTGGACCTCTTGGGGAGTTTCGGTATTATCAAGTAGACTTGGATCTGCAGGTGACATTTACATCTCCAGAACATTCAGATGCTGACAAAGCATAACACCTCTACAAAGGTAGGAAAGTAAAAAGTACTTCTTCATAAATGGAAACTTTCAACAACTGCAGCTAATCTCTGTCATTTTATCCTTTTATCTAGAAACCACATTGGAAGTTCTCAGCGCAGGGCTTTGTTTTTTTGTAACATTTTCTTGACTTTATGTTGTATACTGACACAGTCCCCAATACATTATTTCAGGAAATGAAGAGTTAGGCACTGAAAGGTCTAATTATCCTTTTTGTTTTTTACAGTTTCCCAAAACTTATGATGACAATTTTCTAAAATATAGAAAAGTGAACACCCATATTCCCACTCCTGTACATTTTTCTACAACTGCTTTTTCTGACATCTATCCATCCTTTTATTCATCCATTAATCCACCTTATTTCTTACTCACTTCATAGGAATAGCCTTTTGATTTTTACTTTTCCTGGTAATTTAATGTTGGCTTTAATAAAGTAGAGTTAACATGATTAACCTGATAGAAAATTAGTTCATTATGTACTCCAAATCAAATAAACAAAGTAAAATATAAGTAACCTTTCTTTATAAAAATATTTAGAGAATGGTTTAATACCATTAATTCTAAAATTTATTTTCCAACAATAAAACAAAAACAAGGAAGAACAAAAGTAAGGATTGTAGTGACTTCTGAACAACATTAGTGTCACCATATCATCCTCGGATGGGTTATTTTGTTGAAAATGACAAACTTTATCCACAATTGAGTAGTATTGCTTTAAAAAATTTCTTTTATCTACATGTATTCCATGCCATTCACAGAAAATATTCTGTATTTTCCGTACAGAGTCAATGTGGAATTCCAAAATCTTATACATTTTACTTATTTGGCATGGTTTTAGTCCTAGAAACCTTTGTGCACAGGATTTGGTTTTCCACAGTCTTCCAGTTTCTCTCTTGACCCTGATGTCTTTCTCCAGAGACCTACTGATTTTCATGAGCTGCCTAAGTAATTTCTTGTTGGATTTTTGGCTTTCTTGCCATTGGTATTATATAATGCTTTGCTTCTTCTCACTCAGTGTGCCAGGGTAAAATCTGGAGCAGTTGTCAATATTTGGGATGTAAATTTAAGACCTCATGGACATTGTGGACTCTATTTCATCATTATAACCTGCACCACTCTGTAAGATATGCACATCATTAGAAGGTTTTACGATTATGACTTAGGTGCTCAATAAGTGCTTTCTGAATTGAACTCTCTATCGTGTTTCCCCAATTTCTTGGCCATATTGATATTGAAAGGGAAATAAAGAACAAGATAGGTTTGTGCATCTAACCTTCAATTGTTGTTGCTTTGTAACTTTGCTTTCAAAGGTTATTGATTGCATTAATTCAAAAGGTTTGCTTTTTTATTTTTATTTTTTTATTGTGTTGGAACCGGTGCAATTTTCTCAGTCTGACATTTAAGAAGAGCCTCCAATCAGGGTAGCAAGCAACAGAAAATTGAATAGCCTTAATAACCTAAAAGAACAATGTTGTTCAAGTTAAATGTGGCTCTCTCAGTACTTTTGGAAATGACATCCTTCCTGGTCAAATAAAGGGCGTTTGAAGAAGAAAATGGAGAGCGGAGGATCAAAGTTGAAGCTTTAATGTTCACAGACCATAGTTTTTTTGAATTGACACATCTTCCTGTTTAGATTAAAATTTTAAAAAATCATCACTTCAAAATTAAGACTTTTAGAAGTAAGTCTCTGAAAAGAAGGTTGTTTTAAATGCCAGTTGTGTGAAGGGATAAGAGGGAAGGTAGGGGAGGGTGGGGGTAAGGTGGAGAGATCAACCAAAGGACTTGTATACATGCATATAAGCCTAACCAATGGACACAGGTAACAGGGGGGGTGAGGGCATGAGTGGGGGTGGGGGTGGGGGGAAATGGGGGAATAAGGACACATATGTAATACCTTAATCAATAAAAAAATTAAAAAATAAAATAAAAAATGATTAATAGTGTTTTAAAATTATGCTATACCTGCTTAAAAATCTTTTTATTTTGAAATCAATATAGACTCACAAGAAGTTGCAAAAACAGTAGAGTCCTGGGTGACCTTCCCTCACCTTTCCTCAATGACAACGTCTCATATAGCTATAGTACAATATCACATTGAATAAACTGAAATTGGTACATTTCATGATTTTTTTTCATCTCACATTCCTTTGTGTGTGTGTGTGTGTGTGTGTGTGTGTGTGTGTATACATATACACACAGATATATACAGATATATAGTGTGCGTGTGTGTGTGCACTTCTATGAAATTTTACCCGATACACAGATTTTTCTAACGCCACCACAATTGACATACCGACCTTTTCCATTATCAGAAAAGGAGTACCTTGTGCTACCTCCACCACCCCCTGTCCTGTCACCTGGCAATCTATTGCCACTGATCTCTTTTTCATCTCTATAATTTTGTCATTTCAAGAATGTTATTTAAATGGAATCATGTAGTAGTATATAACCATTTTAGCTTTACTTTTTTTAACTGAGCATAATACCCAAGATGTCCATCCAAGTACTGCATGTGTTAATGCTGAGCAGTATTCCATGGTTAGGATGTATTAGAATTGGGTTGACCATTCTTTGCTGTTAGGAATAGTACTTTTCTATTAGGAATGAAGCTTCTAATAGTATCCATGCACAGGTTATCCCATAAGCATAAGTATTCATTTCCTTGGAATAAATGCTCAGAAGTACATTTGGTGATTCAAATGGTTAGTGCATGTACAGTTTTGTAAGAAATTGCCAATCTATTTTCCAGAATGGTTGTAGCATTTTACATTTCCACCAGCAATGTCTGAGGGATGCAGTTTTCCCCACATCATTGCTAGTATTTGGTCTTATAACTATATATATTTTTTAAATTTAGTTATCTTAATAGATCTATTATCTGCTTTACATTTATGGCAAGTTTCCTCTGAATAATATCCATACCTGTGTTCTAGCCTCAATGGATTCTAGTAAATATTAGATTGATAGTCATTAGCCAGCTGATCTCTGGAAAATACACAACACTAAAAAATATATACAATTCTGAAAGAGTAGATAAATCTGCAAATTTGGTAAAACCAAAATAAAGGAGACCTAAAAACTTACATTTAAAATTTAGAACAGACTACAGCTAAAACACATATTAGCACAAATTTGTACATTTGGTGGACTATTAGAAACAATTTTTCTACTGAAGAATATGGTGTTTATTTAGCAACAATAAAGAATACGGTCATCTTGAGAAACAAAATGTTGAATTTTTTTAAGTTGGTTATATAGATTTTTGACCAATATTTAAAATGGAGCTGTAGCTTCTTACACATTCAAAGTATACTGGGAAATAAACTTAAGTGAAAAGATAAGCTGAGATGTTTAGAAAAGTAGTATCAACTTGGTATGAAAAAAAACAAACACTGTTTTTAAGTGAAAAAAAAACACAGTAAGTTGAGATTGATATTATTTTTGGTACTTATTTGTGAGAGCACATAACTTTTACATGTTGTCCTTCACCAGAAGTGACCCTTTGTCAAGAATTCACAGTATCATGGGGGGGGGGGTAGTGTTGGGGGGGATAGTCAATGGTTCTCCAATATCCTACTTTAGAAAAAGAGACACAAGTTTGTGAGTCAATCATGTAAGAGTTCAATATAAAATCCTTCCTTCTTGGATTTAGTCCTGCTAACTTCTTTTGATGCTGTCTGTATATAATGAATGACTTGTAAATTATCTTTCTTATAGTCAATGCTATAATTGACTAGTTTTGAGAAATACTAATAAAATTTGAGAAATCCTATCTAATAAAAGAGTAATATGCAAATTGACCACACTTCCACTACACCCACAAGCCACGCCCACAAGCCAATCAGGAGCAAGTATGCAAATTAACCCAACCAAGATGGCTGTGGCCATGGAGTGAGTAGGAGGCTTGGGTTTCCCTGGCAATGGAGGAAACCAAGCTTTCTGCCCTCCCTGGCCTGCACTGGCCTCCACTCAAGGCTACAAAGTTTCAATTATAGAAGATAAATAAATTCCAGATACCAGGGCCTCCACTTGGGTTGCTGGGGGGCGTGGCCAGCCTGCAAACCACCACAGGCCCCTCACCCAGGCCACCCCACATCCCAAGGGAACCCGCACCCTGATCTGGGACACCCTTCAGGGCAAACCAGCCAGCCCCCACCTGTGTACCAGGCCTCTATCCTATCTAATAAAAGAGTATTATGCAAATTCACCATCACTCCAACACACAAGATGGCTGCCCCCATGTGGACACAAGGTGGCCGCCACAAGATGGCCAGCAGGGGAGGGCAGTTGTGGGCGAGAGACCAGGTCTGCAAGGGAGGGTAGTTGTGGGCAATCAGGCCAGCAGGGGAGGGCAGTTGAGAAAGACCAGGCCTGCAAGGGAGAGCAGTCGGGAGCAATCAAGCCTGCAGGGGAGGGCAGTTAGGGGTGACGAGGCTGGCAGAGGAGGGAAGTTGGGGGTGACTGGGCCTGCAGGGGAGGGCAGTTGTGGGGGACCCAGGCCTGCAGGGGACTGTAGGGGAGAGCAGTTGGGGGGGAGACCTGGCCTGCAGGGGAGGGCAGTTAGGGGTGACCAGGCCTTCAGGGGAGGGCAGTCAGGGGTGACCAGGCCTGCAGGGGAGGGCAGTTAGGGGCAATCAGGTTGGCAGGGGAGCAGATAGGCATCAATCAGGCTGGCAGGAGAGTGGTTAGGGGGTGATCAGGCTGGCAGGCAGAAGTGGTTAGGGGCAATCAGGAAGGCAGGCAGGTGAGCAGTTGGGAGCCAGCAGTCCTGGATTGTGAGAGGGATGTCTGACTGCCCGGTAGGATTGGGCCTAAACGGGCAGTCGGACATTCCTTGAGGGGTCCCAGATTGGAGAGGGTGCAGGCTGGGCTGAGGGACACACACCCCCATGCACGAATTACATGCACCGGGCCTCTAGTAATAATATAATTTACTAGAGGCCCAGTGCACAGATTCATGCACATTGAAAGTAAATTAATTAGAAGGTGGCCAGCAGGGCAGGACTGGGCGAGACAGGCTGAACACACCCTGGAGCCAACCTTCCCTGGTCCCTCCCTGCCCGCCGCACCTGAGGCAGTGCTGGGGCTCAAAGGGCGTCTGCAGAGTGAGCAGTGTCCCTCCAGTAGGTGGGGTCCCTCAGCCTGGCCTGTGGGGATTGGGCTGAAACTGGCAATCTGACATTCCCCAGGGATCCCAGAGTACCAGAGGGCACTCTGCAAAGTTGCTGTCGCTTGGCAGCTCCTGCATTGAGCATCTGCCCCCTGGTGGTAAGTGTGCATCATAGCTACCAGCTGGTCGTTCGGTCACTTAGCCTTTTATATATATAATGAAGATTCCTTATAAAATAACTGAAAGATAAATAAAGTGACATAAAAATAATTGAGCTCATAGTTTGTAACCTTGTGAGTTTTATTGTTGTTATTTGAGTTTCTGTTTTAAAAAGCTAAAACAAGATATATTGAAACATGGCAAGGAATACAAAAAGAGCCCTTAATAAAGCTGTATTGGGAGATCACACTAAGAATTATCTATGTGGCTAACCATGTGTGTCAGGATGCTATAGCAAATAATTCTTATGTTTTCTAAATGTGATTTGAGGCATCACATATCCTTAACCATATCATAGCAATGTATTGTAGGTTTTTAATATACTTAAGCTTTCTATACCTGGACCAACATTCATGCATTGGTGCTCACATTAGCAATTCCTGTAGTAGCCAATGTAAAATAAGATTGCCTCTTAAAATATGTTTAAAAGCAAGAAAATGGGAAATTTCTAAGATTTAATTTATACACAATAAAAATATACCCAGCAAGTGTTTGTTTGTATAGATATAATATAGTCAAATTAATAAAATAACCATGTTTATTTTCTACTCTGAAAAGAAAAACAAGTTAATTATAACTAATATAAATTCAAAATGTGTTATTTTGAGCAAGGTCAAGGCCATTCTCCACAGTTTCTAGTCTATAGTCATATTAAATGATGAGATGTTCCTACTCATCATCTCAATATATCACCAGATTCTAAAGTGTATTTTAATTTTTAAAATTGATTTTAGAGGGAGGAAGGGAGGGAGGGAGGGAGGGAGAGAAGGATTTGTTGTTCCACTTATTTATGCATTCACTGGTTGATTCTTGTAAGTGTCAGGGATTCAGGTACAGAAAGAATAGGGTAAGTTCTGCAACCTTAGCATTTGGGGACAATGCTCTAACTCACTGAGTTACCCTGGGCTGGAGTCAGGGCTGAAGTGTCTTTTAAATTCCAAGAATGACTACATCATATTCAAAGTAGTTTAATTTTCCTGTTAAATAATTTTAATTTTAATTTTTTGCCAATCAGTAACCTGTATGTAGGCTTTGTAGTAATTTTATGAACACTTAAATTTGCTTCTCCTTTGTTCACTCATACAACTTTCATTTATCCAACCTATATGGGTATGCGTATATAGACCTAGGACCAGAGTTGGGATTCTAGGAATACATTCATTTCCAGATCATTTCAGGGAAGTAGTTATTTGTCTTAGGTAAGTGCAGTGTAAAGAAAACCCATATAGGGGCATTTAGCTCCGAATTGGAAAGTCGGTATTGACAGAAATGGCTTCTGAAGGAAGTCATGTAATAGATGGTTGTGAGATAAGCATGGCAGATGAGTGATATCACACAAATGGTGGAGTAGGAAATGCCAAGAAGCCAGTCCTTTCACTAAAGCAACCAATAAACTAGTAAAAAAAAAAAAAAAAAAAAAAAAGACAGAATCAACTTTCTCAGAACTCGAATCTAATTAAAAATATATATATATACAAAAAATCAGCAACCAGGAGAGTGCTTAATAAAGAAAGAAAATGCTAAATTTCAGTTAAAAAGCATTGCTAAATCTCATGTCTCAAGGAATTTTTAAAGACTGCCATCATACTAAATATTTTCTCTGAACCACAATGAAATTACACTAGAAAGTAATATCAGAAGAAAGCTAGAAAATTCACACATATGTGGCAATTAAACCACATGCTCTATACAAACAATAGGTTAAAAAGTAATCACTAGGGAAATTTGAAAATACATCAATGAATGAAAATGAAAACACAACATAAAAATAATGATAGCCATATATGCCTATATTAAAAGAGAATATCTCATGCCAATTACCTAATTGATTACCTAAGGAACTAAACTAAAACCAGAGTAAACTAAAACCAGAGTTAGCAAATAGAACAAAATAATGATTAGGTGGAGACAAACAAAACTTTAGTTTTATTTGTTCTTCTTTTTCTAGTTTCTTAAGGTATAAAGTTAGGTTATTGATTTGAGATCTTTCTTCTCCCAGAAGCCAGGAGAGAGACATGGGATAGTCTCTCTCTCTGAGACTTCAGAAGGAATCAATTCTGTTGACACCTTGATCTCAGACTTCTAGCCTCCTGAACTGTTAGAGAATAAATTTCTGTTTGTTTTTTTTAAATCACTCAGCTTGTGGTGATATGTTATTATAGCCTTAGGAAAGTAATATATACACCAATGAACTAGATAATCTTGATGAAATGGGCAAATGCCTAGAAACAAAAAATCTACCAATACTGAATCATGACAAATACGTAAAGAAATTGAATTGGTAATTAAATGCCTCCCAACAAAAAAAAAAAGCCAGGCTTCACTGGCAAGTTCTATAAAACATTTAAAGCATTAACAAAATTCCTTCTTAAACTCTTCCAAAAAATAGAAGATAATGAAATATTTCCTAACGCATTCTAAGAAATCAGCATTACCTGATACCAATGCCAGATAAAGACATAATAAGGGGAGAAAACTAAGACCAATACCTCTTAAAAACGTAGAGGAAAAAAAAATCCTTAACAACAAACTAGCAAATGGGATCCAACAGCTTATTTAAACATTATACACCATGACCCAAGAATGTAGGGGTGGTTCAACATAAGAAAATCAATCAATATAGTTCACCATATTTGGAGAACAAAGAAATAAAAACAACATGATCATTTCAATTGATGCAAAAAAAGCTTTTGACAAAATCAACACTTTCATGATAAATTCAGACAGAAAACTAGGAATAGAAGGGAACTTCCTAAACACGATAAAGAGCATTTGTGAAAAACATACAGCTGGCATCATGCTCAATGGTGAAAGACTAAAACAAATGTCCCTAAGATCAGGAACAGGACAAGGAGGCCTTCTTTAACCAGTGCTATTCAAAATTGTGCTGGAAATGTTAGCTGGAGACATTAGGCAAAAAATAAATAAACAAATAAAAATAAAAATAAATAAATAAATAAATAAATAAATGGTATCCAAATATGAAAAAAACAACAACACAATTTAAATCTATCTTTATTTACAGATAGCATGATCCTATATATAGGCAATCCCAAAGTACTCACATACAAAACAAAACAAACAAAAGATGACTAGAGCTAATAAATGAATTCAGCAAAGGTGATACAACACACAAAAATCCACTATGTTTCTATACACTAGCAATGAACAATCTGAAAAGGAAATTAAGGAAACAATTCCATTTACAATAAATCCAAAACAATAGAATGCCAAGTAATAGAAGGTGATAGAACTTATAAAACATTGGTGAACTAAATTAAAGAAGACCTAAATAAGGGGAAAACATACTGTGTTCACGTATTGAAAGACACTGCTGTTAAGATAGCTACCACTCAAAGTAATTTATAGATTCATTGCAAACCTTATCAAAATTCAAATAGTTTTTTCTTGAAGAAATGGAAAAGCCAATCCTCAAATTCAGATGGAGTTGCAAGAGGCCAAAACAATGTTGAAAGAAAGAACAAATTTGGAGCACTCACACTTCCTGACTTCAATACTACAAAGCAAAAGGAATCAAAACATTGTTACTATCCAGCAATTCTACTTCTTGGTACTTACTCAAAAGATTTAAAAACAAGCTCTAGAAAAAATATTTTCACTACCAGGTTCATTGCAGCATGATTCTCAATAACAAAGAGGTGAAGAACAACCTAACTGTCCATTAGCTAATGAATAGATAAAGAAAATATGACATATACATTCTGTGGAATATTATTAAGCTTTTATTTTTTAAATATGTTTTCATTGATTTTAGAGAAAGGAAGAAAGAGGGAAAGAGAGAAAGCTAAAGACACAACTCTTAATTACTAAAAAGAAACTATATTTAGCCATGTAGTTACATAATATTAACCTTGAATTACATGATACCAACATTAGTTTGATGTGCCTAGCATGAATGATCTGACAACATCTTCTCTTGAGAAGTCACCTATTTAATTATTTCAACTGTTGCTGAATGGTGGCTTGGTGAAGATAAATTTCCATGCATACAAACAGAAAACCTTTGGGCCTTTGGATGTTGATTGAATATTTGAATACATATACATGTCAATTAACACATGTATGCTCTAAAACTACCTTCTGTACATCTTGTACCCTTGAGAGAGAACATGGACAGGAGGGAAATAATTATGAATTACAAATCAGAGCCTGAAGGAAAAATGTTCCCTATATGAATGACAAATGTTCACAGCACCACTGTGATAAAAATTCAGCCTATTTTAAAAAATGTATATACTTAATTAGAACTTCCCCCAGAAAGCACAAGGCTTATGAAGCATTTGAAAGCCATGAGATGGTGACTGAACTTTCTGGGTCTGGGAGAAAAGGAATAGACAGAATTTTTATGCATAAAAACTATAACTGCAGAATTTCTAAAGTCAAGTGTAAGTACATCAATTCTGTGAAACATTAAAAAAAAAAATCCACCAAGACTTGGAAATTGAGGAGGGTTAGATCTATGTCAGTTCTAGTCAGATTATGTCACAAGTTCAGTGTTGCCTAGATCTAGTTTCTATATTTAATTTCATTCCTTAAAACATAAATAAAACTGCCATAGAAATCAGTGAATGCGCCCTAACCAGTTTGGCTCAGTGGATGGAGCGTCGGCCTGCGAACTGAAGGGTCTCAGGTTTGATTCCAGTCAAGGGCATGTACCTTGGTTGCGGGCACATTCCCAGTAGGGAGTGTGCAAGAGGCAGTTGATCAATGATTCTCTCTCATTGATGTTTCTAACTCTCTATCCCTCTCCCTTCCTCTCTGTAAAAATCAATAAAATATATATATATTTTTTAAAAAGAAATCAGTGAATGCATGCTATTATTCACTTGATAGACTGGAATAGTTCCAAATAGCACTTAAATAAATAACTCACACACATGCACACAGAATGGATATGTTTCATCCCTTTCTACAAGTTAAACACATATTTCACAGGGCTTTCTAATGTGTTTACCCAATAGAGCACAACACCGTTTTAATTTTACCTTACTCTATCATTATGAGGTCTTGGTGATAATGACTTTTATTTGGGCAGTCTGCTTGACATTCCGAACTTCACCCAAATGTAAATTTTCAAAATGTGAACACAGGATGTAAAATAAGATCCCTAAGTGTCTCGTCAGGGAATAGTTGTCTTCTCCAGTTAGAAATTATAGCTTAAATATTACTTCATTTGGAAGAAACCTTTTAACGGTGACTTTAAGTGTGAGTCATTGATGTGATAATCCACTTTGGTAAAAGCTATGAATTTCAAGCCTCTGTACACTGGTACTAACGTATTTATAATGTATGTGCTTTGGCATACACACAATATGCTTTTAAAGTAAGGGGATGTGACATTATCAGGAATGTAAAATCCAATCAATCATTCTCTCAGAACACATACAGCTTTAAAAGCCTAGTATAAGCAGAGCTGGCATATGGTGGGAGATGAATAATATTAAACTACATCTGATATGCACAGGAAACTAGACAAATATCATATTGTGGTGTTTTGTAATTTTTTATGCAGAACATATGGGTGTGGAATTTTTGTTAATTTTACCTGCTATCAATCTATTGATATCTATCAACGGTTCTCCTTGAACAGCAATATGCCTTCCTGTCTTTTAATTAGGATTAGTCATTCCAATTCCTAATGAGCCCTGCATGAGAATCCCCTGGCTCAAAGCATCAATGTGTTTCCATGGAAAATTCCCATTCTTCACTTCATCATGCAATGTGCCAGCATGAACTTTTTCTGAAAAAGTCCTAAGTTAGAAGAAAGGGGACAATGGCAACGTCAGTTTAAGGGAGATTGATTACACAACACAGTTTGGCTGTGCTCTAATCAGTTGGCTGACAAGTGAGTCCTGGGCTGTCATCAGCAAAGAAGAAAACATTACTTGGAAATTCCTACAGGCATGGGGAGATTTGATTGGGAAGAGAGATACCACTGTAAGACAGCCCAGTGGTATCTCTACCCTTAAAAAAACACAAAAAACAGTAGTAAGGGACCAAAAAAGCTAAGATGGGGATCTTTGAGAGCACTGTACCCCAAAACAAAGTTTATTTTCCTCTCTTCTTCCAGTACTAATGCAATGGGAGGTGATGAATGAAATCATTCCTAAGTCCATTCAATAATTATTCTCCACTGCATGAGGTGCTATAATGAAAATAAATGGTGGATTTCAAAGTTACCAGGGAGCAAGATCCACAGCTGAGAAAGGACAGGAGAGAACTTCCTGGGGTTCAAATGAATGTCCAAGTAACAGAGAGCTAGTGAAGATTTCACCTAAAACTGGTCACTGGCGGGAAGCTAACCATAAGGAACTCTCAGCAGAACTGAGAAGCACACAGTAGAGAAAAGGGAAAGCACTAAGTGAATTATTAGGAACATGGAAAGTTCAGCAACTTTGGACTATCCACAGATTTGATGTTTCAATTATTTTTACCTTATAAACATCTTCTAAGGACAACTTGGGAAGAGTCTACACAGGATTATTAGGCATATGATGGCTTTCAGTGTATAACCAAGAGTTCTGGGAATAGGTAAGGGAGAGGAGAATATATCAACAAAAGCAAAATTCCATGAAACGAATCATGGGAGTATTTGTAAAAGAGTGATACAAAAATAATATTTCTAATTTTCAATGTTAAGGCAGCTTAAAAGATTATTCCTCAAATAACACAGGGACACTTGAAGGGGCTTACTTTGGAGGATGAAACTAATGTGTAAATTGTGGCATATTTGATACAGAAATAAGCAGTCGCACTTTAACAGTGATAACTTAAAAAGAACCATGACATGTAAGGAGCAGTAACTAAATTTTCCAGTCATCTCACCCAACATTTCTAAATTTTTTCCCTAAAAGAAGCCAATTCCTTGGCCCTGATGCTCCTGTCCCTCCTGATAGGTTTTGGTGTAAATGAAGTATTCTGAAAAAGTTAAATCATGATAATTTAGTAATAAATATAATTTCATGTAGTTGGTTACTATATTGCTGATTTTATACACATCTTGACAACTCCAGGACCATTTGTGGGTGGTAAGGTAAGATTTTTTTATTAATTTCTTTTGTAGCCACTGAATACTTACTAGGGGTACTTGCTCAATAATATCATTTTCAAATGAAAAATTATATTAGACTCATGTTACTTCAATTCCTGGTGAAAATTCCAGAAATGTCATCCACCATTATTTCCTACATTTAAAAATAACTTTATAAAACCACTGATTAAGTTTTAGGTCAAAGCTGAAATGAAAATATTAAGTACAATTTTACTGAGTTCTAAGGATATTTTCCACATTGTCCTAGGTCCTACAGATTACAAGAATATATTTTATGAATGTTTTCAATGAGTTTTTTGCACTCAAATACTAATATTACATAATTGACATGTTATTGTAAACATACAAATGTAATAACTAAATTGATTAGTTGATTGCTTCTTACCATGAAAGTTCTAACATCTAAAGAAAGATCCCCCTTAGAGATAGAGAGAGATAGAGATAAAGATAGAGATAGAGGGAGAGGGGGAGAGAGAGAGAGATTGAAAACAGATGACATCAACTAATGTGATTTAGGATATACTAATTCATTGAGTATCTACTACTCTGGAACCAACCTGGACAGCTACCAGGTAAATAGTACTAGGTAAACAGAAGTGCTCCTCACCCCAAGGAGTGCCGAACTTCTTAAAATTATGACATACTAGAGGCCCAGTGCACGAATTTGTGCATGGGTAGGGTCCCTCGGCCTGGTTGGCAATCGGGGCCTTCTTGCCCAGTCCCGATCAGGAAATTCTCAGCCAGCCAGCTGGGGGAGGGACTGCAGGAAGTTGGCTTGCCAGGGGGAGGGAGATTGGCTGTGGGAGCACACTGACCACCAGGAGGCAGCTCCTGCATTGAGTGTCTGCCCCCTGGTGACCAGTGCACATCATAGCAACTGGTCATTCAGTCGACCGGTTGTAATGGTTGCTTAGGCTTTTATAGATATCGATTATATAAGCAAATAAACAAGTACTTTCTTTTTACAAATGAAAAGAGCAGACTTGTAAAGAATAAAATAAAGGTACTGCATGAAACATTACAGTGGTAAGGAATGGCTTTTCTCAGGAGATATGATAGTTAGAACTATGGGTAAGAAGGAGTAACCCTACTAAATTTAAAGAAAGTCATCTCACAGTTCACATGTTGGCATAGTTCGTTCCAATCATTTGTCCATGTGTGTGTGTGTGAGTTACAGTTTAGAGCATCTTCCATATTATGCTTTTTTCTCTCCACTCAGCATATCAAGAGCAATTTCTCACATAGTATTTTTTCATAAATGTTTTTAATGATATTTTTTCATAGAGCTCTCCTTATTTTACCAAACCAGTTAAAACACCTCTTTCCATTATAATAAATACTACTTTGGAGAATATCTTAGTTTGTAAATACCTGTATTTCAGATTATTCTCTAGGATAGATTCCTAGAGTTGAAATTACTGGATAAAAAATATGTATAAACATACAGTAGTATTTGGTACATATTATTATTTCTGTAGGTAATTATCTCAGGTATTCTTACTAAAATTGTTATAATTTTATTTTAAAATTAAAATTTTAACATAAAAGTACCCCCCTTACCATATATATAGAATCCACTGGTAATTAACCTTGTTGCATATTATAAACTAGAGGCCTGGTTGCATTAAATTCGTGCATGGGGGTGGGGTCCCTAAGCCTGCCCTGCACCCTCTCCAATCCGGGATCCCTCTCACAATCCGGGACCACTGGCTCCTAACTGCTCACCTGCCTACCTGCCTGATGCCCCTAACTGCTCCCCTGCCAGCCTGATCCCCCTAACTGCTCTCCCCTGCCAGCCTGATCCCCCTAACTGCTCTCCTCCGCCAGCCTGATTGCCCTAACTGCTCTCCCCTGCCAGCCTGATTGCCCTAACTGCTCTCCCCTGCTGGCCTGATTGCCTTAACTGCCTAACTGCTCTTTCCTGTTGGTGTGATCCCCCTAACTTCTCTCCCCTGCCAGCCTGATCCCCCTAACTGCTCTTCCCTGATGGCCTGATCACCCCTACCCACCTCTGCCTCAGCCCCACCACCATGGCTTTGTTCAGAAGGACATCCAGAAGACATCTGGTCTAATTAGCATATTACCCTTTTATTAGTATAGATTATGCTTTTAGGACAGTGTCTTAGCTTCTGTAACTTAAAAGAACTAACTCAGCTTCTAGAGGCAGCCTACTTTGTTAATGGCAAAAAGCTTAAAACAGGTAAAATGGGATTTTACCGTATCTTTTGGTCAGCATTTTCATTACCTTTGGCTCTCTGATATTAATGTCTATATAAAGTAGAGGAATATTAAATGTATTTAATACACTCAGGAAGAACAACTGATCTTTTCAAGTCCTTCTTGCAGGAAGTTTCAGGGTTTCCCTTCTAAATTTTAATTGGCATTCATTTTAAAACTTTTTCTCCCAGATTTCATCAGGATGGTCATCGTACCGTAAGATGTTTGACTAACAGAAAACACATTTTCTTTTATATTATGCATAGATTATTTGACCTTCAATTTTGGTTCATTTTTTGGGTAAGCTTTGAGGATATTTTAAATGATTCAAATGCTGTCTGTTTACTATGCTAATAGGAAAACGAAATGAGAGGAATATAATCCATAGAGCTGATTTCCTCTGAAAATTTCTATCCAAATATGTAATAACTATAACAGCAATGTCAACTGAACTCCTATGCTTTCGATTATGAATAGGTTATAACAGGTGCGGAACTTTAACTGTCAATATCATGTAGACCTTGGCCACAGAGAAATGATACCTTATCCATCACTCTTCATGACTTTCAGACGACCTTCCTGAGTTCCTTGTCCATTGACTGCCCACAGATGATACATCTCAGGCCTCTGTCCACTTTTTAGATAGAAAGATATAGTTCTTGTTCTCCTACCCACTACGCCCTAAATAAGATACATGAAGCTTTTTTCTGGAGATACCTGAGCAGAGACATTTTTAAGTGACTCCATTTACACATCTTCCACTTCTATATGAATTCTTTCCCCAAACAAGACTAAACCTACTGTCAAGGCCATATCTTCCACATCTACTTCTGATTAGTCACAAAAAAAGACATTCTTCGCATCCACCCTATATGTAGCATGATGCATGATGCCACAACATAAGTACCTTGAGGACCAGAAATTAGGGTGAAATGGTAGGAACAATTCAAAATATTATCCATGTAGAGAAGCAAATTATTCTAATGCCCAGGTAACAGATCCTTCACAAAGTGGAGAGTTTTTAATTTTTTGCTTTCAATAAAATTGAAAGAGAACCTAATCAAACTGTCAGCTGCTAGATTATTAAAAATTAGCTTTGAAGATAGCTACTATGTTATTTTTGGCCTACAGCTTGGAAGAAGTTCAAAGATTTGAGTGACTTTACTCTAATAACATTCTTTCTTTCCTAGCTAAACATTTATCTGAATAATGTTTCCCAATGCATACTCCATAATAATACAAAGGAGTGGAACTGATATAGAACTTTTCTCTATACAAGAAAAATTCATCCAAAGAATTATGAACCACTTGGAGTGGGGAGGAGAAATCCCACCATTTCATTAAGAGAAGAATTTGCAACAAAATTTATTTTTAAACTTTAATTATCAAAGAATGTAAAATGTATCTGTGGTTTTGATCAATTTAGTACCAATAATTGTAATGCTAACTCAATCCATAAGAAAATATTAGCATTTGAAGGCTCATATCATGGAAATATTTTTAAAATTAGTTTTATATACATACATTTGTCCTTTAAATGATAGGAGTTGTTATTCTATTTTTAAGATGTAAACTTGAATTATATTAGCATACATGTCTGTGTTAATTAGAATAAAAACACAAGTTCAGAAGAAGAAAAAAACACAGATAAAGAAAACTTGTTTATCTTTTTAAATAGATAATAATTGATTATATGTTGCAGATATATTTTAAATTTTCATTTCCCTGAACATGTAATGTTATGTGTCCGCTGTCAATATCTACAATATGGAAGAAATTACATCCCTTGTAACTATTTAAACATTTTAGATAACTTAAAAATCTGCATTAGCATATATAGATTTTTCAAACTTATTTTAGGAAGGAAACAAACAAAAAATGTGAAGAGAATTATACTGGATGTCTACCTCTAATTCTGCTTTTGATCATTTCCTGAAGGGACAGATTGCTACCATTTTGTGTGTGAGCATAAGGTTAAAAGTTATTGAGTGGTTGTGAGTGTGTGTATATGTGTGTGTGTGTGTGTGTGTGTGTGTGTGTGTGTGTGTGTGTGTGTATGATGTGAAAATACGCAGGGTTTTGGAAAGACAATTCTTGTTAAATGTGGAGAGTGGAACAGAGAAGCAAGAAGTTGGATGCTGTTATAATTTATCTGACAGTAGAAAAATTTTAGAATGTACATGATCCCAGAAAAATAAAAACAAGTGCTTTGTTTGGGGGTGGTAGTGGTATTTTTTAGAGCTACTTTAAGTCTATATTACCTGATTTTTTTCTTTAAAGTATAAGTTAAATGCACATGGAGAGAAAATAAATGTCCTTTTAAACCTTAAACAAATTAAACATAAGATTTTCACATCATTCACTTATCATGAGTGGGTCTCACAATGAATTAGTACTCCCAAACTGCTAGAAATCCAGCTTCTCAAACAAAGCAATGTAGCAATGAAAATTGTTTTATTAATTTAAAAACTTATAAAATACTTGAAGGGAGTAAGGTTGACAAAGATCAACCATCATATAATGGCCATTTATGGGGAACAGGCACAGGGGAGAGGCCAGTGAGACTCAGAAAAAGGACTGAGGGCAGGAACTCTGCTAATTCTCTCTATTACCTCCAAATTCTCTCTGTGTTTAGCAGCAGCAACAGTGTGTCACATATGGGCAGTGTATAAAGACACTAAGCAGGGGATAGCTGTAAATCTATGTTTTTATTGTCTGTCTCACCATGGAATATAAGCTCCCAAAGGGCAGGCATTCCTCCATTGTGTTCATTGTTCACTGCTGTATCTCTAGTACCTTGAAAGAGTGCCTAACCACAGTGAGGTGTAAATAAATACTTGTTGAATCACTGGATGAATGAGTGCTTGAATGAATGAATGAATGAATGAATGCATTGCAGAGTTTCAGGATACTGAAAACCATGGGAGAAACTTTAAGAATGGTGTGCTTATTCTTGTTAAGTGACTTGATTCGGGAGATTTGAATGAAGGTGATTGGACCCAGGACTTAGGAGTCCATTTTGAAGATTTTTAAGTTGTAATTTGAAGACTATTATTCCTTCAAAAATTGATTCTTTTTTCAATATGTTTTTATTGATTTCAGAGAGAGAGGGAGAGGGAGAGAGAGCTAGAAACATCAATGATGAGAGAGAATCATTGATCGGCTGCCTCCTGCATGCCCCCTACTGGGGATCGAGCCCGCAACCCAGACATGTGCCCTTGACTGGAATCGAACCTGGGACCCTTCAATCCACAGGCTGACACTCTATCCACTGAGCCAAACGAGCTTGGGCCAAAAATTGATTCTTGAGCAGAGAAATAGTATAGTGACTAGAGAGGAAATTAGGTTTTGAGAAAGATATTTTGTTTATTTATTTTCCTGAAAATGGAAGACATGAAAATGAAAATTTCTCATGCCAACATGAATAGTAAATAAGTTCAATAGCTGTCATAAACAAAAATAGTAAGTGTTTTTTTTTACATAGTTCTTTGCAAAATACTTCCAAGTATATGATCTCATTTGAAATTTGAAATTGCCCTTTGAGATTTCCACTCTCTCTCTGGAAACTGAAGTGAGGAAGGCCAAATATCTTGTCCAAAGTCATGCAACTAGTGAATGGTGGAGACTAGAATACAGCTGAGTATTTTGACCACTTCAATGTTAACACCATTAGAATACACTCAAAGAAACATACATTTTTACTTTTGAGTACTATGTAAGTGACATGGGTTAATTTAATGGATATTCTGGTTTAATGTGCCAGTTTCATTTATGTAAAAATGTTAAAGCACTGAAATTTGGTGCTATCTGTCATGTTCATTTACTGTAGCTATTAACTAGAGCCAATAAACAAGTGGGTGGTTAATATCCTTTTATGCCCTCAGGAAAGGAGGAATCATTTGCATTTCTAAATTAAAGTGCTCAGCACAAGAAGTTTTCTTTTAAGCAAAGAGTACTGAAGATTATTGAAAAAAAATAGCTGATCTAATTTAGACACATCAGAAATAAAGCATGCCCTCAGAAAATGTTTATTTTAAAAGGATATGTAGTTTCCTTGAGAAAATTACATCCGAAGAGGCAGATGCAGATATGCTGGATAGAAAGGGATGAGAGCAAAATAATACACCAGTTGAATCTTGTAGAGATTATTTTTGTGACAGCATACTTCGGCTAACACTTGAGAATACAGACTTGATGCAAAAGTACAGAGTCAAGGGAGTTTCAGAAGTGGAAATTGAGTCCTGGGAACTAAAAGGACTTGTTCAGGTTCTGTGACTGATGAGTTAGTTGCACAATGAGAGAAACAGCACATGTCTCCTTACATCTTTGCCTTCAGTATAATGTCACCGCATCCAACTTTCCAACCTTGCAAAGATTCGGTTTATATTGACTCTATACTGCACCTTTTAAAGTGGAGAGTGGCTTAAGGACTAAAACAATAATTAGACTGGACAATGAGCCAGGAATACAATAGCAGTCTGGATTTCAAATAAGCTGCTGTTTTATGCAGGTCATCACAGAACTCCCCACAAGCATTATCATAAAAGCCTAAATGGCCTTCATAATCTATGGTGCCAATGTTGACATATGAAAATGCAAGCCAACTTGGAAATAATTCTATAAATTCTACAAACAGGTGAAGAATATACTATGCATAAAGATCAGTCTTAATAAAAATCAATTTTATCTCCTTGAAATTCCAGTTGTTTCCCATAACTCCTTAAATTTTGATTCAATTATACCTTCTAATTGGGCTCCAGGAGTTATTAGCTTATGTATTTCTAACATCTACTCAGATTTAGAGGGCTATGGGTCACCATGCTTTGTATCAAACCTTAAGCTTGACTTTGATCTTTCTGGTTATTACATTTACATTGTGACATAGAAAGAAGTCAAACTATATATAAAGAGTTTTCAATGAAAACTTGACTTCAGGTCTTCTTTATTGATACATTGAGTAAGAGGAAGTACACTAAATGATTCTGAAAAAAAATTAAAAATCAGCCATATGATTATCATAAGAATTGTATTCATTAATATAAAAAAGAAGAATTATATTCAATTAAAATATCTACATGCTCCAAGTGCTGCTTTCCAATTTATCAAACATGGAATGAGGGTGAAGGGGTTGGAGTAAAGTGGTACCTGGTTAGGCTACATCATAGCAAGCAGACCTTATAAATGTATCATCCAGAAAGTCAGTCACAGATGCTATTTGTCTAGTGTCTCATGTGGTTAATTATCCCTTTAATTATTTGACATGAATTGAGATGCAAATAAGAGAAAAATGTGCAAATAATTTTTTGGCCTTCTCTATATTAATACATGTTAAATTTATATGTGCTATAAATATGATTTTTTTCCCAAAACAGCATTCACTATATGGACAAGGGCCCAACCTATTAACAAAATGACCTGGAGGAATATTGAGATGCCCCACTTTATTTATTCTAGTAAACAAACCAACCCATTAATCAGTCTGTATCTTTGTATACTATTAGTAAAATGCATTCTTTGAATGACACACTTACTAGGGGGAATCTACAAATTTAACTTTCTTTCCAGCCTAAAATGTAAGAATGCCAGAGAAAGGCATGCATTGGTTTCGTTGAAGCATCTGGTCACAAGACGGGATAATTATGATTACCAGAATGTCTATGATCTTTAGAACTGACTTAACTTTCATTCTATACTTTTCAAATCCAACTAAAGTAAAATGAACATCTTGCCTTCATTCTCTCTCTTAGCATCATTAATCTTTTCTTGAATGTCAAGAAAGTTTCAATTAGATGGCAAACCAAGATGGTGGCATAGGCAAACACCTGTACTTGCTGCTTCCCACAACCACATCAAAATTACAATTAAAATACAGAATAACTATCATCCAGAATCACCGGAAAGCTGACTGAATGAAGTCCTACAACTAGAGAAGTAAAGAAGAAAGCACACTGAGACTGGTACAAAGTGCAAGGTGCGGAATGGGTTGGTCTGGCACCCATGTAGGCCATTTTTTTAATTGGGAGGAAGATCACCTCTGGGGAGGCTGCCCAGAGAAGCAAGGGCTTCCAGCCCCACACCCGATGCCCAGTCTAGGGTCTCAGAGTTGGGAAAAGAAGTCCCTATGGGCAGTAAGAACTATGGGCTATAAAAACAAGAGGGGATTGGGGCTCAGTCACACAGAGACTGCTGGAGACCCAGCTGCTCTTCTTAAAATGCCCACACCATGAACTGAACTTATGAGGTCCTGCTTTCTCTGAGCTCCAGCACTAGGGCGAGACTCTGGGGAACCCAGACACATATGAGGAGAAACTGGACTGTCTGGCATCAGGGCAGGAACTCGGGGTGGCTTTCTTCCAGACGGAGGTGCTTGCAGCAGTCATTGAAGCCATTTCTGTTTGCTCTGCTCTGGTGATTCCCTGAGATCCTGTCCCATCCAATTTACAAACCCACCCAAGCTGTGTGCAGCAGCTTTTACATATGAATGGCTTGTCCTTGCTCAGGCTAAAACCTGTCAAACAAGCTGAAGCTGGGTCAGGGAGCCCCAAACCTATCAATAAAAGGCCCAAGACAAGCCACCAGCACCAGCCTACCTTGCTTTACAGCTGAGCCTTGTCTGGGCACTTCCAAACCCAATACAAAGAGGGAATCTGCAGACCACTCTGTAGCTCTTGCTGGGTGGCCCCAGGCAGTGGCTGACTTTGTACCTCCCTGGAGACCCAAGAGCCAGTGTACCCAGTGGTCAGTGTCAGACCATACCAGATTACAACTCTACACATCCATAAGTGACACACTCAAGGGGCAGTTTAGTGAGCCCAAAGCCCCACTGAAGCAAGTCCTACTCCATGGGGGTGTTTCCTGGACAGAAGCTCCCCCACTATAGTCACAGCTGGCCCTCCAAGCCAATTGGCTTGGAGGTTAATTCCTCCCAGTGAAAGCAACAGCAATCAAGGCTTAACTACAAGATTGTGCACACCTAGAGTGTCCACCTCAGGTGACTGGGGAGGCTGAGTCACTGGGCCCTATAGGACACCTACTACACAAGGCCACTCTATCAACTCAAGGAGACAAAGCAGCTCTACCCAATACATAGAAATAAACACAGGGAAGCAGCTAAAATGTGGAGACAAAGAAACATGTCACAGATGAAAGAAATAGAAGAAAGAAAACTACTGGATATAGAGTTCAAACCACAGTTACAAGATTACTCAAGAATCTTCTAGAAACATCCAAGGGACTTAGTGAGACTTTAAAGGATCTTAGTGAGAATGCAAAAAAAAAAAAAAAAGAAAGAAAAAGAAAAAGAAAAGGACCAGTCAGAAATTAAGCATACACTGATAGAAATAAAGAACAATATACAGGGATTCAAGAGTAGACTAGAGGATCCTGAGAATCAAATCAATGATTTGAAATATGAAGAAGCAAAAACACACCCAATCAGAAGCACGAAAAGAAAAAGAAGTCCAAAAATATGAAGACAGTGTAAAAAGCCTCTGGGACAACTTCAAGCATACCAACATCCGAATTATGGAGGTACCAGAAGAAGAGAGACAGCAAAATATTGAAAACCTATTTGAAGAAATAATGACAGAAAACTTCCTCTACCTGGAGAAAGAGACTTACAAGTCCAGGAAGCACAGAGAACCCTAAACAAGAGGAACCCAAAGAGGGCCACACCAAGACACATCATAATTAAAATGCCAAGGGCTAAAGACAAAGAAAGAATCTTAAAAGCAGCAAGAGAAAAGCAGTTAGTTACCTACAAAGAAGTGCCCATATGACTGTCAGCTGATTTCTCAACAGATACTATGCAGGCCAGAAGGGAGTGGCAAGAATATTCAAAGTAATGAATAACAAGGACCTACAATAAAGATTATTCTACCCAGTAAAGCCATCCTTTAGAATTGAAGGTCAGATAAAGAGCTTCACAGACAAGAAAAAGCTAAAGGAGTTCATCACCACCAAACCAGTATTATATGAAATGCTGAAGGGTATTCTTTAAGAAGAGGAAGAAGAAGAAAAAGATAAAGACAAAAAATATGAACAACAAAATGGCAACAAACACATATCTATCAACACTTGAATCTAAAAATGAAACAAATAAAAAAATCTAATGAACAGAATACACTGTTGAATAAAATAGAATCAGAGGCATGGAAATGGAACAGACTGACGATTATCAGAGGGAAGTGGGTATTGGGGTGGGAAGAGATTAAACAAAGATCTTATATGCATATATGCATTACTTACGGTCACATACAATAGGGTGGCGAAGGCCTGGGGCAGGGTGGAAACCGGGTGTAGGGGAGTTATAAGGGGGGAAAAAGAGGGACATCTGTAATGATCTCAACAATAAAGATTTTTAAAAAGTTTCAATTAAATAGTAGACTGTATGATGGTAGAATGAACACCTACCTAGCAAAGATAATAAAATTCCTGTTTATTGTCTTATTTTCACTTGTGTATCATGTAAGGAGAGGGATGGACACAATATTTTAATCTTTTTGCTTCTCTCAGTCAGAAACACAGTCCATTCCTCTCAACCCACCTTTGAATGACTGGCTTAAGGCAGCACTCCTCTTTGTGATGTTGACACTTCTTCCTCTGTTCTGACTGAGCTATATTGATGCAGTTGTCATGTTCCAGCAGCGTAAGTCACTCACTTGGCAGATTTACAATGTTCTAACTTTTTAAAGTTCTGAAACTTATAATTAGACTATGCACTCAATTTTTACACAAACAGTTCAGCATTGAAGTTTCTGCTTAAATACACTTTGACACACTACCTTCTTGGCAGGTTCCAATTATACTTTATTGACTGGAGTTGCCAACATTGGAGAAAGCACACACCACTTTCTTAGCTGTGACTTTGTTATTGACCATGATTGCCAACACTGGAAAAGGAGCATGTGGTTTAGTTCACTGTGTCTTCAGACTATTATTGTTCACAGCTGGAAGGGAATTATTCACTTTTGTCAATTTTTGCCTCTTTCAAGATGACTTTGTTACTGTTGATTTCTTTAACTGTCTGAATCTGAAATAATAGCAGGATTCTACCAAATGGCCATTGAAAACGATTTTTCATTAGTGCTCAGCAAAGCCATTTAGGGAAAATGAGAGCACTTTATAATTGGCCACTTCCCTCTTTCAGGCTTCCAAGGAATATTTTCGGTTTCAATTGAGAAAAATCAGGATCAAACCCTACAAAGTGCCTTTGAAATCAGTGTGCCTTATTCAAATAGTCCATTAATTATTAAAAAATTACAAAATCTTCTGCTAAAATATTAAGATTTGCTATGTCTTTATATATTTTAAAACGTGAGAACCCTTTCCCCCTTCTGAATATGCATGGAAACAAGGAACTCATAAGGCACTGTCAATGGAATTCAGGGTTCTTAAACATTCTATGCTATAATTCTCCTTGCTTTATATCACTACTCCAAGTATGACTCTCTAATACACGGACAACTGATTTGAAATCAGGAGATGTTCTGGCAAAATAAAAAGAAATTAATTTCTATAATAAATTAAGATAAATCTAGGTCAATATTGAGATAACTTAACTAATAATTTCTGCCAATACGTTTAACTGTTATGTTCTTGTCCTCAGCTGCACAATCAGAGAAGTAACTTACTATCCTTTTACTAACATGCTTTGACGCCCCTACTTCTCCCTTCACTGTTCTAAGGCAATTCTAGAGAAATGAATTTACCGAGTTTTCTGGAAGGGTATTGACCAAAATGGCCTTAATGCACCTCCCCCCCTCCCCCCCCCACCACCCCAGCTTGACTAAATTTTAGACAAGTTTTAATTTTTTTTCCTGACTAGTCTTCCCTGACCCCCCCTGTTCTTAGAGCCTTTACTTTAGAAAACTTTCCATTGTAAATTCTTTCTTTTCCCCCTTTGAGATGTAAATCATCTCCCAGTCTCTTGTCAATTTTACAACCCAAGAGTTTCTTTCTCAGGGACTTGGGAGTCATCGCTTTGAAATGTAATCATCAAGAAAGACAGGACTTCAATCTCCAGTCACTGTGAGAGGATAGGATGCTAAGTTCAATAAGCACCAATTAGCAAATACAGATGGTCTAATCACATTGATCAGCCACCACCCCCCCACCAACCTCTTACAGTACTTTTCCACTAGCTAACCCCAGGGCTTAAAAACTCTCCTGCCTTTTGTTACAGTGGAGCGGAGTTCAATTTCTCTTCTCTACTGCATTAGTCTCTCACCCACATTGCAACATTCTTGAATAAAATCTTCCTTGCCTGCTTAACTCCATCTGGAGCAATTTCTGGTTGACAATTCATTTACTTTGACTTACTAAAAAATAGTTTTGAATAGAATCATCTGTTGTTTTTTTCCCCCATTTATGTTACTTTTGAATCTACCGGTCTATTTTGAATTTTCTGGGGTTCTTTTCATTGTGCTCTGAAATGCACAACAATAAGAGAATGCTATGGTATTTAGCTAGATCTGTTTAAATATGGTCATATTCTAACTCATTAGGTTATAACTAATCCTACATACAATATCAACAAAGGCCTAAATTTATATAAGACTTTAGAGTATATACATGATTTTGAACAATTCTTCTTGAATTTATAAAAATAATCTGAAGGTATTGTGAATGATATTCATAACAATATACATGCAAACATATTTTAAAGAAAAATCTAATTATCTTGTTTTAATTATATATCATTATTTATAAGATAGAGATTAATTATTATTAATAAAAAATAATACCAGGTTAAAGTGATGTGTAGTGTGCTCTATGCTAAATACTTTACACTCATTTCTCATGTAATCCTTAAAAGAACCTCTGAGAAAAGAACTTTTCAAGTAAGGAAACTGAGGCTTAGAGAGTTTAAGTAACTTGCTCAAGGTGTTCAATAAATGTTTGCTGGATTGAATCGTAATGATTTAGGTTGTCCTCTGGGTACTAAATCTATTACTCTGGCTATTTCTTCTTTCTAAACTGGGTAATACACCTGTTTTAATGAGGTCAGAAACCCTTCACCCATGGTCATTCTCAGAAATGGCAGCGTTTACCTGAAGGAGACAAGTGCCCAGCATGGAGTAGCACTGGGCCCTCCTACAAGAAGCTGTGAGAGTCCCTGGCAGCTTCTTATCAGTGTGTCTCCCTTCCTCGGCTCAGTAAGCCAGCTCTCTGGAGTCTGGATATGCACTGTGAACAGCTGCTGGTCCCACCCCAGAAGACACTCTTTGGGACTCAGCCAAGTGATCCTTTGTAAAACTGTTTGGCAGATTGCTCTGAAATTCATTTTGCTGCAAAGTGCTATGTAAATGCAAAGTGATTATCTTTATTGTGATAACTGAATTCATGTACCCTTTAAGTTTCTACCAAGCCTATTTTGTAGACATTTTATGATGATACTCCATCATCAGCATCTTTTTTTTAGTCTTGTCATTTCTAAGCCCTCAACTCCAACTGTCCAACGCTAAATAAAATTGTACTTGTGGTACGACATCTCATTTTATACAAGCATACCCTAGAGATATTGCAAGTTTGGTTCCAAACCACTGCAATAAAGCGGGTATCACAATAACGTGAGTCACACGAAATTTTGGGTTTCCTAGTGCATATAAAAATTACACTATACTGTAGTTTATTAAGTGTACAATAGCATACATCTAAAAATGTGCATACCTTCATTAAATGCTTTATTGCTAAAAATGCTGGCCATGATTTGAGCCTTCAGCAAATCATAATCTTTATGCAGGTGGAGGTCCTGCCTTGATGTTAATGACTTCTGATGCTCAGGATGGTGGTTGCTGGAGGTTGGGTGGCTGTGGCTATCTTCAAAATAAGACAATGAAGTTTGCAGCATTGATGGTCTCTTCCTTTCCTGATTTCTCTGTAGCATGTGATGGTGTTTGATAGCATTTTACCCACAGGAGAACTGCTTGCAAAATTGGAATCAATCTTCTCAAATCCTGCTACTGCTTTATTAACTAAGTTTATGTAATATTCTAAATCCTTTGTTGTCATTTCATCTTCACATCATCTTTACCAGGAGTAGATTGCATTTCAAGAATCACTTTTTATTTGCTCCTCTACAAAAACCATTAAAGTTTTATTAGGAGATTGCAGCAATCCAGTCTCGTCTTCAAGTTCCACTTCTAATTCTAGTTCTCTTATTATTTCCACCACACCTGCAGTTACTTCCTGCACTGAAGTCTTGAACCCATCAATGTCATCCATGAAGGTTAAAATCAATGTCTTCCATACACCTGTTAATGTTGATATTTTGACCTCTTCCCGTGAATCACAAATGTTCTTAATGACATCTAGAATCATGAATCTTATCAAAAAGAATTTCAATTTACTTGGCCCAGATACAACAGAGGTCTCACTATCTATGGCAGTTATAGTCTTACAAAATTTATTTTTAAATAATAAAACTGGAAAGGCAAAATTACTTCTTGACGTATTGGCTGCAGAAAGGATCTTGTGTTTGCAGGCATGAACACATTGATCTCATTTTACATCTTCATCAGAGCTCTTGGAAGACCAGGTACATAATAAACAGCGATATTTTAAAAGGGAACTTTTTTTTTTTTTTTCTGAGCAGTAGGTCTCAACAGTGAGCTTAAAATAGTCAGTAAACAATGTTGTAAACAGATGTGCTGTCATCCAGGCTTTCTTGTTCCATTTATAGACACAGGCAGAGTGGATTTAGCCTAATTCTTAAAGGCTTCAGGATTTTTGGAATGGTAAATAAACATTGGCTTCAACTTAAAGTCACCAGCTGTATTAGCCCCTAACAAAAGAGGCAGCTTTTTGTTTGAAGCTTTGAAGCCAGGTATTGACTTCTCTTCTCTAGCTAGGAAAGTCCTAGATGGCATCTTCTTCCAGTATAAGGCTATTTCATCTACGTTGAGTATCTGTTGTTTAGTGTGGCACCTTCATTGATTATCTTAGCTAGATCTTCTGGATAACTTCCTGCAGCTTCTTTATCAGCTCTTGCTGCTTTACCTGGTGCTTTTATGTTATAAAGGCAGCTTCTTTCCTTAAACCTCATGAACTAACCTATGTTAGCTTCAAAGTTTTCTTCAGCAGCTTCTTTACCTCTCTCAGACTTCAGAGAATTAAAGAGAGTTAGGCCTTGGCTTCCGGGAATGCTATGGTGGCTTGATCTTCTCTCCAGTCCACTAAAACCTCCTCCCGATCAGCAACAAGGCTGCTTCATTTTCTTGTCATTAGTGTGCTACCCCAGAGAACACACTATCATCTATGCCCTTGAGTTTATTTACACCCATTGTATTCGTATGGTGGAAGTACTATGCAATAGCATGCTACCGCACATCTCTTTCAACTTCCAAGTTCAGCGACGTCACATTGTTTCAAGATGATATAGATTACAGAATTCAGAAGACTCTATAAATAGGGGCTTTTGCTGTTCCACATTTCTGGCCACACTACCTGTTTACACAGATTGACCAGAGCAAGTCACGTGGCCATGCCTGAAATCAATATGGCCGGGAAGTATATTAAACACAGAGCTTGAGATGGAAAAAGGAGAGATGAGGAAGGAAAGGACTCATCACCATGCTACCGCTCTGATTCCCTCTGGTTTCCCCTTATGTCTCACTTCACGCCTTGATAAAGCTGCAGGAACCCTGCCACCTCCTTTCAGCTTCCCTTGTTTACCAGCAGCATTTATGGAACACTTCCCCGATAAAGCAAATGGAGAAGCATTTAAAACAACTCATTTTAGTTATTACCTTTCTTCAGTATTCTATTTGCTAATCTTTCCTTTTTTGAATAAATAAAGTTCCTCTCTTTCTTTCTCAAAATCCTTAAAATCTTGGTAAATTCCTGGATTTTACACATACACACTCACTCATTTAGGAACATATGTCTTTTTAGGTTACTGTGTGTGATAAAGGCTAAGGAAAGAGGTAACGAGCCTCCTTGTTTGGATTTGCAGAGCAGAGTTTCAACTCTTTGCACTCTGGTTACCAAGAGTACAGCGGCCCCCAAATATTCTCCAAAGTCACATTATTTTGTATTAGGACTGTCTAAAGTAGCTGCTTAACCAACGGGATGAGATGCTTGGAAGGAAGACCAATTTATTCTAACAATATAACGAAAGAAAATTACTCAATTGCTTTGAAAAAATAAAGTAGCAAATATATTTTGTTTTTCCTTGCACAAACGAGGGCATAAATGTGGCCTCATATGATGTCCTCTGGCATATCAGAACTCACAAAAAAACACCTGTTCGCTCATTCATTCATTCATTCATTCATCAGAAAACCCAGTACTAAAAGGTGTTATTGAAAAACAACTTTTAAAAAGGAGAATAAAAAATGGAGAAGGAAAATGGAACGCCCCTTGTCAGGCTATTTAATCTTGATCCCCCATTAGGATCTTTGCTTCTCTGTGGATTACAGTTTGAATACACCTCCAAGACAATAGCTGATTTGACTGATGATCGAACTGAGGTTCATCAAACATAGATGATTTTGTCCAAAAGTTAGTGGCTAAGCCCAGGATCAGATATTGGGTTTCTTTCTTCCAAATTAACATTCCTGCACCTAATTTCTAGCTATATAATTTATTTTTGTGTGAAAAATAACAAGCTTGCCAAATTCCACCTAAATAAATATCATAGTCAAATAAAATCCTTAGAGTAAACATATATTTTGCAATCCACACTGGGTCTCTAAATGCTCTTTCATTCTTTTAAATTGTTTCCTGAGACCAGTTGGCATGAACTCCACAAAATTCTAAACTGTTTTGTTTAGAGCATCAGCTTCTTACTGTGAACTGAAGTGGTACTTAGCTAATCAGGAGAACAGTTTGCTTTCTCTAACTATTAAATGTTTTCAAAAAATAAAGGTGAGAGGAGACGAGAAAGCACTAACCACCGAAGAAAATTATTTTATTGGATTCTTGCACCGAAGGATGCCAAACCTACATGTTGGAATGTCACTGGGCTTCCCTGGAAAGGAAGGCCACTCATCACTGGAAAAGTTTTATTGAAACCAAGTCTGATCATCTCAAGGAGAGTGTGTGGCAAATAAAAATGATCTTTTCTGAAGAATAAATACTCAAACCACACAATGAAGTATCTGAAATGATCAGAAGCTGTTTCCAATGGAACCTGCGTTCACAGCTCAACCTTCCGTTCTCTAGTGTGCATCTTGAAATTATAATTATACAATCACTATTATGCCATTCCAAGCATTTTAAGGGAAATTACAGTTTGAATAGTAAACACATTCAGTTGTGAACTGCACCTTCAAAGTGGCTGGAAAAGATGTTAGATTTCAAACACGAAAGGTTCCAGTACCTAATTACAAGTGAGAGTTCCAATGTATTGATTAAAATGATCAGCTTGCAACTTACAAAAGCAAAATTAGTCCTTAATTTTCTTCTGTAAAATACCTAATTTTTCTTAGGCTATCTCAACATGATGAAACCATTCATAGCTATTTGCTTTTTCATTCATCTTTTCTGGGAATGACTACAATATAGACATGTACTAGTTTTTCTGCCTCATCCCCAGGAGCTACTGTCAAGGTAATTTTTATAAAGTTCACGGACAATATTCAGGAAATATTTCCATGAACTTGGAGGAAAACATTTTTAATTTAAAATTTCAGTTATTCATAAACCATCACTATGTAACTATATTTAAAAATGTATTTGTCTGATTATTTGATAAATTTCCAATGTCATCACTGAACACTAAACTCCAAAACCATGCTTGCTTGCGCACTGGTACCTAGAACAATTAAAAACAATTTTCACAAACACCGGGTTCTTCACACTTAATGCATGAAAAGGATCAGAGGCTCTGAGGCAAAAGAACTTACTGGGAAATGCCAGCCATTAAGAATAGCCGGAGCAGCGGTGTGATGTGGGAAGGGCCAGTGACAAACAAAACAGGGAAGACCAGCAGCAGCCACATAAAGAAGGGCTCTGTGTGTCCTTGTAATACTTTGAAAAATGAGAAGACAACGTTTATATCAAACTCATGTTCCAAGAAGTGGGTATCAGGCCAGAAGAGGTTTATAACAGATGTTTCTGCTGAAAGCCCCACACCTTGTTTACCCTTTGCGAAATGAGACCTACAGTACAGAGCCACATGAATTTAAGCTTTGACTGAGCATGGTTTATACCTGTCCTCTATCCTGTTAGGTCTCAACATACAGTTCAGAACTGGACCCAGAGTATACGTTTGATAACTCTTTTTGATAAATGAGTAAAAAAATGAATGACTGTGTTCATTTAAAAATAGTACTGGGCACTGCAGCAAAGCAATAAACTAAAAGCACAGATTAGGGAAAACAAAACACAGCTATACCATTAAAAACACCTGCTTCTTTAAACTTCAAGATCAGCAATAGACACTTAAAGTCAGCCTTCCAAAACCAGGATCCTCAGTCACGGCCATCACACCTTCACTGCACTGTCTGTGCTTCTCTGTGCCTTGAAGAACTGCTCATGAGTGCCACATACTGATTTCTACCTCCCCGGATTTAAAGAAGGAAGTGAAATAGAATCCAGATCTCCTTTTTTTTTTTTTTTTTTTTTTTTCAGAATTAGCAATGATTCTTAACCTATTCTGGGGAAAAGAAATGGAAACTGATTTATCAGGACTAAAATAAAAATGTGCTCTACAGAACAAATAACCAATCCACAATACCATCATTTTAAAAGGACTAACCATATTTAGAAATATTAAATTAACTAATTAAGATTAAAAGAATTTATTAGACAATAGTACAGTTATTTTTAAGGTACAATATTCCTGTGCAGGCAACTAACTTTCTAGATCAGGGGTTATTGCTATGAAGTTTATACCAAAGAATATGAGTTACTTTGCCACAGCTGGTTTGGCTCAGTGGTTAGAGTGTCAGCCTGCGGAATAAATGGTCCCGGGTTCGATTCCCTTCAAGGGCACATGCCTGGGTTGAGGGCTCAATCCTCAGTAGGGGGCATGCAGGAGGCAGCTGATCAGTGATTCTCTCTCATCATTGATGTTTCTATCTCTCTCTCCCTCTGGCTTCCTCTCTGAAATCAATAAAAATATATTTAAAAATAGAATATGAGTTACTTTGAAAATAGATTCGTTTCATGTACTTACTTAAATGGAAAATTTTAAAACACATAATTGTTTTAGCTATACTGGGTTGCTGTAGCATTTTAAATAAAATGAAGAAACAATGTAAACATTTTACATATAGGAAATAACATACTTTGAATTTATTTACTCAATGATAAAAAGAAAAGTATCTTCTGTACATTGTATTCTTTAAAAATGTTGACAATTTAGGCCAGAAAAAGTTTTTTGTTCATACATTTAATCAAGTAATAGCTACATTGGATTTTAAAAAAAACCACACCAAACACTATGAATTATTTTAAAAATATGTATTCAACTGAATTTTCATAGCATCAATTCACATAGGCACAGTGGTAGTATTTTAGGAGCAAACTAAAATTAAATCAGAAATTTTAGTAAATGAGACATTTATTTTTATACTTGGTTGAGTAAAGGAGAAAATAAATTATTTTGTAAAAAAGTAAGAATTTTCATGAATTGGAATTTCTTGTTATTATTTTAAAAATGGAATTTTAAGAAAGAATCATATGCAAGTACATCTATTTACATAAGCTTATACAGCTATGTATTAATCATCTTCCATGCTATAGTGCAGGTGAGAAGTTTCAATATAACTCTCAGACTCAGCATTTCAAAATTATGGGTAAGGAATGAATCTAATATAATACCATTTCTGAGATCCAATATCTTACTGAAATTGCTCCAAAACCCATCTTAATTCCACTAATTTGGTTTCATCAAACAAACAAACAAAGAAAAAAATCAGCCCTGACCGGTTTGACTCAGTGGATTGAGTGTCGGCCTGTGGACTCAAGGGTCCCAGGTTCGATTCTGATCAAGGGCATGTACCTTGGTTGCGGGCACATACCCAGTGGGGGGTGTGCAAGAGGCAGCTGATTGATGTTTCTCTCTCATCGATGTTTCTAACTCTCTATCCCTCTCCCTTCCTCTCTGTAAAAAATCAATAAAACATATTTTAAAAAAAGAAAAAAATCAGATGTGATAAACTGCATAATTTTGTAGAATGATCAACTAGAACTCTTTATATTCCCCACAGGGCTCTGAGAGCTGATGTGTTGAGACAAACTATTTGTATTCCTTACACAGGAAAAGAAGCTATCACATATGATTTTCCAATGGGTCTATTATAATTCTACAATTTCTCTGAATTTCCCATTCACTCCTTTTAAGTTCATAAATGATGATGATACTGTCAACATCAAAGCCAAGGACAGTCTATTCCGAGAATCATGTATTAATATAACTAAAAGTCTATTTAAATAACCACTTCATTTCACCAAGATCCCATGATAAGAATCAATATCCAGGCCACTGATCTTGCATTAATTTGCCCCTGTCATCACTAAATCTTGTCACAGTCACACTTTCCTGATACCTTGAATTAACCTTGAGTGTAACCACAGGTTAAAAACAAAAGCAAACAAAATATTCTCTGGGAGGATAGCAAATTTTTCTCCCATCGCTTTGTTGGGAATAGCCACAAAAGTATCATATGATGTAAAATTATTATTAAAAATCATATAAACTATTTATCAAAGCATTATATTATATAATTTAAATATATACAATATTGTTCATAAACTGCACCTCAAGAAAGCTGGAGAAAAATGATATAAAGACCAATGTTTTTACAGAAAAAGTACATAATTAAATTGGCCTGATCAAAAAACCTATACTTTTATGTGAAGAAACAAACTTTACCCTTTTATTTCATTGACAAGGCATGTTCTTTCACACCTTATAGTATATTTGCATTGTAGATTCTACTCTTAATAATTAATATTAATCTTAAATATAAGCTACAGCAAAACAGTATACAAAATGAAGCTTGTTGATCTACAAGATTTATAAAAAAATTTATGCCCTAGCTCAAGCATGTCAAACTCGCGGCCAGTGGCCTACATACCTCATTTATTTGGCTCAGTGGGTAGAGCATCGGCCTGTGGACAGAAAGGTCCCAGGTTCGATTCCGGCCAAGGGTGCAGGAGGCAGTTGATCAATGATCCACTCTCACCATTGATGTTTCTATCTCTCTCTCCCTTTCCCTTGCTCTTTAAAATCAATAAAAATATATTTTAAAAAATTTATAATACACACATATATATATTCACATGTTAATATGCATGCAGATGTAAATTACATGAATATATATGCATATATAAGTGAAATATATGTGTATACACTACAGATATGTGCCTATATTTATTTTACAAATATTATTATATATGTGAATGTTAATCTGTATATATATATATGTATATATATTCCATTTCTTATGGAAATATACAAAGCTAGTTCCAGGACATATGTACAGAGAGAATGTTTTTTAATATCTTCAGATTTATGCAATTAAAATACATGCAAATTCTATGCAGATTGGTGCAGCCACTATGGCAAACAATATGGAGGTTCCTAAAAAAATTAAAGATGGTACTGCTTATGACCCAGAGATTCCACTTATACCTTTCCTTTTCCATATTATTTGTTTTCACACAATAAACAAAGAAAGTTCAGTCCTGTGGAAAACTGACCCTTTGTATTTATGTTCTTCAAATTCCACTTCACTTAAGAATGGCACCAATCATAAAGAAAAGCTTGATGAAATTGGAATGTTTGATTCTAAATCAACTGTCTCCTCATAGAATGCAGCCTAAAGAAATATCAGTCATTCAGTCTACGGAGGCCACTCTGTCCCTCTGTCTAAAGTCATTCAAAATCCAGGTTAGAGTTATTACAGATTTTCAAAGTGTGATCATAGAAAGGTGGTAAGTGTGTAACACACATCTCCATGCTCCCTGTCTCAAGACCATAGGTGAGGTGGGTGATGGTTCTGTAGCACTAAGCCTAGACTTTAACCCCTAATCCTTCCTAATACTGTGCTTTAGAAATCCATTACCAAATAAATGCAGCTGGAGTGTGAGAGCTGAATCTCTTTTGTTAGATATCATTGCTCTGGGGGTTAGCTCTTCCTGAGGGACTATGTGCTGGAGGCTAAGGCCAGTGAGTCATAATAAATGCGAGGAGTCCTCAAAAGGTTGAATGAACTTTTTCAGCAAGGCTGAAAATCTGCAAGTTATTACCTGCTGCTGAACAGCTGTAGGCATTTCCCCCAACCTGATAATACTTTATTGTTTACCAAACCTTACCCTTAATATGTATATCTGCTTTGCTATAGGGCTAAATGTGGGAATAAAAAGCCTTGGGCCCAGAGATTTGAGGAACTTAGTTACTAGAACTAAACATCCTCTGGCTCCCCCAAAATGCCTTCCAAATTAATATTTCTTCTCTAGCCTCTTTATTAATTTGCATCGCAGCCCTTTTTCCAGATTCCTGAACCCTAGTAGATGCGGATAAGACCTCAGCATCTATGCCTGAGATTCTACTAGTTACCACTGGGAGGGCAGTGGTGGCTCTCAGAGTAGTTTGCTTCTTTCACTATTTAACAGTCACTGAACACTAGGCACATGTCAGACTCAGTATAGGTCCTGGCAACACATCATATATAATAAAAGGCTAATATGCAAACTGACTGAACAGCAGAACAAATGGTCACTATGATGCACACTGACCACCAGGGGACAGACACTCAATGCAGAAGCTGCCCCCTGGTGGTCACTGCGCTCCCATAGGGGGAGCACCGCTCAGCCAGAAGCCCTGAGCCGGGCTCACAGCTGGCGAGAGTAGTGGAGGTGGCGGGAGCCTCTCCTGCCTCTGAGTCAGTTGGACATACGCTGAGGGCTCCCGGACTGCGAGAGGGCACAGGCCGGGCTGATGGACCTCCCCCCCCCCCCCCCGAATTCACGAATTTTGTGCACTGGGCCTCTAGTTTATTAGTAAAACATAATCCATCAGCTCAAGAAATTAAAAATCTAGTTTGAAAAACCAATGGGTAAAAGAGACAATGACAACCAGTGAAATGTGGATAGGAAGTACACAGGAGGGCATTTGTCAGGAAGTTACAGTTGGAGATTATATCACATAAATTTTCTTACCTTCCTGACCAAGGTGAGAAATCGTGGCACATTCAAGAAATTACAAATGTCCATAATCAGGTTACACTGTTGTATTTCTATGAACAGGACCTCAGTTTCCTACTTTATAATAAAATGGGGAAAATAATAGTATCTACTGCACAGTTGCTATAAAGATTAACTAAAATAATGCATGCCATTATGATAAAAAAGACAAGAAGTGAGTGTTGGCAAGGTTGTGGAGAAAGAGAACATGTGCACTATTGGTGGAAATGTAAATTGCTTCAGGCACTATGGAAAAAAGAATGGAGGGTCCTCAAAAATTTAAATAGAACTACAATACAAATCAGCAATTCCACTTCTGGGTCTATATCCAAAGAAAATGAAATCACTATCTTGAAGAGTTATCTGTACCACTCCCCATGCTCATTGCAATATTCAAGACATGAAAACAACTAAGTGTGTATCAATGGATGAATGGATAAAGAAAGAGACACCCACACACCCACACACACACAGAGGGAATATTATTCAGCCATAACAAGAAGGCAAGTCTGCCATTTTCAACAACATGAATGGACTCTTCAGGGCATCATGATAAGTGAAATGAGTCTGAGAGACAAAGATGTATGATCTCACTTATATGTGGAAACTTAATAATTCAGACAGACTCATAGCCCTGTCTGGTGTGGCTCAGTTGGTTGGAGTGTCATTCCATACACTGAAAGGTGGTGGATTTGATTCCTGGTCAGGGCACATAAGTATCATATGGGTTTAATACCTAATTGGGGCATACAGGGGAAGCAACCCGTCAATGTTTCTCTTTCTCTCTCTCTCTTTCCCTCTCTTTAATCAATAGAAAAACATATCCTTGGGTGAGGATTTAAAACTAACAAAAACAATAACAAAATAAGAATGGATTGGTAGTTGCCAGAGGTTGGAGAGTGATGGGAGAAATCCTATATAATAAAGAGGTAATATGCAAGTTGACCATCACTCTAACACACAAGATGGCCTCCCCATGTGGTCAAAGATGGCCACCCCCATGTGGACACAAGATGACCTCCACAAGATGGCCAGCAGTGAAGGGCAGTTGTGGGCAATCAGGCCAGCAGGGGAGGGCAGTTGGGAGAAACCAGGCCTGCAAGGGAGGGCAGTTGGGGACGACCGGGCTGGCAAAGGAGGGCAGTTGGGGGTGACTAGGCCAGCATGGGAGGGCAGTTAGGGGTAACCGGGCCAGCAGGGGAGGGCAGTTAGGGGTGATCAGGCCAGTAAGGGAGAGCAGTTGGGGGCGACCAGGCCTGCAGGGGAGGGCAGTTGGGGAGGACTAGGCCTGCAGGGGAGGGCAGTTGGGGGCGACCAGGCCTGCAGGAGAGGACAGTTAGGGGCGACCAGATCTGCAGGGGAGAGCAGTTGGGGGTGACCAGGCCTGCAGGGGAGAGCAGTTGGGGACGACCAGACCTGCAGGGGAGGACAGTTAGGGCAACCAGGCTGGCAAGGGAGGGCAGTTAGGGGCAATCGGGCCAGCAGGGGAGCAGTTAAGTGTCGATCAGGCTGGCAGGGGAGTGGTTAGGGGTGATCAGGCTGGCAGGGGAGTGGTTAGGGGTGATCAGGCTGGCAGGCAGAAGCGGTTAGGGGCAATCAGGCAGGCAGGCAGGCAAGCGGTTGGGAGCCAGCAGTCCTGGATTGTGAGAGGGGTCCCAGATTGGAGAGGGTGCAGGCTGGGCTGAGAGACACCCCCCACCCCCGTGCATGAATTTCGTGTACCCCGGCCTCTAGTAGAAATATATTGGTCAAAGTCTATAACCTTCCAATTATAAAATGCATATGATCTGGGGTCTAATGTACAACATAGTGACTATAACTTACTGAAAGTTGCTAAGAGAGCAAACTTTAAATTTTCTCACCATACACCAAAACTTGGCAATTACATGAGGTGATGGATGTGTTCATTTCCCAACACATACATATATCAAATCATTAGATTCTACACCTTAAACTTATACAATGTTATATGTTGATTTTATCTCAATAAAGCTGTAAAAAATAATATTACATACTATGATTATTCTCTTTCTTTAATATTTAATTGTAGATATTTTCCATTAATATTCATTATATGGTTCCTACATATAAGACATGGTTCTAACACTGTCATATGCATGACATTTAATGTTATGCATTAAAAATAATAACTGATTTAGTACTTCTGTGTAGTAAAAGCCCTCTCAGAAAGGACATTTGATAAATGTCATTTGTCATTACTTATCCTGTAATGTAGCATACAAAGGGGATGGGATTAACAATGGATGAAGTGAGGGGAGGCAGAATTGAGGTCGTGTGGGATTTGAGGTGAGCTCCACAGACCTTGACAAGAGGTGAAGAGTTTCCAAATGCCAGTCTTTGGACTGCATCACAATCACCTAGAAAAAAAATTAAAATAATTCCCAAGCTCCCACACAGATGTTTTTGATTCAGTGTTTCTGGTGGAAACTCAAGGATCTATATTTTTTAAAACCACCTCTGGTAATTCTGAGCCCAAGTCAGAGTCTGGAATCAGTGAGAGGGACAGTGAAGATAGAGTAGATGGGGAGCTGAAACAGAGTCAAGGAAGGGACCTGCGATTCAGGAAGATCTCTCTGCAGTGTGGGAGAGGCTGGGGAAGGGAGCAGGAATAGAGGCAGGGGGAGGGTTTGACCGTTGTGGATGAGACTGAAGTCATTTTATCCACTATTAAACACTAGAGGCCCAGTGCACAAATTCGTGCACCAGTGGGGTCCCTCAGATTGGCCTGCGGGATTGGGCCGAAACTGGCTCTCTGACATCCCCGAGGGGTCCCAGATTGGGAGAGGGTGCAGGACACAACGGTGCACAATTGGGGCCAGGGAGGGATGTGGGAGGTTGGCCAGCCAGGGAGGGGCCGTGGGAGGGCTCCAGAGCATGTCTGGCCTGTCTCCCTCAGTCCTGATTGGCAGGACCCCAGCAGCAAGCTAACCCACTGGTCGGAGCGTTTGCCCCCTGGTGGTCAGTGCACGTCATAGAGACTGGTTGACCGGTCAACTGTCTGCTTCTTGGTGGTCAGTGCATGTCATAGCGAGCGGTTGAGCAGCCTTCGCATATCATTAGCATATTGCACTTTGATTGGTTGAATGGACGACTGGACACTTAGCATATTAGGCTTTTATTATATAGGATTCTATCCCTTAGATCTGGTCAGATCTTTGCAGATTTTCTAAAACACCTGTCTCTAAATGAAAAATGAAGATAACCAAATAAATGTACTACCACTGACTCCTTTATCTTGACAGGACTTTCCAACAGATGATCAGGAAGAGTAAGAAGGGCTGCATGTGTTCAAGTTCCAAAGCATTTTGTTAGTGCAGGAAGAGCTTTGAAAATGACACTTTTAGTCCACTGCTCTTTGCCCCTACACTAAGGAAAGTGACACTTATCTCATCCAAAGAATCAAAATAAGAATATGAATATTGAGGAATATCTGTGGAAAGAATATTTCCACAGTTCTAGTTAAATTTAAAATAACTTTTAAATTTTATAGACTCCTCTCTTTTCATAGAGTCTTTACTGAATGTTTCAAATAACATTTACTTGAAAGTTAACATTATAATAATTTCAGTGAAAAGTTTTAGTAAAAGCTATAATAACTGGTTCTTCTCAGGCACACAATAAAGGGGCTCATTATAACATTTAAGTGTACCTGGTAAATGGTTATCGCTAAATGAATGTTTCTTAAATGAGGGAGTGAATGCATGTATGCATGATTGAACAAAATAATAATTTACAGCTTACCAAACAGTACTATTGGTCAATATTTGTTTATGATAAAATCAGAAATATTTCAACGTCTAATAAAACTTGTTATTAGGAATCAAATCCTTACTGAATTAGGCAATGTGTTTTGATCCTTAGCATTAGGTAGGTACTATTAGTCCCACTTAACAAATGAGAAAACTAAATATTAAATTTGAACTAAAATTATTTCAAGTAAAGATGTCATCAGGATTAAAGTAGAGCCGTCTGCTACAGTGATGTATTCTAAACACACTCAGTTTTTCCAATTGGGACTGGTTAAATTACAGAATAGAAATGGAAAAAAATATTATGCAACCTTTTGAGTCATGCTTTACAAAACAACTTAGTACACATTTCAAGCATTTTCTCATGCTAACTTAAAAAAGGTAATTTGTAAAATAGTAGGTGATTTACAATACAGTGTGTAAAATATTAACCCAATAAAAAATACACACAGTTGTAAATGCATGTAAAATACTAAAATAACACACAACAAAACACTAACTGTAGTTAGTGTTGTTTATTTTCTGGGTGAAACAACAGTGAATAATAATTAATTTTTTTATTTATACTCTTCCATAAATATCACAATTAATAGGTCCTAATATTATAATGAGTAAAATAATTAATTAAAATACAACAGTCATTAAAACAAGTAGATAATAGATTTTTTTGTATACACTTTCCTGTTGAATGACATATTTTGGAATACACCTGAATTCCTGTTATTCTAAAGTGATCCAAATCTCTCTTTACTTGTCTCCATTATCATCTACATACTCACCTAAGGATTGCATTGACTCTACTTTATCTTTATTAAAAATAAATTTTCTAATGAAATTATAATACCAGCCCTAATTTTTGTTAAATACTTCATTGCCCTTGAAGATCTTTTTGGTGATGAACTCTATAATATCACAGAATTTGTCTAAGAGAGTGTTGCAAATTTAGTAGATGTCATTAAAAGGTATAAAAAGAGTAATTAAGTGAATGGAGTAACAAGTCAAAGTGGTTTTTATGTGCACTTAATCCTGGTGAACCTGAACCTTTTAAGATGTCAAAACTAAGTGTTTTAATTTTAGAAACTCCCAGTATCTATAATAATAAAAGAGTAATATGCTAATTAGACCGGATGTCCTTCCGGATGTTCTTTCCGGACAAACCCCGGGGCCAAGAACCTTGCACAAATTTCGTGCATCGGGCCTGTAGTAAGCCAATAAAAGACAAAAATAATATTGTGGTTCAAACTATGTCACCCAATATTTAAATTTGTTTTCTTCATCAAAGTGAAACTGGTTTGAGTAATGGATCAATTCTTGCATTTACCCAACAAGTTTCTGTGTCTCTCTCTCTGTTAATAATAATTTTAAAAATGATTATAATAAAACTGAAAACCCCAGCCATTTGCATACAAAGGGGAAAATCAGAATTTGTATATTTTCAGACATAGTAACTATGACATACTGTGGGTTGTCCCTCATCATCTAATCTTATTCTTCACCAGTAATAGAACCCCCAGTTTTTAGTTGGGCACATGGCTACTTAAAATAGAGACATTCCCTAGCTCCCCTACAGCCTGCCATGGCCATCTCTATTCTAGATATAATGCAAGCAGAGAGTGAGTATGCAACTCTGAGAAGTGTGTTTCAAGGTGGGTGTGATCTCCCTTGAGCTCTTCTTCTGATAGAAAGGAAATGTCATGGTCAAGTTTGAGCAGTCTCTTGGGTCCTTAGGCCACACGTGGAGGTTGCAGAGCAACAAGATCCCTGTCGATTAGAGACCTACCACAGCAGCCTGTACTGTTACCTGCTGGGTTTATTTATATAAAAGAAACATAATATATTTGGATTCAGTCACTGTTATATTGTTTCTCTGTTATTTAAAGAAAGAAAATGTTATTCAATTGGAGAAGCCAATTTTTAGGTTATACCTAATTACTCAAATGAAGTCAGAGATAATTAGCTAAGATATTGCTCCTTTCCTCATTTTTTTAAAGTACTTATATATGCAGATAATGATGCAAAGGAGGGAGAGTTTTTAGTTTTTTGCTTTAATTCATTGGAATGTTTCTTAAGTAGGCCCTTTAGTTGCATATGTACATGCAATTTGGCAATACATACTTTCCCCCACCCTATGTTATCATATTCATCTATTTTCAATGAAATTATATCTGAGAGTTCTTAACAAAAAATTAGAACTACATGATTTATTTCTCTGCTCAGATTCTTCATATACTGTGATCATTTTTTTTTTTTTTGACACAGATATCTTTGTGTCAGCTAAGGAAAGGGTTACAATACATTTCAATCTATTTCTAAATTTTTACAAAATGTGTTTACTAATCACATTATGTGAGGTCAGTGAATTTTTGGTTTTTGAGTTCTCTTCTTACTCTGTCATCTTTGTTTCAGTTCAGTTTTGGAGGATTATTCCATGCTATTGTCTTATTACAGGGATAAAACCTGAGTGACAATAAAATCAAAACCGCTTTTTACTTATGTAAAGCCTACTTCACACATCAAATAATAACCAGAAAAAATGTCAAAACATGTACAGGAATAATAATAGCACCCACCTCCTAAATAATTATATGAGTTTATAGTCCTGTGATGATGCGCACTTGGGATTATTCTGGGAGCTACTGAATCAAAATAAGACAGCTGAGATCAATCAGAATCCTGGGAACCAGAGGAGGCCAGCAGGATTCAGAGCTGCGGGCGGCTCTAGTGTTTGAAAAAAATAGACAGTGTCTACTGATAATTCTTTAGTGCCAAAAAAACCCCACAAAAAACAAAAAACAAAAAAAACACCCCAAAGTATTTTAATCTCTTTCTAAATTTCAAATAAATGATTTAAATTGCCATTTTGCTCTTTTCAGTGTTTAATTTTTTATCTTATAGAAAAACAAGCATATGATTTCATAAAATAATTTCATTTGCTCTTAAGTCCCCAAACTAGTATTCTAGTTCTTATGAGGCAGAGAACCTGCTACTTCTGGATTTCTAATCAGTCCAAAACACTTGAGTGCTATTTTCCTTGTTAGTGATATAAGTAATTTTTCTGATATAATAGTATCCACAAACATCCAGAGATGTTCAATATTGGATGTTTTAATCTCTCTCTCTCTCTCTCTCTCTCTCTCTCTCTCCCCTCTGTTCCTGTCTCTGTTTCTCTTTCTTGGGAGTAATGTTTAACAATTCTATGTCCTCTTATAATATTAAGGGGCTGTAAATGCCACTGCTACTAATTAAACTAGAAATTTAATAAGGACAGGGTTATGTTCTAGGTGCATGATTTCCCCACATATCTGAAAGCCAGTAATTATTCAGTTGCCGATTAATTTATTCAACCCTTAGCATCAACTACATTATACATGCAAGACAGATTGGGATCAGGAGAAAAACATTTACATTTGCTGTACCCAATATTACGCAAAGTAGATTTTTTGGCTTTAGCTTTGGCAGTCTCTATAAACATGTACATTCTCAGGGTTCAGGTTTTGCACACATTTTTCTTTTGTGTGAAATTTCTTCCTATCATCCTCTTAATTTCCTGGACATCAACTAATGTATAAACACTGCCTAATAAGCATTTATTTATTTTCTCATGAAATCAGGTCAAAGATAGTGTCAGACAAAGGCACAGAATTTGACCTCTTCAATGACACAAACCAGTAGCTGGAATCCCAGCCCAACCCAGGATGACACGCCCAGAATCCACACACCATACAAGAGAGCACCTAGCCCTGGCAGATCTCTTTTTCTCCCGGGATGAATTGAGTTTCCCAAAAGCAATTACCAAAATTTTGAATGTGCCATCCAAAACTTTTGAGTATAACCACATGAACAAAGGCTGCAATGGCTATAAGAACAGTGGGACTGTCTTTGTATAAACTCATGTCAAGGCCATATGGTAGAGGAGGTGAATCTGAAGGAAAAACCAGTCTTACACATTTTGATGAACAGTATATTTTACTGTCCTCCAGCTGGGAAAATCTGTTCCATTGTATATAAGCCATTGTTATTTTGGATTTCCTGTCACTAGTGGACACACCTAATCCTCACAGAGTTGGGGGATGTGGAAGGAAAAGTGTTTATGAGAGAAATAAAAGCTTTCAGCAAGGAAGGGACAGTTTAATTTTTAACCCAGAAAGAACTACCTAAGTAATGATAGGTAAGAGAATTAAAAGAATTTAAGGTTAATATCATTAAAACTGCCCTTTTCATTGAAAATTTACAAACTAGATCAACTAAAAATCTTTGCTGACCTCTCTCTCAGTTTCTTCCAACAGCAGATGGGCATGTTTTCCCCACCTCTCTCCACCTCTAGATTCTTGTCAGAACATCTGCTACTAATCATATTGTATTAGGATTGTTTGTTTTTGAGTTTGCCTCTCTTTTAGAATTCCATCTCTTTGAATGTATGGAGTGCATTTTTGAATCCCATTGATGAACAATAAATATTTATTTAGTTGTGCATAAAAATGTATATTTCAGTTTTCTTTGTGTGTGGGAACGTCTTGCTCTGGTTAAGTTGTAACAGATCATGGGCCCCATCAGCAATGGATGAAAGTTCACAATAATTTCCAAAGATTCTGCTTTTGTTCAACACCACAGAAAATTTGTAGCTTAGTCGTATTCACCCAAAGTGAACCATTCTATGGAACTTTATGGAAGATTCTGCAGTACTATGATCATTCTCAGAGAAAATATAGGAAAGAGAAGACATAATTTATGAGATACTATTTCTTGAGTGAATAGTAAGAGATGAGCCACATGGAGAAATCAAAAATTGAGAAATAAAACATTGTTGAAGGCAAGAGATTGGTCTTTTAGTGGCTATCCCACCATTCCAAAATCTCTAATGGAAAAAGATACCAAAGAAGATGACTGACAACTACATTTATTAACAAACACATGAGACTTTGAAATGATTTGGAGAAAAATGGAAGAATGCTTTCTTCCTACATGAGCTTATGTGCATATTTTATGTGATCTCCACAGAATTGAGGGGGGAAAAAAAGCTTAGATGGTGAATGAGTTTCTGAAAGCATAGTTAAACCAGGCTACAGTAATAAGCAGCCAGATTTTTCAGCATGTGGAAATTATGCAAATAGCTATAGCATTTTCTCTAATAAATTCCATTTTCTATTCCACTGAAATGATTTGAATATAAAATTGAAAATTATATTTTCCTGTTTGTTATTTAAAAAATATATTGATCACAAATTAATAAAGCAGGCTTCTCCTAAGTCCCCCCACCAAAAAAAAAGATAAACTTTTGGATAATTAATTCTCCCACTGAATAACATAGTAAAAATATTCATAAATTTTAAAATGAGATATTTTTTATTTGCATATGAAAACAGTCATGTATTTTGGAGATGTTACATTCTTGTAGAAAAACTTTTACAATCATCTCATCAGATAAGGAATAGCAATTAACACATGTTCAGGAATAGCTAAATGTTCTACAGTAGAGCAGTTTTGTTCTGAAATCAGTGATCAAAGATAAATAATAAGGAGTCCAAACTCACTAGGTAAAGACTTTTCAAGATGTTTCAAAAGGATCTGAAAATTCAGATTACTTTCTATTTTAAAGAAAATGATAAACACTCTGAATTCAAATCAAGCCAATACACAAAATATCTGAGGTAATAAAAAATGAAAATTTAAAAGTTTTCAGCTAATTTACACTCTGTCCTTAGTCAAATTCCTTAGAATCAGAACCTGACATGAGGATTCTGGTACAAGTGGTTTATTGAGGGTATGTATACTCTCTGGAGAAACCTGTAAGGAAGTAAAAGGCAGAATAAGGAAAGGAATGGAGCCGGCTCAGGTGTGGTTTCACTGGAGGCTGCTTTCCACCTGATCCCACCAGGAACTCCAGAGCATGAACTGCCCCACAGCATAAATCCTGCCTCGAGGCAAAGGGACAGTCATGTTTCTACTTCCAGATCCAAAGACACAATTAAGTGGGTGAGATAGGAAACTCCCTATTATTTAGTCCATCCTTGGGGGCAAATTGCTACTTCCCAGAAAGACAGGAAGGGAGAGAAGTGTCACTTCTCAAGGCAGATGAGTCCCATGATTGAGTGCAGGCTTTGGGAGAAAGGGGTAGCTGCAGGTCTGGAAGCACCTGTCTAAGTGGAGCACAAACACCACCCACGACAAGCAAACAGCTGCCCTATCTTTCCTACCTAATAAAACAGTAATATGCAAATTGACCGCACCTTCGCTACGCCAAAGCCACGCCCACCAGCCAAAAGCCACGCCTGCCAGTCAATCAGGCGAGTATGCAAATTACCCAACAAAGATGGCGGTTAATTTGCATACGCTGAGGAAGGGAGGAGTGAAGACTGAAGACAACTTAGAAGGAAGAGGGAGGAAAAGCGGAAAGCAAGGTGGCTGCCCTGGGCGGGGCATGCGCATGTGGCCGCAGCGGCAGCTTGCAGGATTCTTCCTGCAAAATGGGCTACTAGTATATATATAAAACCCTAATATGCAAATAGACCAAATGGCAGAACAACCAAACAACCAAACAATCGGTTGCTATGATGTGCGCTGACCACCAGGGGGTGCACACGGAACATGGTGAGCGTTGGCAGCAGAGTGCGGAATATGGTGGGCGTAGACTGCGGTGGGATGGTAGAGCAGGTGAGCGGGGGCACCAGACCACAGCGGAGTGCCAGTTGCTGTCATTGGGGCGAGCCTCTGGTGGTTACTGAAAATTCTTTGCTCACACGTGCCATGGTCCTGCCCAGCGCTCGCATCTGCTGCCCGCTCGCACCCGCTGCTGGTGCCCAGCACCAGCCCTGATCGCTCAGCGCCGTCAACGGGTGCAAGTGGCGGCTGCTGGCCCTGATTGCCCCTGAGGGCTTCTCCACCTCGCCCTGCTCCTGAGGGGTGATCGGGGCAGCAGCCACAGCTCACACCTGCTGACAGTGCCGGCCCCACTCGTACCCGCTGCTGGCACCAGCCCCAATTGCTCCACGCTGTCAGCGGGAGCAAGCGGGGCTAGCACTGTCAGCATGTGGGAGCGGTGGTGGCGGGAGCAAGGCTGCCTGCAGAAAGGGGACCAGGAGTCGTGGCGGGAGAGGCCAGGCAGGGGTGTGGAGGATGGGCCGAGACATGCCCCTGTGCCCACCACAGCCTCGCAGCCCACAGTTCCTTTCAAGGTGTACGAATCCTTGCACTGGGCCCCTAGTTTCCATTAAAAGGAATGTTGGTCTGCTAGATTCTTTTGGGGCTTCTTTTAGGAGCTCATAAACTATTGCCTCCTATTACCATTTTGCCACTATGTAGGAACAAATAAAGGGGAAATCAAAATGCAAAGTATCTTTTTATGGCTCAGCAAAATAAAACAGAACAAACAAACACAAAAATCAATTGTGCAAAATTTAAAACTTTGGTAGAAGGGCTTCATTGAATCATTTTTTCGTATGAACTGAGTCATATAGATACCTTGTTTGCATTTTTTTTTTAATTCACTGTGGTGAACACTATTAAAAAGGGTCAAAGAACCTCAGTTGATACAGGCATGGCTGACTGCATGGTAGACTGGATGGAAGAGTCACAGTAATATTATTGGACTTTATTTGTGGTGCATGGAAATCAGAATACTTCACTTGGTCCAAAATCCACTTGGAAAAGAGCTTGCCTGAGAACCAGGAAAGTTCTCCAAGCTCTAAGGAGTAAGATCTAAGTTGACCTTGAATGAAGCGTAGACATAAGTCAAAAAGAAGAAACAGAATGTGTGTGTGTGTGTGTGCGTGTGTGTGTGCATATACACATACAGTCTAACCTCGGTTCTGGAATCTCTCCCATCTTGAATAATTCAGTTCTCGACCAAGTTGTTCATGGAAAGGCTTTGAACAAAACTTCAGGCCTGGACCTGACAGCCCTTTCATGCTGATAATATATATATGTATATGCATATGTATATATGTGTATATGTATATATACAAATGTATATATGTTCATATAAGTATTACTCTTTCAACATTTGTCAACTTTGTAGACTACATTTTAAAATTTTGTGTTGAGAACTGCTAAAATGCTACTTAAATCTGTTTAATATGTCCTCTTTCTATTTAAAGTGGATACATTCTAATGATCCTTCTGGATATATAAAACCTTTGATATTTATTATGTAATGGCATAAAACAACACAAATTTATTAGCTACCAATTTGGGGATCTAAAGTCCAACATGGTTCTCACTGGGCTAAAATCTAGGTGTCAGCAGGGCTGCATTCTTTTCTCGAGGACTTAGGGGGTCATCTGTTTCACTGCCTTTCCCAGCCTCAAGAGGCCTCTTGCATTCCTTGGCTCTCGGCCTCTTCCTCTATCTTCAAAGCCAAGAATAGCCGAAGTCTTTCTCACATAGCGTCATCTGACCTCCTCTTCAGCCTCCCTTATCCACTTTTAACAAACCTTGTGATTACATTGGGCCCACCCCAATAATCCAGGGTAATTTACTTATGTTAAGGTCATTTTATTAGAAATCCTATCACTATTTATTTTTAACATAAAATTCTTTAGACAGTTGCCAAAGCTCTTCATTCTTTGCCTTCCTTCTATTTCACAGATTACCCATGAAGAAAGAAAACACTTCAGGGCTCACATTTTGTAATATTTATTTTTAATAGCTTTGGACTTTCATCATTGTTCTACTGCATTCCCAGGGGACTGACTGTCCATAGGCCACAGACGAGAGTGCAGTTCTCAAGGGGGACATGGGTAGGCACCAGTGCTGAGAGAGTCAGGCTCAAGCAGATAGCAGAAAGAATGTAGATCTTTCTAACCATGAATTCTTCTCCCATTCTGTGTCACAAATTATTAACATCAAGATGTTCTATTTTATATACTAAAATAACGTCAAGTGTGCTAATGTCAGCTTCTAGTTCTCGCCAACTGGCTCAGCCACAAATCAAAAGAACTATCACACATATAAATGGAATAAGCACATGTGAAGATATATAGAAAGATAGACATAGATATATAGATATATCTCATCTTGTCAAATTGCAGAAAACCACCTTGCTTGGAATGACAGCACAGACTTGGATAAATTTCAATAATAAAGCATAAATGCAATGGGAATTGAAAATTCATTAACTGATCTTATAGTGAAGCTCATTTGGTTGTCTCTCTGTCTTTTTCTCTGACAGGAAGCCAAATGCAGCAATAAACATGGGCTCTTTTGGATTATTTTCTATCACATATTGAAAATAATGGAATGAGAATGTGGTCTAGTCCTGAAGAGCAGACATCAAGTTTTTCTCTGACCTTCACTTTTAAGAGGCACCTGACAACTAAATAACCAAAACTATTGGAACTCTGGGCACAGCAACCATACACCCAGCTCTGAGTTAATATCACACCCACTGGAGCACAGGGGTCCTCATTGAATATAATGTAACAGAATACTTGGTATATGTTTCATGAAAAAAAAGGAAGTATATTAAAGACAAAATGTGAAAGACATCTTGTTTAGATTCTTATGCTGTTTCTAAATAGGGATTAAAACATCTCACTTAAAACCAAATTTGGAAATATGGATATGTTAACTCCAAGTACCCACAGGGTGACAAATAACCTCTTGGGGTGAGTAAAGGACGGCAGGCACTTGTCCTTCTCTGGTCAGAAGTGCAGGGAATTGCCCCAGAGTACCTGAGCCCTGTAAGTATCAACTTCTCTTACCAGAGTGATACTTCCAGGGGTGGGAGTAGGGGGACTGTGGTGAGCTTGTAGTCTCCTGTATTGGCCCAAACAAGTGACTCAAGCCTAACAAGCTATCCTTTACATTTCTTCAGACTTCCAGGTCTAACATTTCTTTATACATGTCTTTTAATATTTGGCCACAATTACATTTTTAAAGTATTTTCTTTAATTCTTCAGTGATCTGTCCTTGCCTTTTGTTCAAAAACTAGAGGCCCGGTGCACGAAATTCATGCATGGGGTGTGTGTGTGTGTGTGGGGGGGGTGGTCCCTTCAGCCCAGCCTGCACCCTCTCCAATCCGGGACCCCTTGGGGGATGTCCGACTGCCAGTTTAGGCCCCTCATGGCCCCCTCGCTGGCCTGGTCGCCCCATGAAGCCTGTTGTTCAGTAATTTGGTTGCCCCTCACTAACCCCCCTGCCAGCCTGGTTGCCCCACGCAGCCCGCTGTTCAGTCATTTGGTCATCCCTCACTAACCCCCCTGCCAGCCTGGTTGCCCCACGCAGCCTGCTTGTTTGGTCGTTTGGTTGTCCCTTACTAACTAACCCCCTACTGGCTTGGTCGTAGGCAGCCATCTTGTGAGGGCGTGAGGGTTAATTTACATATTACCTCTTTATTATATAGGATGTATATATTTTCCTTTATGTTTTTACATAGCAATCTTTGACTTTCTTCTTCAGAACATTCCTATTTTGAATTATAAACAATTAGCATGATTAAAAAAAACAAACAGCAAAAACAAACCACTAAAAGTGTGCCTTAAGGCACAGAGGGCTATAATTAGCATGTTTAATAATATTCATATGAACAGTATTAAAATGCATATCAGATTTGAGGGGCCTCTCACAAACAAATGAACAGTCTAATATACTAGGACAATGAAGTTCTAATAGCATCAGGGGAGTCAGGGAAAGTATACATTTGTGAGTTGAATGCATGGAGACTGTTGGGGCTGAAAAAAGGCAGCTAAATTGGCTATTGAAGAGTGCTGAAATCCTAGGAGGGCCACCTGAAAATTACATTTAATATGCTAACACTATTATGAGAATATTTCTATTCTTCCCACAAAGGTCTTGCTAACAGTAATTAAATTTCAGGCAGTCATATCTGGAAAGGAATGAACATACAGTGAAAATATGATTAGGATGGCTAGAGGAGGTCTTCCCTTTCCAATACTAATTTAAAAAAAAAATTGAATTTCAGCTACCCAGGGACCAAGGCTGGCCACGTCTGTATTAGATTATACCTAATCATACCTACGTTCTTAAAAATCTGACACATTTACCACCAACATGCCTTGGAATTCAGAAATATGTAAATGACATTCTAAATGCATGGGTATTTCTATCAGTAGCCACATAGAGAGTCAAGTAAACAACCACCATGACAACAACAAAACCCCATACAAACCAGCATTAGACAGCAGGCCTTGGGGAACAGCAACTGCACTGGGTCAATGGCACTAAGATCGTGGGTTGTTGTAGTTCCCAATAAAGAACCCATTTAATTTTTTTAAAATGCCTATATATTAGACCAGTTTTTAAATTAATTTTCATTTTCTTATTCAGAATTAGCAAACTTGATTTGTATAATAACATTTTTTTTGTAGTAACTTGTCAGCTGAATCCTAGTCCAGCTCATCATTCATGAGTAACATGAAGATAGTATGTAAGCGCCCACTGCACTCACTTACCATGCCCCAGCCTTCATTTTCACTGAAACCCTCGGTGTCTTGTCTTAAACTTCAGTTATTATGAACTAATGCATAAGGCACTCAAGGAATTCCCGAAGTAAAATTCTGAATGCTTAAGCAATAAAGCACTAACTTAATACTTTGGTGACAGTCTAACATGATTTTTTTAAAGAAAAACATAGATTTTTTTAAAAACATTTATAATATCCGCTACACATTTGGAGGCAGTCTATTAGAGAGCAGTGGTCCTAAAAGTTAGCATGCATCAGAACCACCTGGAAGGCTTTCAAAGATAAAGATGGCAAGGATCCATCCCCAGCATTTATGGTTCAATAGGTTCAGGATGGGGCTTGAGAGTTTGCATTTCTAACCAATTCCCAGGCCATGCTGATGCTGCTGTCCTGGGAATGATACTTTGAGAACTACTAGCAGAGTGCGTGAGAACACAGGCTTCCACACAGGAGACCTAGGTTTCCATAGTTCAGCCACTTCTTAGCCTTATGACCCTCAATACATTATTTAGCTTATCTACACCTTCCTGTCTTAATTTCTAAGTAAGGATAGAAACAGTACCTACATCACAGGATCTCTGTACAGACTACAGGAGGAAAATGCGTGTAAATTGCTTAGAATATAGGAAATTTCCAACAATAATAAGTTTCTATTCTAAATAGAATATGGCAAAAATATAAGTGTATACATAAAAGAGAAAATTTCTTATGTATCCTATTCAGACATAGTTTTCCTTTAAGAAAGATATATATCACTAGTTAAAGATGTGCATGTAATCAAGAAACAAGCATCAAAAATATGTTATTGTTTCTAATAAAGAATAGTCCAACTTTCATTTTCTGGATAAATCCTTTCACAGCACCACCCCTAGATATTTTTATGTTTTGTTTAAGACTTAATCATTAAAATTTAATACATAGAGTATGATTTACATTTTTACCTTTATGGGCCTAACTGTATATAATAAATTAATACGTATGTAAATGTATATAATATTATAGCTGAACTAGAGGCCTGATGCATGAAATTTGCGCAAGAGTAGGCCTTCCTTCCCCTGCTGCCGGCACCGGCTTCCCTCTGGCACCCGGGACGCAGGCTTCCCTCACAGCCCCAACTTCATCCAGAAGGATGTCCAGTTTAATTAGCATATTATGCTTTTACTATTATAGATGTAAGACTACATGAAGAAAAGCTTAGAATTTATGATTTCTGCATAATGGGTGAGAGTTATTATATTGAGTTAGCCTTTTCTCTCTATTCCAGATATGTTTGTAGTAGGTAACAAAGGGGTATTCTTTTTTAATCACAGAAAGACCTTAGAATAAATGTTAGTCAAACAAGTAACTGGGGAATCACAAAATCCCAAGGCATCATGCTGCTGCATAGCTTTTCTTTAGTCATGACTGGGAGTTAAGAGAAAGAGTGTGTGAGGGGCTGGCAAAAGGAGACAGTGGGAAAGAAACCATGAGCAAGCCATGTACCTCGGGGCTAATGGAGAAGATGGTGTTTAAGCAATTAGAAGAAAAGCTACTCTGGAAGCCAGGATGCTCTGTAGCCAAGCAGCATATTGACCCAAAAGGGTTCAGAGAGAGTTGAAAGAAATGCACTATTGTCTGAGTCTCCTTCTGCGAGGAGAGGCAGAGAGGGACGTGGGTTTCATTTAGAAGAGGAGGTTTTGGCCTTTTTTGGATCATGCACACCTTTGAGGACCTGGTGAAAACTATATAACCACCTCCTCTGTAACACACATGCATAACTTTGGGTGGGAGAGTAAAAAGTCTCTCTGAAGTTGATCTTGTATGTGCACCATTAAAAAAAAAACACCGAGGCAAGGTAAGTCTTAATGAGAAAGACACTCAAATCTTGAGATGTTAAAACACTGGAATACATGTTATTTTAGACATTTTATTCTGTAATTGCTATGTCTTGCTGTTTCACTACAGAACAAAACAAAACAAAACAAAAACACCTTCTCATTTGTATGGAATATTTAAGTGGAATCATGCTACTCTCTTTGGCCTGGTTAACTACATCAACAGGCACCTGATTATTTGAACTAAAGTGCTAACCCTTTTGCCCCTTGGAAGTAGTTTGCCCCAACTGCAGATCAAGTAACTTAATGGAATTCATTCTGTTGAATCTTGACATTGGTGGATTTAACGTTGATGAGATGTGAACATGAGAAAGAGAGAGACACCATGTTCCACGACCTATAAACATTTGTCATTTTGCTGAGAGATAAAAAATCTGCAAGGTTCTGTGGAAGAATCATTTAGCTGGTGAATGACCCCAGCCCAGCAATGGGAATTTGCATCTCATTGGGGCAAGGGGCCTATTATCCGGTTTGGCTCTTCATTTCCACGAGCACTCTCTAATTTGGAAAGAAAAAATTACACCATAGGATACAACGTATTTTTATTTTTTTAAACATGTCTTAAGTCACTTCAAAAAGAAGGGATTCAAGCTCTTAGAGACATTACCTCATGAAGGTCTGCACATTCCAAAATAAAGGGATGGAATATGCCACACATGGAAAACTTGAAAGCACAGCATCAGGATGCAAACCATCTCTAGAAATGATTGATTTCCTCTCTCTGATTTCTGTCTAATGAGTATCCATTCTATTTATAAAGATCTCCAGGGAGTCTCACAGCCTCCCTGAAGAATCTTAATAATCCCAAATGAAAAATCCATTTACGTAGGGGCTATTGATCCCTATTCTTTCTTTCTTTTTTTTTTTTTTTAAGGATTGCTCAGTGGCAGTCACCGAAGACCTTCGATCTGCCAGCTCTGCCCTTGAGCCAATAAACCGGTGCTAGAAAGTGGCTCAGTCAGTAGATAGCGGGTGGCAATAAATCTTGCTATTCAGAATGATGTGAGTTTGCAGTGGTTTACCATTTGGCTGCCTGGCTTCATCTGCCTAATTCACACTCCTGGACCTGGCTTCTGTGGCTTCATTTGTAGGCCAGGACAACGGTCCAACGGTCCAAACACACTGGAGCGCAAACACACTACCTGATTTTGTCAGCCTTTTCTGCCTAGAAGTGAGTCTGTCCTTCACATCAGAGCCTCCCAGTCAGAGGAAGCTCCCCGTCCTCAATGCTGCCCCTGCCCTGATGCTGAGTATAACTGATGCCCTCTGAGGCTCACTGTGTCTGGAGTCTTAGCGATCAAAGATGAAGAGCGTTGGGACACGGTCTTTAGGGCTGGTGATCATTGTTTGCAGTGAGGAGAGGAAGCAGTCCTACAGGTTATTGGGTTCTTTTCTCTATGGCCCTTCTTGTTTCCCGCTTCTCTCTCTGGCAAGCCTGTCCCTGAAGTCTCATATGGCCATAGTCTAAACTTTCCTGGGAAAAGACAAGAGCCATACCAGCTGCATGCTTTCTATTATTTCTACTTTAACCTACACTTTCCTTAAGGGAAAAGACAATCTATAGGGTCACATTGATATTTGGTCAATCGATGTGTTTTCCATTGTTTTTTTTTACCGTCAGTGAAATACCCATATTTCAAACAAGTTATATTTCAAATTTCTTTTATAATTTGTCTGAGTTTAGACTGTAGTTTTCCATTAAAAAATAAAATATTTTAGATCATTTAAAGAAACTTCCCAAGTTTATATCTTGTATTTTGGTTTCTTTCAGGTCTCTTATTTTTTAGTTATTTTTGTCTATAAATTATTTATCGAAAGGTGAATTCTTTTAGAAATTTTCTATAAATATGTTCAACTATGGATGAGTCATGTAAAAGAATTAGTGCCTTGGCTTTAAAGAAGAGGTGAAATTATTTGTTTTGAACTAAATCTGGCTCAGTTGATTTATTAAAGTTGAATGTTCTCAAGAAACTGGTCCTCAGTGTAGGATATTTTATTATTATAATAGCAAAAATGTTTTAAAAGTAGTTGTCTTTGGAGAAATTTAATTTGCTTTTGAGTAACATCTTTTATTTTTATTTTTGAAACTGCATGACTCTTACTCCAGATATATGATTAATAGGCAGCTATCAAAATACAAGTCCTTGCAGAAAAAAAAATAATTTTGCCACTTTGTATTTTGTCCTTTTTAAAGCATATAATGAGGACATTAGCCCTGCTATGAAAAATTAAGCTTTTGCACAACTTTCCTTTGAGGCTCAAATCTGTAACCTTAACATTGCAAATATTAGGCCAGTTTCTCTGAGCTTTTGATGTTAATGGGAGTTATATACTAAGATCAGGTTGTTAGGGCACAGAGCAAGGCAAAAACCACTTTTAAGTAGCTTTTACAATTAGCAATTAATTAATGAGGTGTGAGGCCTGAGTGACCGGATATTCCATGATACAACAGTATCGCATCACTGGGTGTCTCATTACTCATTTAATCTTAGGCTTCCAGCAGCAGCACTGGGCATGGGAGGGTATTTTATCAGAGCTAGAAGAATGTCCTGCTAAGAGGGAGGTGTGAGCCTTTAGAAAATGTAAACAGCAATAAACATCTTAGAAAAAAACAGAATAATCATTTTTTCATTTGATGAACTTGGTTACTGCTTGCTACCCATGTGCTCCCTTCTTTTAAACAGTTCTAATAGATAAAATGTTATTTCCCAATTTTTGTTTCTCAGGGTTTGCTTTGTGTGTGACTACTCATTGCTCACACAGAGCTAATTTATGCTGTTATGACTTTGCTGCATGACACGCTGGTCAGGAGTATATATGCCACAAAATAGCCTCTCTATAACAGTCACTGGTCTGGTGCCATTCCTGAAGGCTTAGTTTAGGTACATAGTCTGTGGAGAACCAAACAAGAAGAGAATGACTATAAGGCCTCTTCAAGTCCACATATAAATGAGATCATACAGTATTTGTCTTTTTCTGTCTGACTTATCTCACTAAGTATAATGTCCTTAAGGCCCATCTACCTTATGAAAAAATGGCAGGATTTCTTTTTCTTTTTTTCATGATTGAGTGATATTCTATACAATGCATTATATACTTCAAAGTTGCTAAGAAACTAAATATTAAGTGTTCTCACCACCAAAAAGAAATGGTAATTATGGGACATGATGGAGATATGGTAGTAGTTAACTACAATATATAACTATCATAGCAACATGTTTTAACCTTAAACTTACACAATGGTATATTATTCCTCTAAGAATTTTTTTTAATCTCTCTATATAAAACCCTAATGTTCAAATAGACTGAATGGAATAACCAAACAACTGAAAATGGGCTATGACGTGTGCTGACCACCAGGGGGCATGCGGAACATGGTGGGCATCAGCCTCAGCAGGATGGTGGAGCAGGTAAGTGTGGGCGCCAGACCAGGCAGGGCACTGGTTGGATTGCTATCATCGAGTGAGCCTCTGGTGGTTACTGAAAATCTTTTACTCCTGCATGCTGCAGTCCTGCCAAGTGCTTGCACCTGCTGCCAGTGCTGGCCCCGCTCGCTCAGTGCCCTCAGCGGGTGTGAGCGGAGGCTGCCAGCCCCAATCGCCCCTCAGGGCTTCTCCACCTCCCCCTGCTCCTGAGGGGCAATCGAGGCCAGCAGCTGCCACTCACCCCTGCTGATGGCGCCTACCCCAATTGCTCTGCGCCATCAGCGAGTGCGAGTGGGGCCGGTGCCATTAGCATGTGGGAGCGGAGCTGCCAGCAGGCAGGGGACTGGGGGCCGTGGAGGGAGGAGCTGGGCGGAGGCATGGAGGATGGGCCAAGACCCGCCCCTGTGCCCACGGCAGCCTCGTGGCCCACAGTTCCTTTAGAGGTGCACGAGTTCGTGCACTGGGCCCCTAGTTTTTAAATAAGATAAAAAGAGGCCCTTAAGATTCCTTTCTTTTTCTTTTCTTTTGTCTTTTTCAAATTATCTTGCAAAGTGTAGTCCATTTCACCATAGGAATCTTAGGCAAGACCCTTAACTTTTCTATGTCTCACTACCTTCCTCTGTAGAAAGGGGATAATAATCATTCCTGATAAGGATCAGATGAAATCCTGTATGTGAACGTGCTGTGTTGATTGCTTAAAAGTATTATTGTGTTCATTGTATCAGCTAGAAGACCTTCAATTGGGGATGAAGAAAAGAGTAACAGGAAGGTGTAGGGACAGCTTTTAAAAAGTACTCTGAGGAAAAAAGTAATAGGAGGTACAGAGGTTTGCAGCTCAGTGATATCACTGAGGAACTGGTTTCTCTCTGCTCATGCATTCTTGGCTGCACTTCGTTTTGGAGTTACTGCATGCTGTCAGACACCATTGGGACCCCAGATTTCCTTTTCTACATCCAGGGCAATAAGGGTTTCTTCCAGTAGCTCTCACCACCGGGCAAAGGAAAATCTTCTAAAGTCCCCGCCAAATCTCTCTTCATTTCTTCTTGGTCTGTACTGAGTCATGTGTCCATTCATGAACCAGGGAGATGAGATTTGCTGAAAGAACCAATCCCATCGGGTACCAAACTAGTTGTATTATCCCCACCCAAACCACCTGGCTGCCATAAACCTGGGGGGAAATGGAATGTAGGTGGGCAGATGATCACAACGTGTAGCACATTTTTCTTATCTCTTTGGTTGGTGCCACATATTTTTCATGCTTCTGAGAATCTTCTGAATCAAGACAGCTCAAGGGCACAAACCTTGACTAACAAGACACCATCGCTTTCAGGAGATGCCCAGGGCATTGTAGGGATCTACAAATTTTGAGTGACTAGGAGAAATTACATCAAATCCCAATGCCAAACAAAAATTTCTTAAGTCTTTAGTTGCTAAATCATTCCATATAGTTATATACTAATTCATCACAGTACAACATATACTATGCTACAATTTTTCATCTCCATAAATATATAATGTGAATGAAAAGAGATCTATGAAACTTTCCATAATCCTATTCATTAGACTGGGATATGATGAGATCACTTTTATATAGTATTCTAAAGCCAGTCTAAGAAAACCTGTAAAGATTTCTAATTTGAAATTTTGCTTAAAGAGGGCATAAAAGCATGTGGCTATTTTAATTAGATTAAATGTGGCTTTCTCTAAGTTTTTGATTTCAGGTGGCTTGTGACTAATCATGTGCTTCCTCAGAAAAGGTTTTGCTAAAGTAAGACAGTACTCTCTGAAGATCATTTTATGTTAATGGCTCACATTAAGTTAAAGAAAAAGCTAGCATAATGCAAGTGAATTGCCTTGTCAATTGTTAAAAAAAAAAGTATTTTTAAGCTAATTTGGTTTCTTGTGCACAGAAATGAATATGGAATTGCCTTCGAATAAAGGTATGAAAGTTTAAGGATTTAAAAGACCTTTGAATTTTCATATTTATTATTTTTCCTTTAAAATAAAACTTTAAATATAACAAGCTTTTACTTTTCTGAGTTTTTTTTTTTCTTCTTCTTTGCACTCCCATGCCCACTCTTACACCGTTGGGCATTCTCTCATAGCTCTTACAATGGGCATTTTACTAGATGCGCCAGAGATAAAGCTATGCCTTATATTTGCGTTCTTCTGAAAGATCTGAGTTCAAAAGTATTTAACACCAAAAAGTTCAGTTACAATTGTTACCGCAAAATGAGCACTCCTAGTGCTTTATTTTTACTCATATATTCATAAGCACATCTAGAAAAGGCTGCAAAAATGACATTTAGTTTTTCTGAGTCAGTTCCCAGGGGATTGCATATTAGATTCTAGTTACAGAAGATCAACTCAGTGGGTTTGCCAGTAGTTATTGGAAGGCTAACACATGTGAATGGAATGCAAATAATTTCCAGTATATAAGTGTATGTGATGTTGGGAAACAGTACAACTGTCAGAGTTCTATTACCCAGCAAAACAACGGTCACACGGCAGTTACTCAATAAACATTTGTGAAACTGAAATGGAATAAAAAGCAGCCAACTCACCACTCTGTGTGACTATTTTAACATCATTAACTTTCTGTATTTGGAGACTTTCCTTCAAGCTTCCTTTCCTCACTCTTCTTTCTGCTTTATTATCCAAGGCCAAAGCTTTGTTTAGAAAGAAACTGCTTAAATCTGAGACATCACCTGTAGTCTAAGTTAAAAAGGAAAAGGCAAACAAAACTGATAGTAAACTCTCCTTTGCTCTGAAAGCACTTAGGAGCTGTGCAAGACCAGACCACACAGACTACCCCAGGTTGGTGATTTCGGCCCAGCTAAGGTCGCTTGCACTTTTCTTGAGCCAACAAATAGGAAGAGTAAAGGATACATAGGAGGTTGAAGTAGATAAGTGAGTTACCCATTAGAGGTGTGACCAGAAGCAGAGTCCTGGTAGCTCATGTGAAATGAAAACCTGTGGTACATTTACACCATGGAATACTATGCAGCAGTAAAAAAGAAGAATCCCTTATCCTTTGAGACAGCAAGGAGCGACCTAGAGAATATTATGCTAAGTGAAATAAGTCAGTCAGAGAAAGACAAGTATCACATGCTCTCACTCATATGTGGAATCTAATGAACAAAATAAACTGATGAACAAAATAGATCCAGAGACACAGAAGCATGGAACAGACTAATGAATTTCAGAGGGAATGCTGCAGTGAGGGGAGAGATTAACTGGGGAATTTACATGCATATATGCATAGCCATGGACACAGATAATAGTGTGATGAAGGCCTGGGAGGAGCAGGGGCAAGTGGGAGGGATCAATGGGGAGAAAGAGGGTGGGGGTGGGAGCATCTGTAATACTTTCAACAATAAAGATAAATTTTAAAAAATCATCCAGGTGAGAGGAAATGTGCCTTGGCTCACTCTTTTATACTGATTAGGGAAGGATAGGAGATGGAGACCCACCCAGTTTCTCAAGGGTCTGTCTTATTACTATCCAGCTGTACCATGGTTACATTTTATTTCCTACTATGCCTCAAATTTATTCAAGGTATCAGTTAGGCAGATTTGCCTGCAGCCTCTAACACTAAGAAGGATCACAAGAAGCGATCATTTGGCAGTAAGTCGGACAAGAAAAGGTGCCCAAGGAGAGGTATCTCAGCTTGTAATTTAACTCAGTCAATGACCAGAGTGAAATAATTTTTCCCAGGAAGTATAAAGGCACAGGGTTCATGTCTGGTGCTGCTTCTTTTACAACCACCTGGGGTAACAGCAGTAGAGATGTCGTTGATGGGTATACTGGGCTGTGGAGAGAGGTCTTGCTAAGCTAGACCTGCCTTTTCACCCTACTTTTTCTCCTAACATATTGCCATAAAACCTAGTGGCTTCAAACAACAACCCACATTTTGTTCATGATTCTGGGAGTCAGTGATTTTGGCTGAGCTCAGCAGGTCAGTTCTTATGCTAGTTTCATCTGTGGCATTCCATGAGGTGGCAGTCATCCAGTTGCTTGACTGCAGCTGGGAGTCTAAATAGGATTTACACACATATCTGGCAGACAGCTGGCTGGCAGACAGGGCACCTTGGTTCTCTCCACTAGCATCTCCAGCAGGCAAGCTCAGTTTACCTCCTGCTGACAACATTCTAAGAGGGTAAGAGAGGAAGCTCCAAGGCCTCTTGAGGCCTCAGCTCAGAAGTCCCACAGCATAATTTCTACCACATTGTATAAGTTGAAAAAAGATACAGGGCCAGCCTACATAGATGGGGAAGGGAAATGGTCCCTCTCCTCTTGAGAGGAAATATACAATATTTTTGAGAGAGGGAGAAAGAGAGAGAGAGAGAGAGAGAGAGAGAGAGAGAGAGAGAGAGAGAGAGATTGATTGGTTGACTCCTGCATGTGCCCCCAACCTGGGATCAAATTGCAACCTAGGTATGTGCCCTGATTGGGAATCAAACCCAGAACCTTTTGGTGTATGGGATGATGCTCCAGCCAACTAAGCCACACTGTCCAGGACTGTGGTCATGCTTAATTTACCAAACTTTCTTTGCTCAAAAAATATGAAACCTATAGTGTTTGTCAAATACTAAATGATTTTATATTTATTCTTAAACATTTCCCAAATACTTAATTATTAAGGAAACAATTAAACACTAGAGTCCTGGTGCACAAATTCATGCACCAGTGGGGTCCCACCTGTGGGATCAGGCCAGAACCGGCTCTCCGACATCCCCAAAGGGGTCCCAGATTGCAAGAGGGTACAGGCCAGGCTGAGGGACCCCACTGGTGCACGATCAAGGCTGGGAGGGACACTGGAGGTTGGCCAGCCAGGGAGGGACTGCAGGATGGCTCCAGGGCGTGTCTGGCCCGTCTTGCTCAGTCCCGACTGGCCGGACCCCAGCAGCAAGCTCACCTTCCGGTTGGAGCATCTGCCCCCTGGTTGTCAGTGCACATCATAGGGAGCAGTTGAGCAGCCTTAGTGTATCATTAGCATATTACTCTGTGATTGGTTGAATGGATGATCGGACGACCGGATGACTGGGCACTTAGCATATTAGGCTTTTATTATATAGGATGTAAATGAAAATAAACTACCTTCTTAAGTGGCCTCTCTCTCTCAATAGCATTACAACTTTATTCTCTTGATAAGGGCTTTGAGTGTGAGCTATTTTCTGAAATATATTGCATGCTGTAACATATTTTATTTCCTTGTAGGAACAGAGTGAGAATTACCTGAGCCTAAATGGAAACAGAAAACTTTAAGCAATTTTCTCTCTAATAGCTGGATAATGCAGCATGAGTATAACACTGGTCATAACAGATAGAGGAGAAACAACAGAATTTTCATTGTATTGCTTTCAGTCAAACCCTGTTCCATGGGAATTTCTAGAAGGCTGATCAGAAATAAAAACATGCTATTCAGGAAAAACACAGTGAAGACTTTTGACCATACACAACACCAGTTTCTTCTTTAAAACAAAATTGCACCTCAGTCTCATTACTCTCTTAAAATAGAATTTACTTTGCACAAATGTTAGCACCTCCTCTCTTTTATCTCTGTTTCTGATCAGCCCTTGGAGAAGATGACACATCATAAAAGGCTTTTGTGCTGATCTCCCCTGAGTGGTGGTGAGCCTTTTGTTAAGTCAGCTCACTGTAATAAGAACCCAGTATTTTAATATTATTGCTTCTCTAACTCTCGTTGTCATTGATGAGAATGGGCTACTTTTATGGCCTTTTCTGACACACAAAATAATGCGTGATACAACTGTATGCAGACCTCATTGTCACAGGGCTAGTTCTGCCATGTTGGCCAGGGAGACAGTGACTCCGAGTTGTTACGGGAGCTGCCTCTTTAACTATGCAAGGTTATCAGTCTAAGAGATTCACAGCTAAACTTGAAATTCCTTCTGTGAGTTCCTTCATAATGGATCATCCTTCTCCATGACCTCTAAAAGTCTTTGGTCGATGATCTCATTTAATTTCCGAACAAGTCTAAAGATCAGTTACAAACACTGTTCCTTTGGTAATGTGTGGGTTGGGGAGTTGAAGAAGAAAATCCAGGAAGGGTCGTATTGCCACCGCAAAGTGAGCCATCAGGAAGGATGAAAAAATTGACAATGTGCCATCTGAAATGATCAAGTTATCGGCGATGACACTGATACAAAGTCTCCTGATACTGGAAACAAACCAGAATGATACCGAAGGGCTGAACATGAGCCGGATTTGATTTGTCAGTGGGCTGCTCTTATTTTGACAACATCTTGGTAAAATTGTCACATCAGTTGAAATTCTGTTTGAAAATTAGCTGTGACAAAGAACAGCAAACAATCTTATTTTCACAAATTGTGTACACTGGGATTTTCCTGCAATGAGCCCTCAGCCACCAGAAACAAGGCAGTGTCACAACAATCCCCAAGACGCCATCTGTTTCAGGGCTTGATCCCAAGACAAATAAACATCATTTAGCACAGCTATTTTTAAAATGACCATTGAATCAAATCAAAGAACGTCAAGCCTTCTACAAACTGGTATTAACAACACAGGCACTGGAAAACTGCAATTAAAGTCGTATGCATTGAAAGCATCTGCTAAGACGATAGATGATGTTTGTTTAAGGGTCCTCTCCTGGGGCAGCTGATCCTTGAAAATGTGGAACATACTTATATCACCTGTGTTTTCCCCACCTGCTGTTTACAAAAATTTCCATCAGAGACTAAACTTGCATTTTATTTGGAAATTACAAATAAACATGTTTATTTGAAACTTTTGTTTAGTAGCTCGACTATGTGAAGTCATTACAGAAAAAAAAATAAGACAATTAAAACCCTTTTATAAAAGCACTTTTTTTTCCTCATGGCTCATGATTTTACTTATTTAATAATGCTCAGAGTGATTGTGAAAAATCTAGAGGGCTGGGGGCAAATATCTAAAAAACAAAATAAAACAAAAAACCCAACAGGCAACTATTTCATTGTAAAAGTAATATCAAAGCAGAAAGGTAAGTATCTAAAACAAAATAATGATGCAAAATGCGGGAATAGGTATACTTAATATGAAGAAGACAATATATACAATACCATTAAGTTCCAGATATGAGGTATTATAAATTCTACTTGATGGATTTCACTTCAAGAAATCTTACCTCATGATGAGCTAAAACTAACCAGAACAACTATCACATGCTATTTGAAAGTTTGATTACAAGTACCTATAGCCATTGCTATGAAATGTTCTATTTAATCCAACTAAGGTTTATCGCACACTGCTGAGTGTGCTCACATGCTTTTGTCTTCTGGTTATTTTCTGTCTAAAGAGCAAGGAAGGGATCATGTTTAATTTATGATACATTAAAACCACTTTATAGTACTTCTTGGGGTGACAGAAACAGCATCTGTATAATAGACTAACTTATTATTCCAGTTTTTTTTTAATCATTTGTATTCATACTACAAAGGACATATGAATCCATTTCAGCATATAAGAGACCTTTAAGAACCATAAACCTACATGTAGGTAGTATTGTTGATTTATGTGTTTATTCCTTCATGTGCTTATTTATTCATGCATTCAGTCCCTCAGCAAATATTTATGGATCAACTAGGACATAGGAAGCACTGGGGGGTCGCACTGGGGGTACAGTGTGAGAGCCTGTGTTAGAGAAAGAAAATTCCTTTTGCCACCCACTGTTGGAAAATTGTGTGACTTGGGTAAATTGCATAACATCCCTCTATCCTTTTACCAGATCATTGTTATAATAAAATTACTTGGGACAAAAAAGTCTTATCAGATGTTAAAAGATTAAAAATGCAATTACTTATTCACTGTTGACTATGTCATATACCTAACTGTCCCTAACTGAAGCTTGAATCTCATCTCTGTTATTATTTTAGGTGAAATGGTATTTATAACCATGTTTTCTGGGAACTTATAGCAATGGAATACATTTTACTATTGAGAAAGTAATAGGGTTAAAATACTCAGCAGCCTTTTCATCTTAACTTCTCTGAACCTGAATGGGCTGTTCTGAAGACTAATACTAAAGTGTGTTTGGTGAACAGCCTTGTGTATAATAGAGTCTCAATAAACAACAGCTGATTCCAGCTGTTGTTAATATTAGGTTCCAACAAGGAGAAATCAATGAGCGATCCCACCCTCAGAACAATAGGATGGCTTATGTATTTTAGTAGAAATTGCTGATCAAAAAAATACACATGTGGATAATTGCCTGAAACCTCTGGTATTTAAACGTATTGTTTAAGAAAAGGTAACATTTCCAGTTAAAGCAGCTTAGAATGTATGAATTTAGCGTGTCCCAGTCAAGCCTCTCTTGAAGTTTAAGCAGATGTTCATCATCTCCTCTATGAATTGTTCACTAAGCTCATGGCAGATGATTGGCAAAATCATCACTTAAAAGAATTGCAATGGTCTATGCATTCCAAAAGCCATATGTGTTTCTCTGTTATATCCGCAGCATAACTTAATAAATAGAAAATCACTTTTTTCTTTTTCAAATATATTCTGACGTTTAAAAATTCAACTGAAATATGTTCTCCCTTGAATATAAAAAGAAGGTAAAAATCTTGATTTTGTCATGTAAAACCAAATTTTGTCTCAATCACTTCTATTTGCTACTTGTTTTCTACACACCTGGCTAGAGGTTAAAGCTATGATGATTTAAATATAGGGATTAGTTATTCCACATGCAGGATTTTATTGTAGGTTTAAAATTGTTTGGCCAGCCAGCTGAAACCAAAGAGATTATTTATAGTTTCTCATTTTAGACTTCAAGATCATCTCTTAAAATTTAGATTTAAGTAATGTGTTTTAAATGGCACCAAATGACATCTAACAGGATGCCAGAACAACCAATCAGATGGAAAGACAAAACATTCCAGCAATGACTGGTTGTTCCTTCTGAGTGGTGTTAAATTGCCCACATTGGCACAGTGATGGTTTCAGTGTCATGGAGACTGGGAATCTAAGGCCACCGAAGAAGACCCAATGAGGTGGGGGAAAAACTTACGTTTCAATCTGTGAAGTGTCAGTATCGCTAAACGTTTGGAGACACCCTCTGGGACAGAGGCAGACTATAAGGCAGCCTCATGGAGCTCAGTATCTTGGCTCCCATTTTTGTAGCATTCTCAACTTCCTCTCACCCCTGCTCTCCAGGTACTCTCTCTGCATGCTTCTTCCATCCCACAGACATTTGTGTAGAAGACTGAGTCCTAAGTCATAGGATTACTCTATTGCCACCGATGAGTGTATCTGGGGGAGTCCAGAGGTGACCAGAACTTGCAAAACACACTGCTGCCTGCTCAGACATCTGCCTGTAATATGTTTTGGCCAGGATTCAAGAAAATGACACAGATCAGTAAAACAAACCCACCTTTGAGGGACTTGCTCAAGTTGACAACTAAGGGCTGACTTAGTTTTTGGTGTATATTAAATCTATGACTATGCACCATATAAAAATTCCTTTTAGATCCCTAAGAGGATAAAACCCACCTTCTATAGCTTGAGGAAATAAAGTCAGCCCTCAGTGTCCAAGGGAACTGGTTCCAGGAGCCCCGTGGATACCAAATTCAGAGAATGATCGTGCCCCTTATACAAAATGGTGTAGTATTCACATACAACCTATGCACTACCTCACATGTACTTTAAATCATCTCTAGATTAATTACAATACCTAATATAATCTAAATACTTTGTAAATAGTTGTTATATTATATAGATTAAGGAATAATGACAAAAACAGGATGTACATGTTCAGTATGGATGCAACCATTGTAGGCCTAACTACATAGTACATACATGTCAGCAACAATGTAACATGTCCCCTCCCTAATATTTCTATCTTTTGGTGGATCCATAGATGCAGAACCCATGCATAAGGAGGGCCAGCTGTACCAGTAGAGAAGGGGGAATGCTGAAAGTGAAAAGATCAGAGATGTACTCATCCTACCCTTCCACTCCCAGATAGGATCTGAAGTGCTCAGAGAAACCTGCCTGAGGGTGTGTGAGATTAGAATAGTCTCCTTATCTGCAGTGGATATGTTCTAAGATCCCCAGTTGATGCTTGAAACCATGAATAGCACTAAACCCTACATACACAAAGTTGTTTCCTATATATATATACTAATGACAAAGTTTCATTTATAAGTAGTGACAGTAAGAGACTAACAAATACTATAATTGATACAATAGAACTGAGAATATACTATAATAAAAGTTGTGTGACTGGCTTTAGACCATTATTAAGTAAAATAATGGTTGTTAAGCACTGCGATGGGCGGATCTGATAACCAAGACTACTACTAAGTGACTAGCGGGTGGCCAGTGAATACCCAGTGGGTGCTCTGGACAAAGGGGTGGCTCACATGTTGGGCGTGTGCAAGATTTCATCATGCTACTCTCAATGGTTCACATTTTAAAACATATGAATTGTTCATTTCTATAATTTTCCACTTAGTATTTTCCAACAGAGGTTGACTGGGGGTAACTGAAACCAAGGCAAGTGAAACTGTGCATTGGGGCGGACTACTACATGCCCTTGCACTCTTTACCTGCAGGAGGCTAGATATGCTGAGCAAGAAAAAAATCAAGGCTCTTTCAAGGCAGAGAGGGAGTCAGATTGTCAGGTTTAAACTTCAGTTCTGACACATACTAGCTATGTAATCTTAGAAAAAACTTACCTAAATTTTTTATGCTTCACTTTACTCATTTGTAAAATGGAGTTAATATAAATACACCTGGATCATAGGGTTATTGTGAAAATTAAATGGGTTAATATCTCTAAGACACTTAGAACAGAGCCTTGCTCAGAAAAAGGGCTCTGTCAGTGTTAGTGACCTGGTTGACCTCTGAGATGTAGTCCATCTACTAAATCCAGTTTGGCCAGTCCATCTGCTCAACTAAGGTGGGTTCCCATAGCCTAAAAGGGTTCAGAGATAACATTATCTGGACCTTGAAGGAGTGGAAAGGTAGACATCAGATAGTATCCTACCTAATAATAGACAAATATGCAAATTGACCGCACCTTCGCTATGCCCAAGCCATGCCCACCACCCAAGCCACGCCCACCAACCAATCAGGATGAGTATGCAAATTACCTCCAACAAAGATGGTGGCTAATTTGCATATCAAGACAGCGTAGAAAGAAGCCAAGAGCTGCAGAAGGGAGCAAAGCTGCGGAGAAGCAAGCAAGCTGGGGGGAGGAGAAGGGAGGAGCGGAGGCGGGGTGGGGGAGAAGGGAGGAGAGCAGGCGGGCTGGCGGAGAAGGCGGGGCGGGGGACAAGGGAGGAGAGCAGGCAGGGTGGGGTAGAGTGCAGCAGGAAACCCTATTGCAGGATTTTTCCTGCAACGGGAACGCTAGTATTTACTATAATAAACTCCCTCATCCTGCAGTAACACTGAGCACACATAATTCTCATCGTACCTTCACAGGCTGCCTAAAATTGGGTTTAGATCATAGCACAACTTTTGGGTAGGTACCATATTAAATCAACATGTCTAAATTTATTTATTGCACAAATAAAATAATGTGCAAAATGGTTTTTAAAAAATAACTTCCTGTACACTGGTGCTTTCATCTAAATGGTAGATGAGTCACCTTGAAGAGAACAAGGTGGCAGAGGATTTTCTATAACCGTTTTCAAAAGAGGAACATTTCCAAAGGAGTCTGTGTCTGTAGAACATGTATTTGGAGGGGAAGTCAATGAAATGCAGATGCATAGAAGAGGGTGCCTCTGTTGAAAACGAATGTGTCCAGTTAGACACAGATATAATATTGCCCTTTACATCCTTTGAAAAATGTGGCTCTTTTGGCTTTAATTTCGTTAGTGCAGAGTATGTGCTGAAGAAATACTTATTGCTTGATTAATTGATAGTGTCATCCCAATCTATGGCTGGGGCAGAGGTGGAAACAGTCAGATGTGCTGTGACATACTAATCCTCAAATATTCGACAAATTCTGCTTTGGATAAAATCCTTCCTGACTCGTGGCCTGGAGAAACAAGGACTCATCACTTCTATGTAATATGGGTTTCCCCAATAAAATGGTTTGAAGTTGAGTAGTTTTAACTTTGACATGACTAACATCACTATTTTGGCAGCAATAAAGAAAAAATAATCATATTTGGATGCAGAAAACCAGGGTCTGACCCCAATCTTCAATTCAATAACCCCAGCTTGTTTGGAGAATTGTCACAAGGGTCTGATGACTGTGCGTTGTATGCAGGCCACCACCAAGGGAAACCGAGGGGGAGGAAGGACAGGCGCTGCAGCAGTTCAAGGATACTGACCAGAGGTGGAGCTGGACAATGACAGGAGGCCTGGAGGAAAGGAAGAAATGAAGGGCTGTGCACCTGCTTTATTAAAATGCTTTCCATCTCTGTCAACCACAGAGGGTAATATAGGGCGTGTAGCACTTGTAAGCTGTGGTTAGCTGAAGAAGAAATGAAACAGCCAAAGCTGGAAAGTTCACTGGGATAGAGAGAGGAAGGAGAACAGAAATGTGGAGAAGGAAAGAGAGAAAAGTATATTAATTAGTGCTGACTTCTCTATTAAGATGAAGGTGGGGGGAAAAGGACAGAGGGTAAGAACATTAAAGCAGTTTTTATTAAGAGATATATGTTAAATTATTTTAAGATAAGGTTTATTGTAAAAGGCTGCTTCACAAGAGTATGAAAAGTAACCGGTCAGAATGACATTGTGATGATTCTGATAATTAATTAAAATGGGATTAATCAAGGCCTGGCTGGTGTGATTTAGTTGGTTGGAGCATTGTCCCTTTCACGGAAAGGTTGTGGATTAGAGTTCTGACCAGGGCACATACTTAGGTTGCAGGTTCTATCCCAGGTCGGCGCCTGTATGGGATGCAGCCGATCTGTATTTATCTCATATATTGATATCTCTCTCTCTGCCTCTCTCCTCTCTCTCTCTCTTTCTCTCTCGTTCTTTCTCTCTCTCTCTCCCTTTCTCTCTCTCATCCCCCCTCTATAAATTTTGTAAAGCATATTCTAGGGTGAGGATAAAAAATTGGATGAGTCAGAGATCATGAAACTAAACATCCCTTCATCTAAACATCCACCTTACTTTTTATAAAGGAGATGCTCCTATAACCACATTTTGCTCACAAAAAGCAGTGAGGTGTTGCCTAGAAATGTAATTTTGTGTTAAGGGACAGAAAAGCAGTAATTCCAAATGTCCTACCAGGTGTTTGTATTGCTATCAATGAGTAGATAACTCTGTTTTTCATGTAGGTGGGCTCTTGGGCACCAACATAGTGGCAGAAGGTAAATTTTATTTGTTAATGAATATGTGATAGATATCAATCTTCATTATAATGAATATTGAACCCTGTTGTGTTTGAAGGTGATTTGTGTAAATTATATTGCATTGGGGAAAATTTTGCTTCCTTAATCTATAGCTAGATCATATTATTGATGAAAATTAACATTTGTGTTTGACAGGTGTGCACGTGTGTGTGTGTGTGCCCACGTGTGTACATGTGTTTCATTCATAAGTTACCCACTGAATAACTAACTTCCTTTTGTACCCACAGTCACAGAAAGATATTAAAAGATGTGACAGTGGAGATAATAGAGAGGTAATAAAAAGTAAAGAGACAGAGACAGGACAGAGGAATAAAGCAAAGTGTGATCTCCCACCATTCTTCCCTTGGTCGATGGCACACGAAGGGCTCACCCTCCTGCTAAGGAGGACAATAGTGTAGAACTTTCAGGCAGAGATCTGAAAAAAGTGAGCAAAAGTTACTGGTGCAGGGATGGAGTGACCAGTGTGAAGTAGTGGCCACCTGGACAAGTCAAGAGCATAAGTGTCCCCAACTACACTAGATGATGATGGATGTTGTTGGATATGGACATATTTGGAATTACAAAATCTTGGATACATGAGGAATTGGGGAACTTCATATCAATCTATATTTTGGATTTATTTTAGGGATTACACTGGAAGACAAAGACCAGAATGAGTGAAGAAGCTCTGTCAAGTGAGACTGTGTGTCTACTGGGAGCTTCCCATGCAGGCCCATGAGAGGCACACAACTGTGACACAGAACAACCTAAGACATGCTTCATCTGTGTGCTTTATGAGTTAAACTCAACATCAGAAAAGGTGTTTCAGCCCTGGTTGGTGTGGCTCAGTTGGTTGGGCATCCTCTCTTGCACATAAAGGTTACCGATTCCATTCCCAGTCAGGGCACATGCCCCAATTGTGGGTTCAGTCCCGAGTAGGAGACATGCATGAAGCAGCTGATCAATGTTTCACTCTCACATCAATGTTTTTTTCTCTCCCTCTCCCTTCCTCTCTCTCTAAAACAATCAATTAAAAATTCTTTTTAAAAAAGTGTTTTAGTTTGGAAAAAAGGGCACAATATTACTACCTTCAAGAGAGTGTGCAAAATCTTCAATGCCTATATAGAAGAATGTTTAAGAAAAAGAGTTAATTATGTATGTACATATGTATATAAAGAGAGAAAAAGAGTGAAAAGAGCAGGTTACAAAATGATATGTGCTAAAAGAAGCCAGACTCAAAAGGATCCAGAGATAGGCCATATTTTGTGATTCCATTTATATAAAATATCCAGAATAGGTAAATCCTTAGAGACAGAAAGCAGATTGGTAGTTGCCAGAGGCTTGGGATGAGGGAGCATTAGGGAGTGATTGCTTAATGGGTAAGGAGTTTCCTTTTGGATAATAAAAATGTTCTGGAACTAGATAATGGTGATGGTTGCCAACATTATGAATGCACTAAATGCCACTGACTTGTACATTTTAAAATGGTTAAAATGATAAATTTTTATGAATATTTTATCAACATTTAAAAAAGTATATGCACAGTGTCAATCCAATTTTTAATAAAAATGTCTGAAAATTATATAAGTAGAAATAAACAATATTAATGCAGAATGAGGGTCCACCTGCAGTTTCTGAGGAGGGGGGTGACACTTACGATCTTGCCTTTGGAAGATATTTTCCAGCCTTTTTCTTTGTTGATAATACATTGGGTCTGGCTAAGTGCTATTTATGATTCATTCCACATCTCCAATTTTTTGTACGTTATGTGATATATCAGTGCAAACTTTTCAGAAACAGGTCCAATGAAAAAGGTAGTCAGAAAAACAAAGCCAGTCCAAAGAGATAGAAAGAAATAGTATCTATCAAGAAGAACTTGGAATGTTGCATGGAAATTCAAAATGAAACTGTAGGAAATAATTCAAATGTTAGATTTCAGATGCAAGAAAAGTCATATGAGAAAAAAAGAAAATGTAAGAAGAGCAAGATGTGGAGGAACAAACATGGAATGAAACTGTTCAAAGCAAAGAAGACTCGGGGGACTTATTTAAGGAGAAGCAGTTCCATAAAGGAGAGACAAAAAGGAAGATACAAAGAAGCAGAGCAATAGTGAAGAAAACAAAAAAAAGAAATAGAGGATAAGTATTCCACCAGAGGTGGACTGAAAGCCACACCCAGGCTGAGGGGAAAAGAAGAAAGCCACTTTCCGGAGATAAAGACGACAATATGAAGGGTCACAGGGGGAAAGAGAAAAGTGCATTCAAAGGAAGAGTTTAAAAGCTAAACACAATTTTAAAGTGAGACCACTCAAGAGAAGTAGAAAAATAATCATCGTGGTAGATGAGTTTTGTGGAGATCATGGGGGAGCAAAAAAAAAAAAAAAAGGTGATGACACTGTAGCAAACATTGTGGAAATCAAAGACCATGGGGGAGACTTGGTTCCGAGCCAGGGCAACCAAAGGACCAGAAGTACTAAGCAAAGTGAATTTCTGGCATCACGAGGGTGTGCATGATGAGAGGATAAAGAGATGTCGCTGGCCTAAGAAAAAATATAGAAAGTTTGAGAATTCGGTAAAAAGAAAAATGAATAATGAAGATATTTGTGATGGAATAGTTTTAAGGACAATAAAAGCTATACTTTTTTGTGTGTGTGTGCACAGATGTCAGGGAATGCTGAAGGTCAAAAGTGAAAGTCAAATGAAACAAGAAAAATTCCTAATAAATTAAAATAAGTTATAGCATAGGGCCTACTTGGTAACTGGGTCAAGTACTATTATTCTCACTTTGCATATAGGAAATTAAAACTCAAGAGGTTCTACACAGTTTTCACAATTCCAGGGTCAAAAATTCAAACACTCAGTTCTATGTAACAATAATGTTCATCTAAGTCTTCCTCATATAATAGATTCCCTAAAGATTCCTTTATGATCCTTTTGGTTGATTTTGAATATCATCTTGGAAATGGGTATAAAAGCCCATTTTAAATTTGATATTAATTTTATTACCTGATTCTAGTAAGTTCTATTTTCTGGACCTGCTCGACCGCCAGATACCTCTTCTCAAACTTCCTTCCCTAACATGTTTCAGCCAGTGATACTGCTGCTGTGTGAGCATCTCATGTGTTCCTGGGAGCTAGGACTGTGAACACAGAGTGCACTACCTTATAGAAAAGGGACTATTCTTTATTAATAGCATATGCACTCTGTTGGCTGTTCTAAGCACTGAGCCATCAACTGGCATATTGCTTGCATGGAAGAATGCATTTTTGAGCTCTAAGGCAATGGTCTCAGAAGCAATCATCTAAAACACAATCCATTTATTTCATGTTGAAGGTTGCCTATAAAATATGTCCATCATTTTATCACTTGCTTCTAATTAGATCAAGTGACCTTTGTGGCTATTGATTTCTCTTCTGAATGTTGTCTTATAGGAAAAGTTTAAGATTTTGTTTACATCTATTTTTTGCTGCAGCTACTAGTTCTTTTCAAGAGATTGTTAATGAATATCAATCACTTGACTTGTTTCACTTAGTTTTCACTATGAGCCTCTGAAATAAGTATTATTATTGCTATTAAACAGGTGAAGAAACTGAGGCTCAGAAGGATTGGGTAATTTATCCAGGATCACACTACTTTTAAGAGATAGAAATTAAAATTGATCCCTGCCAATTGATTCCAAAACTATTACTGGATATCTGCAAAATAGAAGCAAAAGGATAAATAAAATGTTTTAGACTAAACCTTTTCATTCATTCATTCAAGAAAGACATACTGTGGAAAAGGCAGAAAAATGACATTACCCTAGCATTATGAAGACGGTGGAAAATTGAATTAGAACAGAGTCCTAGCCCTAGAGGCCTCCAAAGGCCAAAAGGAAGAATAGACTTAAAATCAAATAATAATTAAGTTTGGTACATTTAACCACTTCAGGTGACTTGAGAGGGCTGAGGAAGGCATCAAACAAGAAGTAACACTTTTCCATTTGTTGAGGATAGAAAGCATTTATCAGGAAGATAAGGGGATGATACGAGTGGGGAGGCATGAAATTGCATAGTACTCTTATTGCCTAAATAATTTTCCTGAAATATGCAAGCTAAATTTTATATTTTACTGAAATTTACCTTGAATGTAAAATATCATTTGTGCAGTTTTCTGTTAGCAATTTAAAGGATAACATGACCTTATGATCTTTTGCCCCCTCAGACCACCAAGTCAGGCAAGTTATTCTAAAGAAGGGGCCCTGTCTGCCTGCGTAAGAGAGAATGACGTACAACTCTCCCCAGTAACCTCTGAGGGCAAAAATGAGTTTTGAGAACTTGAGGTTTCTCCTCTGTGAATGTCCGGCACCTCTGAGCTTTGACAATAACAAATTGCCCTGGCTTCAGAATAGTTTCAGGATGCACAACCAATTCTGTCAAGTGCAAGAGAAGGTCACAGACAGACCCATGAAAAAGCCAGAATCATGAAAATATGAGTGTTTGCAGATGAATCAAAGGGAACAGAGAGTGACCCTCTGCTATCACCACTTAATCACTCGGTTAGGTAAAATGCCAGGAGACAAGGATCAGACTAAGCAATTGTGACCAGTAAGGACAAGTGGAATCAGCATAAATTTATCATAATTAAATCATCATCATTAGTAACTCTGAAGTCTATTCATGTCAATGTACTGAGCACAGGTACCTGTGGATGATTAAAAAGGCATAGTTTATAGCTCTAGATACTACCTGAGTGAAGAAAATACCATATTTCTTTAGCTTTATATTTATATATTTATTATTTAAGTGTAAAAGAGTAATAGGTACACTGTTATTTAATGCTGACATGTAAAGATCACTAGCCTATATGGCAAATCCTTTGCATTTAGAGAGCTAACATTTTCAGTATTTCCTATTTGTTGTTGTTACTCAATTTTCACGAACTTTAGACTACTTATTTATCAATGTTTTATTGTCTTTATATCACTATATATATACACACATTTATCATTTAAACCACTTTTAAGTGTACATTAAGTACATTCCCAATATCATGCCTCCATCATCACTACCCACTTCCAGAATTTTTTATATCTCAAACAGAAACTCTGTAGCAATAGCTTCCCATTCCTTCCTCCCTCCAGCACTTGGTAACCTTTATTAGATTTCCTTAGACATTTTATTTTGCAGAAATAATTCAAATTCACAAGCTGCAAGGCTGATGTAGAATGTCACTTGAGAAGTGACTGAGTCCAGTTAATGTTGACCGTACCTATCTCAATTCAGCTGTGTTAGCCTTTTCTCGTGTATCATATTGATTGTGAATTTGGAGACCTTTGAAAAGTTCAAATTTTATGCCATTTGGATATTAGGGGCCTATTCATTGGTTATTTCTTAATAGGCTTTCAACCCTAGTTGAACGCATACCCACAGACCAACATGTAAACATGTGCACACATCAACATAAAACTCTATTGATCTCTCCATGTAAAAATAGTATTCCCTGTGCCACATGAGTTGGTAACTGGAAATTGTTTCTTTTTCTAAATTGCAGATTACAGCTACTAAGAGTGTCTCAGAATATTACTGAAGTATCTCATTGGGATGTCGAGTGTGACTCGACACGGTTAGCATCGGTAGCAGCAACAATAATTTGAAATATAAAAAAATCCAAATAAATAAGTTTGTATGAAAAGAAACTCCAGTTTTTTATTCTACTGCTGCACTTTGTAAAATCTGGGGTATTTAAAAAATTAAATCCCGAGTAGAATAAAGGAATCGAGAAAAAAGCAAGCGAGTGCAAAGGGTTAAGAAAACAAACATCTATTAAAATGAAAAAAAAAATTAAAGATTACATTGGACCTTTTAAATTTGAGCCAGAGAGAGGACCTTGCGTCTAGAATAAAAACAAAGCAAAACAAAGCAGAACCATATAGAAGGTTCCCAAAGTTGGGGTAAAAGATAAGTATGCAATAAATAAGAAATGCCAGTTTAAAATGAAGGGGGAACGGCTTGTCATCTCTGCAGAGAAGTTTTATATCTCAACTCACTGTGTTGGAAATATCAGAACATATGGGGATTTTAAAAAAATGGAATGAAGGGGGATTAATGGAAAAACAATTTTATCTGTCAAGATCATACAAAGCAAACAAAAAAGCAAGCAAACCAAAGCGACTGTAAAGGGCATATTCATCAATAATCTTGGCTGGGTTTTAAAGGTGCACGGATGCCACAAAAACATCTCCATCATCACATAAATATAATTTCATTGTTTATCTGAGTTGGGGATGACATTTATTGCCTCACACACTCCCTTTTAAAGCATCATGTTTACTTATCTAGCAGTGTTTTTCAGAGCGTTTGCATTTGGAAAAGAACACCTCCCACATCTTTGCTAAATCTTAAATAAATTATGCATTAAATCATATTTTTGGCTATGAAACATTTTGTACTAGGGACAACAATTTAAACCCATACCCAATATTGGATATATCTACTAATAATTTACGAAAAAATTGCTTGGATACCACTGTCTACAGTTCATGAATTTATAGTGAAACATGATTAAATGAATCCACAACTAGGAATCGAGCTATTGAACAAGCGTCCATTCACCAAGATGGCCTATAAGAATAATTGGATCTTCTAAAGGAAAACATTTGTTAAGCAAATCAATCAAATCCATCTAGTCTGACACAACTGATCGTTTCATTCCTGCATAAAATGAGATTTATGTTACATGAATATGTATTTGAATCAGAGAAAATATGATAGAAAGAATGCAGTCATTAAACAAGGGCTCTTTTAATACATGGTTGACAGTGGTAAGGAGTTGAAATGTCTGTTAATACAACTCCAAGACAAAGTCAATTCTGTGCCAGTTAAAATTATGTAACTGATGACTGACTTTATTGCTTCCTAATTTAAATTTACTTGAAATATGTTCTTATTATCAGAAGAGTATCCTAGAAGATAGAACACATGATATAATAATATACCCACATAATGAGGATGGTAAAATTAAGAATGTTATTTAAATAGAAACAAGAAAAATTGAAAAGTGATAAATAGACATAGTAGTGTCCAGCCACCAGCTTTACCTGATCAAACTAAAGATTCCTTTAGGACCAGGCTAATTCTCAAAAGAATTTTAGGAAAGTTCCCACAATCTACAAAAATAATGGTGCCACGAACCATAGAAGAAACCTCATATTGTAGTGGTATAAAATAAAAGTGTCAAAGAACCCACACTTTTGATTAGTGACTCAACCTTGCTGTTACAGAGTCAATTTACATATATGTGTCTGACTAATGTGTGCATTTCCTCTTATGTATATAGATGTCTACATATCACAGTAACTTTTGAAAAGTAGGCATCATTCACCTTAATTGCCTGAACTTTTATGTTTAGGTCAACATTTTAGTTATTCATATTGACAAATTTAAAAATTGTATTTAGAAACCCATCAACAACTTTCCATATTAAAATTTCTGTTCATCTTGCATGTTTTCATAATTGTGAGATTATTTCAGAAGTTAATGAAATATCACCATTAGTCTCTTTGCTTTTCTATGGATGGTTTTTTCTACTTTATCACCTTATTTCATGAATTTATGTGAATGTTCTTATCTAGGGATAGATTCTTTCTTTCATTCTTTAATTTGGAAGACTGTGTCACTGTCTTGCCTTTAACATCTTTTGAAATCTTCATGTTGAGTAACCGTCCTTAAGCAGCCAGCCAGGCATCCAACAGGCAGTTTGTTCTTATAGCATGTCCTTCATGGCCTGCACATCCAGGAATGATTAGTCATCTTTTCTTTATTTCTTTTCTTTTCTGTTTTTATTTTTTAAATATTTTTATTGATTTCAGAGAGAGAAACATCAATGATGAGAGAGAATCATCTATTGGCTGCCTCCTATATGCCCCACACTGGGGATCGAGCCCTCAACCCGGGCATGTGCCTTGACCAGGAATCAAACCATAACCTCCTGGTTCATAGGTCGAAGCTCATATTGCCTGAACTGAGCTACACCAGCTGGGCTCTTTTCTGTTTTAAAATCAAAGCATATCTCTTGAAAGGCAAAAATGATAAGAATCACTGAAGAACTTCAAGTGTTTATGCATGAAGCAGACTGAACTTGGTTATTATCAAGTCTTGAAAAGATGAAGTTTGAAAGTCAGAAATACTTGCTAACACAGGGTCAGCACCATGGTTAGAAATTTCTACGTGGTGTTAATACAAGATAGGTGCATCCATTCCTGGCAAAATTGCTTTAATATTAACATCAGATATCTTAAAACCTCCCTCTGACAAATCACCTAAAAATGCTGGATGAGATTAATAAGGTGGAAAGAAAGGAAGGAAGGAGAGGAGAGGAGAGGAGAGGAGAGGAGAGGAGAGGAGAGGAGAGGAGAGGAGAGGAGAGGAGAGGAGAGGAGAGGAGAGGAGAGGAGAGGAGAGGAGAGGAGAGGAGAGGAGAGGAGAGGAGAGGAGAGGAGAGGAAGGAAGAAAAGCCCAGAAGCCAAAATCTAAGAAGAAGGTAAAGTACAGCAGATGCCCTCGTTGGCCCTGGAGAAGGCTGCCTTGGGGGCTGAGAATCTAGTGCTCAAAGGCTTGGGGTTTTAATGGCCTTTGGCAGAGATGAACCCTGCACCTGTGTAAGGTGGAACAAAAATCCACACTGAAACTCTCCAAACCTGGAAGACTGGGGTATTGACTATTTTGATCACTGATATAAACTCTGTGTGTCTTTACACCAAAGATATGTTGGCCTTTATTAAAATTTCACAAATTGTGTAGACTTGTCAAAAAAATCCATTATTTGAAATTATGTAAATTTTCAATGAATAAATTATATTAAAATAAAGGTAATAAATATTCAACATGCTTTCGTTTCTAATTACTTATTGAGTTTTTACTATTACCTATGTGTTTGAGGTTATTTCCATCGTTATCTCTTTGGTGGAAATACTACATAAAGGTGGTGGAATTCTGTGCATTTCTTCCAAACTCTGTGTTCAGTAATGACACACTGATACCTTGAAATAGGGCCAGGGGTCCTCAAACTTTTTAAACAAGGGGCCAGTTCACTGTCCCCCAGACTGTTGGAGGGCCGGACTATAGTTTAAAAAAAACTATGAACAAATTCCTATGCACACTGCACATATCTTATTTTGAAGTAAAAAAATGAAATGGCAAAAACACCCGCATGTGGCCCGCGGGCCGTAGTTTGAGGACGCCTGAAATAGGCCATGATATGAGTATTATAGTATGGAAATTGGTAAGTGCTAGAGGCTTCACTTACTGCTTTGTTGATTATCTAGACTTACGAAACTGATGCAAAATTTTATTAACAATGAAGATTCAACTTACAAGTGTGGCATGTCTATAGCTATTATATTGTGAGAAGTACAAAAATTTGACTATCTGAAATCTATCTTATCACATTCAGTAGTCACATGATTGATAAACAAATATAATTCTAACATACAGTCATCTTTGTTACTTGTGGACAAAAACAAAAATACCAACCAACATTCCTGTTGGAACTATACTCATCTGTCAGTTGCAACTACAGGCAGGCTATAAGTGCACGGATTTGGCAAAAAAAAAAATCAATGAAAGTGAAAGACAATATTCAAATGGATAATGGTCAGACTGTATGTGACAACAGAACTCTTGTAGCAATCCGCCCAGAACATTCAGGACTTGGTCAATGTCTCCCAGCTTCCCTATTTCACCCTGCCTTCCAAAAGAGGACAAATCAGAGAAAGAAAAATAAGCTCCCTGAACTAATTGCATAAAATGACCCCTCTGGTTAGCCCACCTCCAGCTTCACCATGCCAACTACTTCCAATCAGAGCATACCTGAAACATTCCGTTCTATTTTTATTGTAAAGCTTTCCCCCTGCCCTAAATTGAACACTTTGAGTCTGCCAAATGCCAGTGATGGCTGACTCCCAGCTCTGAATAGAAAGGCTCAGTTTATTCTCCTTTAGGGTGTCTGCTCATTTCCTCACAAGTGACCTACGAGAATCAACTGGCCATATGGAACTTAAAATTAAGGTATTTCATATTTTCTTATTATTTGTAATAGGTGTACTATCCTTTGTTATCAGTAAAATTTATAATAAGCCTATGTTTGTGTATATATAAACATATATATCTATATATGTATATAGATAGACATTTCTATATATACGCTTTTTTTTTTCCAAAGCACTGGTTATTAGGCATTTACCAGCATACCACAGGGCTTATACTCCAGGAGATATGGATTAGGGAAAAAAAAAATGACCCACTGGCACAAGTGAAAACCATAGGCTCTGAGCAGAAAAAGACAAACAAATCAGACTCCCCAGAAAATTTAAATTGGGTCTGGGCTCATTGGAGTTTGGAATGCAAGTTCATATACACATGTGGTCCCAGGATACTTCCTCCAAAGGGTCCTGGTCAGTGATGCCCCTGAACAATCTTGTGGAAGCCAACACAAATCCTTTTTGGAGGGACACATCCAAATTCCAATTCACTACAGGTATCAGTAAAATTTATAATAAGCCTATGTTTGTGTATATATAAACATATATATCTATATATGTATATAGATAGACATTTCTATATATACGCTTTGTAGGTGTAGCCCTGCTGAAGATAAGCACATAATAAAAATTCACCTCAACCCTGGTTAAACAAGTATAATGAACAACAGGATTCATTCCTCTAACAACTGTGAGTTACAAGTAATAAGACCTTGAAAAATAAGACCATGGAAAACATCTTTACTGAAATTCCTTACATATAGGGTACACAAGGGGTGTTTTTTAATTGTTTGTTTGTTTAAATGCCTAGTGACTGTAAAACAAGCAAAATAAAACTGAGCTATCTTATGTTTAAATTAGGTCCTTCTGCAAATTGCCAAGATATTAGAAGAAACTGAAATATGTTTTAGCTTAGAGAGACTTGCTGCAATTATAAAAGTCCCTTATACAAAGGAACTTCACTGGGAGGAGAACCAAGTAGGACCAGCAGATACTGCATGGAAGCCTAGTTGGGGGAGCAGAGTAGGGGTCAGTGGGATTCTTTGTGATGAGAGAGCTCAGGTGTGGGATTTGCGACTGATTCTATATTTCAGGAAAAATGACATTCATAAAATATATTTCAATCAATCATAAAATGTATTTCAATCAAACCACAGAACTGTGATAAAGACAAGATTATTAATGTACAAGAGATTAGCGCCCCCCCCCCCCCCCCGGCAACATCTTTAGCTATTCCCCCTAACTCATCCTTACATAAAAGTTAGAGCAGATTCTTTGGGCTTTTTAATACCAGAGAGCAGAACAGTAACGAGAAACAAGACTGGAGAGACAGGGAGAGAGAATAAATTTTAAATAGGCTCTTGGAGCTTGGGTATGAGAGCACGTAGGTATCTTTCAAATGGGTTCAGACCACTGGTAAAGTGTATGTGTCTCTTTATTCACCCAACAGATTGTACGTAGCTTAAGGCATGGGTTCATAGAAACAGACTCTGGGGCAGAAATTTGATTGCAGCAGGTTTATTGACAAGCAAGAGAGTGGATAAACAGGACTGGGCAGAGGTCAGAATTGAACTGCAATGTGGTTGCAATGAAGACCTTAGCCTATCCTATGAGGAACTCTGCTACTGGGATGCATGTGATTCTACTTAATGAAGTTATGCACCGGAGGGTGAGAGTGAGATGATAAATGTGCCTGTTTAATTCCCTTACCAATGTATCAGTTTTGAGTGTCTCTTCTTATGTGAGTATCTCAAGGGGTTAAGCCAGTTTCTTGAGCCATTTGACTCTGACTCTAAGTAATTCTTTACTACCTTTAGACATTACTTCCTTTCTAAGACTGGATTCTGTGCAGACTATAGTATGCATAGAATTGTATAGCGATAGAGAGAGAATCCATTATTCACTCATTTAACAATATTTATTAATTGTCCTTGCCTTAAGCTACGTACAATCTGTTGGGTGAATAAAGAGACACATACACTATACCAGTGGTCTGCAAACCCATTAGTCAACAGAGCCAAATATCAACAGTACAACAATTGAAATTTCTTTTGAGAGCCAAATTTTTTAAACTTAAACTTCTTCTAATGCCACTTCTTCAAAATAGACTTGCCCAGGCCGTGGTATTTTGTGGAAGAGCCACACTCAAGGGGCCAAAGAGCCGCATGTGGCTCACAAGCCGCAGTTTGCCGACCACTGGCCTAGGTGGTGTGACGCCCTCGCGTGATATCATCACAAGATGGTAGGCAGGGAGGGCAGTTGTGGGTGATCAGGCCAGCAGTGGAGGGCAGTTGGGGGCAACCAGGACTGCAGGGGAGGGCAGCTGGGGGTTATCAGGCCAGCAGGGGAGGGCGGTTGGGGGCTACTGGGCCTGCAGGGGAGGGCAGTTGGGGGTGAACGGGCCAGCAGGGGAGGGCAGTTGGGGGCGATTGGGCCGGCAGGGGAATAATTAGGCATCAATCAGGCTGGCAGGGGAGGAGTTAGGGGGTGATCAGGCTGGCAGGCAGAAGTGGTTAGGGGCAATCAGGCAGGCAGGCAGGTGAGCAGTTAGGAGCCAGTGGTCCCAGATTGTGAGAGGGATGTCCTACTGCTGGTTTAGGCATGATCCCTGATTGGAGAGGGTGCAGGCTGGGCTAAGGGACACCCCCCCTTCGTGCACAAATTTTGTGCATTGGCCCTCTAGTATTTTATAAGTAGCTGTGGTTGGCAACATCTAAAATGGCCCCCAAAGATATCTACCTGGTATTCATACCCTTGTGTAACCATTCCCCTTGAGGGTGAACTGAACATAGTAACTTGCTTCTGATGAATAGAATATGGCAAAAGTGATAGTATATCTCTTCCATGATTAGTCTATCACTTCCAAAGAGCCATGGCTTCCTTCTCACTCACCCTCTTGCTCGTGTACTTTGTGGAAAAGAAGTTGACATGTTTTGAACTGACCCGTGGAGAAGCCCACACAGCAAGGAACTACAGGAATGCTGCAGCCAAGAGCTGATGGGCACCTGATACAACAGTTCGTAAGTGAGCTTGGAAGCAGATCCTTCCCCAGTGGAGACTTCAGCTGAGACCACAGATTTAGCTGACACCTTGACTGCAGTCTGGGGGGAGACCCTGAGGCAGAGGCACACAGCTAAATTTCAACTGGATTTCTGACCCATGCAAAGTTTGAGACAATAAATGAGTGTTGTTTTCAGCTACTAAATTTTGGTGTAATTTGTTACACAGCAATAAATGACTAACTTAGCATGCTACCTTTTGTAAAATACTTTCTACTATCATCAATGAGGATAGTGAGTTATTTCCTAGTAGGACAAGGTTTCTCTTTTTAAATAAGATATTGAACTTCGTATCCAGCCTAGACTTAGGCATTTTCTTTAATGTTCCAATACTTTTCCTGAGTATGGCTGAGCAGCCCGATGGCATTGTGTAAAAACATTTCTGTACACCAAGTACCTCTAAAGAAAGATTTTACTAATACAAGGGTCAGAACCAATATTATCAACATTTTACACCATACTAAAGTTCAGTATATTTTTAAAGGCCATTTTAAATATACTTTTTAAAGTCTGGGGTCCAGCTGGCATGGCTCAGTGGTTGAGGGTTGACCTATGAACCAGAAGGTCACAGTTCAATTCCTGGTCAGAGCACATGCCCGCGGTCACTGGACTTGATCCCCGGTGGCAGGGTGTGCAGGAGGCAGCTAATCAATTATTCTCTGTCATCACTGATGTTTCTATCTCTCTCTATCTCTTCTTCCCTTAAATAAATAAAAAATACATATTTAAAAAAATAAAGTATGGGGGTTAGCCAAGTTAAGAATATATTGTCTCTTCTCTAAGATAAGACCCTGGAGACCTGGGACAATGTTCTACAAAAGAGTTTATATTTAAGTTTCTATTTTGATGAATATACTATTTCTTAGATGGTCTTATTAGTGTTTGGATGATTGGCATATCAAATCTCTCTAAGGACAGGCAAAGCAGTTGCACAAAAACATGCCTTGGTTCCTTCATGTGGAAGAAGTTGATATTTTGACTACTTCAGAAATCAGTCAACTATTCCACGTTTTATACAAGGTTTTGAAAATAAAAACAAAATCCACTACTGACTAGTGTCAAAATACATCTTGGGAGCAGTTTGTACAAACCATTGGCTTGTACCCTAATCATAAGCCACAATTCACATCTCTCTGATGAATGTACATGATGGGTCACTGAATCTGAAAAATATGAAGTTATCAAGTTATAAGGGATGTCAGTGATCACATAATATAATCAGTCACTCACACCACCCCCTCCATTTTACAAATGAAGAAAATTTCTTGCATCCATAGGTCAGTACTCTAATATACTACTCAGTCTCTATCAATTAATCAGAAAATATTAAAACCTTGACTTCTATTTTAACTTGCTGTTCAATCATTTTTTATTATTGGACTTAACAGAAGTTTTCTATGGGTTATTTTAGACAATCAGTGTGTTTACCATATCAAGTATGACAGACCTTTGTCTTGGAGCACATCTTTTAGGACCTGTGGCCCTTGTCTAATGATAGTGTTTTATAAGAATGTTAAGAAATGAGATTAATTTAATGTACTACTAATTACATATCAAAAATTCTTCTTGATTTTTACTTTTTATTTTGAAAAATGCCTAACATGCAGAGAAATAGGGAGAATGTCCATGTACCTATCATTCAGCTTCTATAATACTAATAAAAGGGTAATATGCTAATTAGACTGGATGTCTTCTGGATGAAATTCTGGACATCCTTCCAGACAAAGCCGGGCATGGGTGAAGCTGCCCCCAGTTCCCGGCACCTGTGGCCGGCCTGGGCAAAGCCGGCCCAGGCCCCAGGTGCCTGCGGCCGGCCAGAGGGAGGGAAGCCCGGTTCTGGTGCCTGAGACCGGCAGGAGGAGGGAAGCCTGGGTCCCAGGTGCAGGGGCTGAGGCAGAGGTGGTTAGGGGCGATCAGGCCAGCAGGGGAGCAGTTAAGGGCAATCAGGCAGGCAGGCAGAGGGGTTAAGAGCCAGAGGTCCCAGATTGCAAGAGGGATGTCTGACTGCCAGCAGTTGGACATCCCCCGACTGGCACACACCTGGAGAGAGTGCAGGCCAGGATGAGGGACCCAGCCCCCATGCACGAATTTCATGCACCGGGCCTCTAGTTATTAATAAAGGTAATCTCCCTGTCTCTCTCCAGTTGTCCTACCACAGTTGATTGTTTTAAATCAAATCCTAGATATCTCTTTATTTTATCCACAAATATTTTAGTATTTGTTGATAAGAGATAAAGACTCTTAAAAGAGTATAAACACAATACCATTATTATACTTAAAGTACCTCCTCAATATTCTGAGTGCTCAGCCTTTAATTGTATTTTAAGCATATTTTACAGTTTATTTGTTCAAATGAAGATATAAATAGGGTTCACACATTTCCTTTGTCTGATAGGGCTCTTTAAATCTATGACAGTTCTTTGCTCATCCATATTTTGTACTATTTCTTACAACTGATATTTAAATCTATGGGCATCATCCAATTCAGATGTGATTCATTATGCCTAATATCTATTTATCTGTCCAAACATCCATCCACACTAATTCTAGTACCTCCTCTGAAAGGCTACAGAAGTTTTCTCTGCTACAAAATTTAAAAATTCCAGAGAAAGTGGGGAAAGAAACATTAATGTTCCTATTCTCATATTTTTTTTAAGTAATGGCTTCTATTACAGTAAAAAAAATGCATGTGAAAAAAATAAAGTTAAGAAACTACTAATCATGAAGGAGAATTTTAAAGTTCAACAGAGATATATGAAAAATGTTTAAATATTAATGCAAGGTAGAAAATAATAAGAATCAAAAGAGAGGTCAAAAATAGTTTTAAGAATGCAGAGCAAAGATAGAAGAATTGTTTTCTTTCCATTATTTTGCATAAGTTGTACATATTATTCTTAGTCTACATAAGAGAATAACATTAAAAATTAGCATCCACAATAACCATAACTATGACACTGAACTATATAAGTTCTGGTAAGGTATTTTGTGCATCTGTGCCTCAGTTTCCCCTTTGTAAAATGGACAAACTGTTTATATTCCAGTTTTTGTGAGTATACAATGAGATAATGTATGTGATACATTTAGCGGTATGTATCTGCCCATTAACATTCAATTTTTAAAAAGACTAGTGTCCTTAAAATGTTGGCGCTTCTGTTTTGTTATGGCTCACCTGTCACTTCAGCTAAAGTGAACTGAGATAAAGAACTGAAAAAACATAACTCTAAGCCTTTGTTGGAAATGTTTTTTCATTTCCTATGTAAAATCAAGCTATTAACATACAATGCAGGCTGCCAAAATTCTGGTTTTACATTAAACAATTTTATATTTTTACATGTTTTTAATATATATTGGTAAGACAATGCTTTTTCTCCAAACATTAGAGAAAATTTTCTATCTTTTGACAGTCTAAACTATTCAGGCATGCCAAATGCAAAGAGAATCAAATATTTTCAGACATGTTCAATTGCTCCTTTGTTTTTAATTGCCAGTCAGTCAGGACACAACAGCAAGATCCCTTTTCGTAAAGCCTGTTTCTTCCTTGCAAAAAAAGTCCTGTTCCATTCCTTTTTAATATGTGAGTTGAATGCTTTTAATTTAGAATCTGTCACCTTCATAACCTCCCAAAGCTGGCAGATCATCAGGGAGGCTTTTCTTTGTCATTCAATTTTCTGATGCCCTTCTACATTTCTCTGTTTTTCTTTGTCTGAAAAACCTCAGCCATTGGAATTTCATATTATGATCACCATTTTCCACTACCCCATTTTATGTTTCTAATTTCATTAAAAAAAACAATTAATTATTAGAATAACATGGTAGGCTCTCTAAAACATTAAGCATGTATGAACATTAAGTTTATGAGACAGCCATCTCTGGCACTTCAAACTTAACTCTACAAATTCAGAAAGAACCATTTTGGAGTTCAAATTAAACTGAAATGAAACTGGTTAAATTTAAGTAATATTTTAGGCTTTAATGCTTAAGTGCATTATTTATGAGCTAAAAGTAAGTAGCAGTTAAAAACCAATTCATTTTTTAATTCAGCTTCAATTGGGCTTGTTTCTGTTTCAAAGTTTTGTTTGATTATTATTGTGAAAAAGTGGCTATATTTTTATTAATTTTTAAAAAAGACATTTGAGATATTATATTAGCATTAGAATAAACTTGCATGCCAAGGAAAGCATCTTAAAGGATTGGTTTCCACAATCTACACCAAGAGACCTTTTGTGTGTATGTGCGTGTAAAACTACTTGAGAGTATTATAATTTCTTTTTTAAGCAAGGCAATCCTATATCCATAAAATTCTTTAAAAATTTAAAGTGACTCACTGGGCCCGGCCAGAGTGGCTCAGTGGTTGAGCATTGACTTATGAACCAGGAGGTAATGCTTTTTTAAAAAAAATATATTTTTATTGATTTCAGAGAGGAAGGGAGAGAGCTAGAAAGATAGAAACATCAATGATGAGAGAGAATCATTGATTGGCTGCCTCCTGCACATCCCCCACTGGGGGGATCAAGCCCACAACCTGGGCATGTGCCCTTGGCTGGAATCGAACCTGGGACCCTTTAGTCAGCAGGCCAGCGCTCTATCCACTGAGCCAAACCGGGTAGGGCAGGAGGTAATGTTTTGATTCCAGGTCAGGGCACATGCCAGGGTTGCAGGCTCAATCCCTAGTAGTGGGCGTCCAGGAGTCAGCTGATCAATGATTCTCTCTCATTGATGTTTCTATCTCTTTCTCCCTCTCCCTACCTCTCAATATATTTTAAAAGTGACTCACTGGAAAAAAAAATTATGTATTGAATTCTGTATGTATTTTTATCAGCACTCTTTCTTAGAAGTTATATTAAAAGATTATAATATATACAGATATCAAATCATAAGGTTGCACACCTCAAACTTGTATAAGTCTATAAACCACTTTTACCTTAATAAAAATGGTAATGATATTATATATAAGACTGCTCAACTTTTTTTGAGTATTACATATACTTGGAAACCTCTGTTCTCCATGTATTTTTTAAGACTATAATTTCTGACTGTAGATAAATATAGAACTAATTCAGGGGTGTCCCAGTCAGATTCCAAAAGACATCCCTCCATGTGTTTAATGATAAGACTGATTTGATGGCTGACAGGAGTCCTTTGCCACTGTGCAGCTGACAACACTTGTTGAAAGGCTGTTCTTGAGTATAATGAACACTTGGCTGTTCCTCCAAATTTCCACTTCAACCTGGGCTACTAACCTGAATCAAGGATATTTTTGACGATAGTTATAAATAAACATATATGAAGTAGTACAGCAGTTTGACATCTAGGCTTGAACAAAGTCACTGTCCCATGTAATTTCCACCAGGAAAGAAATCACTGGGACAGAAAATATATGTGATAGCACAATGTGGAGCTGTCATGTCAACTCAGTGTCAGTCTCTGGCTCACCAAGGCAACACCTCCTCTCTCCCTCTGTCTTGTGCCTTCGCTACCACCTTCTTGTCCATTTGCACGGATCACTGGACCTGACAAATAGTAATGATGGTGAATAGCATTAAGAGGCATCTTGCCCACCTAGTAACCACAACATATCTGATGGGTTTCTAATCTTATGATGTGGCGGGAAGTAGTATGCCAGTACTTCTAAGTCATATATATTGCATTGTAGGCATTGTCTTGTGAGCATAGCTATGATGCTCTTCAATCACTGAAGATGATTTATGCAGCTGAAAACCCACCTGTGGTTCCTACTGAATGAGATTTCTGGGTAGGACTCTCATTTTTTTTCTTATGACTTTCCTTATTGAGTTTTATTTTAATGCAGCGGGATAAGTAAATAAGCCATTTCATTTTCTTATTTCCCATTCCATGAAATGTTTTTCAAGTAACTCGATTACTGTTCAAAACCAATATTTGAGCAGGTGTATAATGTAATTAAAATTTCATAAAACTGCTATAATCATAGTAACTTAGTAATAAGCAACACTATTTATCACACAAAATATTTCTTTGGATTTCTAATGTGTACTTTATTTAGCTAACTCAGTAATAAAATTATATAAATACACACATCTGTACACACACACACACACACACACACACACACACACACACACAGTTCCTTTAAAGAATTTTGTTCTTTAAAGGGTTCACTTTGCAATCAGTATTTTCCCCTAAGAAAGAAATCAATCTTTTATTGCATTTTGGTCTATGGATGACTTAATAGGGTGAAGGCAGAGATGGCTAAATTCCATTTATATTTTTTGAATAAGATGACATTTCATCCCAGAACGCTATATGGCATCCTGTGATTTAATGTGTAAGTGAATGGCATTGAAATTCTTATTCCTCTACAACAATGATTTTCAACAAGTGTGTTGGGGCACACTGGTGTGCTGCAAGAACTTTTAAAACATGAAATACTTGCTTGGCCAGCAAGGCTCAGGGGTTGAGCGTCAACCTATGAACCAGGAGGTTACAGTTTGATTCCCGGTCAGGGCACATACCCAGGTTTCGGGCGCGATCCTCAGTGTGGGGCGTGCAGGAGGCAGCCGATCCATGATTCTCTCTCATCATTGATGTTTCTATCTCTCTCTCCCTCTCCCTTCCTCTCTGAAATCAATAATAAAATATATATATTTTTAAAATCACACAGGCATGTTCAAGAGTAAACAAACCACACCATGGTGAAACTAGTGATTAGATGAGACTCTTAATTTAAAATGTATCTATCAAAGACATAGGGGATATTATTATATTTTGAAGTGTATTACGCTAAGTGTTTTTGCCAAGGTCTGATTACCTGAGATACAACCTGTGGGATGTGAAGCTATTTGCTACTCTGTGGCCTAACTGAGATTTTATGAAATGGACAGACTCCCGAGAAGTGGCAAGGGTTTATATATTTCATTAATTGGCCTTAAAACTCTACAAAGATCTTGATTTTATTTTTAATCCTCACCCAAGGATATTTTTCCACTGATTTTTAGAGAGAGTGGAACAGAGAGGGAAAGACAGAGAGAAACATTGATGTGAGAGAAACACATTAATAGGTTGCCTCATGCATGTGCCCTGACAAAGTTCCAGGCAGGGGAGGAGACTGCAACTGAGACGCATGCCCTTGATCGGAGTTGAACTCAGGACTTTTTCAGTCTGCAGGCCAATGCTCTCTCCACTGAGCAAAACCAGATAGGGCAAGATCTTGATTTTTAAAAATTGGTTGCTGCAATAATTTGTCTTACTATTGGAGTTAAAAATAAAATACAACGTTTCATTTATACTTGTTTATAATATATTCTGAAAGGCTCTGAAAAGGCACAGACAACGCCAATTGTTACTATTTACTAAGTGCTAATAACAGTATTAAGGAGAACTAACATTTATTAAGTGGTACTGTCCTGAGTGTTTACATATATAATCACATTTACATAAATGTATCTCATTTACATTGCAATTACATACAACAACCCTCTATGAGGTGTACTATTATTATTCCCATTCCACACATGGAAAAAAATAAAAACAAAGAAACCACCTGAGGCCCAGAGAGATGATGCCACTGGTTATGGATGCTCCAGTGAGTGGTGAAGCCAGGTTTAGTGCCAGGTATTTGGACTCTGGATTCAGGAATCTTAATATAGATTCCAAGGCTTTTTCAATCTCACCACTATTGTCCTTTAGGGAGGATACAGGGAAGGGGAGGATACAAGTAGGTTTAGAGTTGTGAATATATGAAACAGAGTTTATTCTTGTATTATTATTTATTCATTATCATATTATTTTCCACACCAACAACTGTAAGCCTCCTCTTGCCCACCCTGTATTTCTATGGGACAGGGAGCTGTCATGAGGATAGGATGTTTAGCAGCATTCCTAGGATCTTCCAACTAGATAGCACTGGCACACTCTACCCCCACCCCACCCTTGAGACCTCACTGGGGAGCAGAATTGCCCCTTGAAAACCACTGTCCCGTGCTTAACTGACTATCTGTTACATGTACCAAGTGCATGTGAGCAGGAGATGCCTTACAGAAGAGGTGTGGCAACAGAAGCAACTCCAGGAGCTGAGGGAGGCGAGAGAACCAACTCTCTTCCCGAACCTCCAGAAGGAACCGGGCTGCCAACACGTTGGCTGAGCCCAGAAGTTCCTATTTTGGACCTCTGACCTCCTGGATTGTAAGAAAATAAATTTGTTTTGTTTTAAGCCTCAGAAAATTTGCTATCATGGCAGTAGAAAAGGAATACAGGTTTTGGTCAAAATTCACTATTATTCTGTCATGTAGGTTTTCTTATTCTTATTTCATTGATTAGGCAACTGCAAATTAGAAACTTGAAATTATTTGCCCAGCATCCCAAAGCCAGAAAGGGTAGAACCCAGATTTAAAACCAGGATACCTTACTGCAAAACCTTTTTCTAATCACTGCGGTGTGTTCCACTCCTTTCCCCAATACCCCCACATAATAGAATTTATTCAATCCCAACTATATGAAGATTTAGAACATGGATAACATTCTTGGGAAGGGGGCCAGTCTGGAAACAAACATCCCTTGAAAAATGTTTTGAAAAAAATATTAAAGGCAATCTTCCCTTTTCACTTTAACTGTTTGTTATACTTGAGAGGGATCTGGTGGTTTTTATGTCAATATGGGATAGAGATTCTTGGAGATTTGGAGTGAAAGGAGGAAAAAAACCCTCAGTCAATGCAGACCAATGTGAAGACCTGTACTACCATTGATGCTGATCTTTTCTTAAATTCTTTTAATCCTCACCTGAGAACATGTTATTTTTAGAGAAAGGAAGGGAGAGGGAGGGAGGGAGGGAGGGAGGGAGGGAGGGAGGGAGGGAGGGAGAGAGGGAGAGAGAGAGAGAGAGAGAGAGGGAGAGAGAGAGAGAGAGAGAGAGAGAGAGAGAGAGAGAGAGGGAGAGAGAGAGAAATTGATAGGTTACCTCCTTTCCGTACACCCCCATTACCAGGGATTGAATCTGCAACCCAGGTATGTGGGAATCAAAACCATAACTCTCTGGTGTGAGAGACGACACTTCAACCAAACCACCCAGGCAGGACAATGCTGATCATTTTGACAGGCCTATTCATTTCTAAACTTGTATAGGCACTTATCTGCATAAAATTCCTCCAACAAAAAATCTATGTAACAGCAAGAAAACTCAGGCTTGCAATCAGCACTCTTTTAGCATTATGATTAAGCCGCAGATTAATGTGACCTATGTGCCCTGTTTGCATGACAATTAAAATACTGAAAAATACTATACAAATACATCCTTGAATGAAGTCATATGCTATTCAATAAACATGTTCACATTATGCAACGGCCTCATTATCAGAAATACATTTATAAGTTATTTACATTTCTAAATATTAGCTTCTAAAATTAGTGTCTACAATCTATCTTTTTTTCCCATTCTCGAGTCACCTTCCCACTTTGGATGGCCCTATAACACAGTGATCAAGAACATGGACTTTTGACTGGGAGAGCTCCCAGGCCTCAAGCCTGAACCTACTAGCTGTGACACGCTGATCACAATATTGAACCACTTTAGGCTAAAGTTTCCTCATCTGCCAGACAGACATCATTACAGATCGTGCCTCAGAGGGAGGGGGGATGATTCTCCAGACAACACAACGACACATTTAGCACAGTGTCCGATTACTCTAAGACAGTGGTCGGCAAACTCATTAGTCAACAGAGCCAAATATCAACAGGACAACGATTGAAATTTCTTTTGAGAGCCGAAAACCGACTTCTGCGCATGGGCCACGAAGTTTCAATCGCACTGTAAGTGTGCGCCCGCACGTGGTATTTTGTGGAAGAGCCACACTCAAGGGGCCAAAGAGCCGCATGTGGCTCGCGAGCCGCGGTTTGCCGACCACTGCTCTAAGATATCTTCCAAACCTTTCCAACTGCTTTGCTTACCTACGTATGGTATTTCCACTGTGACCTAAAAGATGGGATTCAGAACTGAAGCCATCCCTTCCCTCTTAGTTCCCTGAGAATCTGCTGTCATTTTTCATTTGAACAAATGGCACTTCCATCCATTTATCCAATTTCCCAAATCAGAAACTAGGGCGCCTTCTTCTGGTTCACCACAACCAGTACTCCACCTCTCTGACACATGTCAACAATTTTGGTGTGTCCTACCTCACAGAGGGGAGTTAATCCCTGCCCCTCCTTTTAAAGCTATGTATTTGCTACCTGAATTCACACCCCCATCATTTCTTGCCTCAATTTTTCCCTTTGGTCATCCATTCTCAACAGCCCTCAAAGAGTGTTTTTTTGGTAAAATGTGAGTACAACCATATAATTCCCAGCTTAAAATCCTTGGCTTCAAATAACCTTTAAATAACCTTTAGGACAGAATGGCACCTGCCTACTCCTCCAGAATCCTCTCCTACAAACATCAGTACCTGCATCCAAGCCTTCTCCCTGTAACAGTGGCTGTATGTTAGAATTATCAGCAGCTTTTACAAATAGCAGTGCCCAGGCCCCGTTTCTTCCCTAGACAATTAAAATAGAATTTATGGGGACCACAAGTAGACTTTTTATTTTCTAAATATTATATAATAAGTATGTATTTTTAATTTCTAAAATTTTCACATTTCAAGAAGAGTGGCACAATGACTATCCACATACATAACACTCAGATTCCAACAATTACTAAAATTTCACCATACTTGATCTATTCCTTTTTTGTTTAAATATTTAAAACTAATTCATGACACCATCATTCCACAAAGAATTGATTGCCATTATCTAACACCTTAAGCCATCTTAAATCTTCCCAGTTCTATAAACAATGTTTTGGGGTGTGTGTGTGTGTGTGTGTGTGTGTGTGTGTGTTTTCAGTTGGTTTCTCTGAGTCAGAATTAAACCAATACATCATTTGGTTGTTAAATTCATCAAATCTTTTCAAATTGAGAGCAGCACCCCTTTCTTCTGCTGCTGAATTACTAGAAAAGAATTGATTGTCCCAGAGAATGTACTGCCTTTGCTTATATGTATCCTTTGACTTGAGATATCACTTGACTTGTCTCTTTCCTGAATTTTCCATCATTATTTTTTAAAATTTCCCAGATAATTCTACTGTCCAGGCAAGACTGAGAATGACTCATCCTTTGGCCATACAAACTTAGTAGGACACTTTGTACTATGCTCTTGTATGCAGTTATAACAAGAGTTACTAACATCCATTAAGCATATCTAGCACACGCCAGTCAATGTGCCAGGTGCCTGTCTCACATGAACCTCACCACAACCCTACCAGAGGAAACGGGATCTTAAAGAAGTTCAATAATTTGTCCAAGGAAACCATCTGGTAAATAATGAAGCCGAGATTCAAACCTTGGTACATCTGACTCTCAAATCTACATTATTACAACTATGTTTGTCTTCATGACTCCTTGTTTCATTGAAGGTCAGGGGAAGTCTGACTTTAAATTGGAAACAGAGCCTGATGATTCATTGCTGGCCAATCTGTGGTAGGTTCCTTATTTTTCCATAATGATAAGGTTATATCTTTATCAACTGTGTTTTGATCATTACTCTTCTTATTCATACAACTAGACTTATGTTCTCCAAATGACAAGAGACTATCAAGTTATTGCAATGTGGCTATGCTGAACTGAAATGTGCTATAGGAGTAATTATACACACTGAATTGCAAAGACAGTAGAAATGAAAAAAAAACCCACAAATTATTCCATTCAGAATTTTTAAATTGTTTATATATTGAAACAATATTTTAAATATATTAAATATGCTATTAAAATTAATTTAACCTGTTTTCTTTTTACTTTGTTTAATGTGCCTATTAGAAATTTTGTAATTACAAACGTGGCTCACATTATATTTCTATTGGACAGTGCTGAACTAAACCCTGAACCCCTTTAGGGCAAGAAGATACAGTACCTTTTTTCTTCTTTATAATTTCTGCACTTCCAACAACTGCCTGGTAGAGAGTACACAAATAATAAATGTAGGACAAGTAGTAGACCCTGAGTTCCAAAATAGGCATCATAAATTCACAGGTATATTTGGTATATTGTCAGGATTCTCTCATTGCCTGTAAGGTATTGATTAGAAATTTTGGAAAAAAAATCACATTAATCTGATGATATACTCTAACTGAGAATGATAGAAACGTTCTCAAATAAATACATTATCAACAGCAACAAAAAATAGCAAAAAATGTATATTTTAGGTATAAGATATATGGATATGGTGGAAGATGAATATCACTAATCACTGTTCACAGAATAAATGGTCTGTACTTGGATAAAACTGCTTTAAAAATCAAGTCTAGTGGTCATAAATCTCCTGAAGTTCAAGTGCTAATCAGACTTCTAGAGAGGATGACTTTCTGGCTTTTGACCTGAAAGGCAAGCCCTGAGAGGGCCAGGTCTGAATCATAAAAGTAAAACCCTTGTAGACAGTGAGGGTTTGACATAACTTTTTGAAGTATCCACAGGGGTGAGGAGATTGTCAATAACAAGCACCACAGAACACAATGTTTTCTTCCTCATGAAAGATTTATTGGCACTGGGAAGGTAACACCTATGATAAGATGAAAACATGGCCTATGGTCTCTAATACTTGAAATTACATGCATACATATAAACACACACACGAAGAGCAACAAAAAAGCCCTCTCTTAGAATATCTTAATGAAAAGAATCCTTTTTGAAATAGAGACAAAATGAATGTCCTTTTTCTTATTCATCATGTCTACCTTGATGAATAGTACAGAATTATCTTTCTCTGGACCATAGTGATGCCTCAGAACTAGGTTCAGAAAACTAGCATCTTCTGGTTTAGGCTGAGTGAAGGAAGACAAGGTATTGTTTGGGGTCAATCCTAGTTATCTAGGGACTTGTCATTTTAAAACAAATGAAGATTTAAGAATCTTTCTCCCTTCATTTCTTTTATTACTGTTGCTAGAAGTATTGAAACCTAAACCATTAGTTTTAGAAGCTCTTTAATTTACTACTTGAAGCACCAAATTTCATCCTACATCATCTTTGTGATCCTGTGTTATATTGCCAGCAACTACAAAGAACAGCTAGCTACCCTTTATACATTCCTCTTTTTTAAAGCAAACCAAACAAAATCCAAAACCTGAACTGTGATTAAGATAAACACATAAACACCTTCATTCCCACACTGGTCTTCAAGAAAACCATGAAAGAACTAGAGGCCCGGTGCACAAAATCGTGCACGGGGGGGGGGGGGGGTCTCCTTAGCCTGGCCTGTACCCTCTCCAATCCGGGACCCCTCAGGGGACATTCCTCTCACAATCCGGGACTGCTGGTTCCTAACTGCTCACCTGCCTGCCCCTAACCTCTCTGCCTGCCTGCCCGATCACCCCTAACCTCTCTGCCTGCCTGCCCAATCTCCCCTAACTGCTTTCCCCTGCCAGCCTGGTCACCCCTAACTGCTCTCCCCTGCTGGCCTGGTCGCCCCTAATTGCTCACTCCTGCTGGCCTGGTTGCCCCTATCTGCTCTCCCCTGCTGGCCTGGTTGCCACTAACCTCCTCTGCCTTGGCCCCCATCACCGTGGCTTTGTCCAGAAGGACATCCGGAAGGATGCCAAAAGCTGTCTGGTCTAATTAGCATATTATCCTTTTATTAGTATAGATATGCCTGCGGGATTGGGCCTAAACCAGCAGTTGGACATCCCTCTCGCAATCCAGGACCACTGGCTCCTAACTGCTCACCTGCCTGCCTGCCTGATCACCCCTAACCACTCTGCCTGCCTGCCTGGTCACCCCTAACTGTCTTCCCCTGCTGGCCTGATCACCCCTAACTGCCCTCCCCTGCCAGCCTGGTTTCCCTTAACTTCCCTGCTGGCCTGGTCGCCCCTAACTACTCTACCCTGCCGGCTTGGTCACCACTAACCACCTCTGCCTTGACCCCCGCCACCGTGGCTTTGTCCAGACAGACGTCTGGAAGGATGTACAGAAGATGTCTGGTCTAATTAGCATATTACACTTTTATTAGTATAGATATTTTGTTTCTCTATAGAGTTTAATTTTTCAGGATATAGAAGTAGGGTAATTAGGGTGGCTCTCCAGCTACACCCCCATTGTCTAGTTTATTTTTAGTTTACTCTGCAGTGTAGGTGGGACTGAATTGGCCACCACTGGAAGTTGTTATTGGCTCCACAGAGCACTTGAAAGTTGGATTTTTAACTGTAAGAGTCTGTGTAGGAAGTGAATGTAGGAGCCAAATTCAACTAATTGTCCATATGATGCAAAAGAAATCAGAAATAGATCATCTCAAAGTATTATAGTATGATTAACCTCAAAACTGTTTCCCTTCAATTTTCAGTTGAGTGTAATTGGCAGATGCCTTCATGGGTAAAATTGGAAGTTTGAGTAATAACATATTTTATTCATGAACAAAAATTTTTCTAATATTCATATTTACTTGGTGCTTATATATCAGGATTTATGTTAAATGTGTGAACTACTCATCCCTTTAGATAACTATCTAAAAAAGTAGACAGTTTTATCATCCCTTTTTTTACAAAGAAGAAAACTGAGGCTAAAAGAAATCAAATAATTTGTCAAAATCACATTTTACTAGGTAGTGGATCCAGGATTCCATCCTGATGCATATTTTTGAGATGCCATAACTCCTTTTAGCTTTTTAAACCACGAAACTTTGCATAACTTTGGTCTTGAAGAGTCAACACAGTAGTACAAGGAAGCAAACCATTATTGCCCAATTATTTCAGTGTATTCTGGTCAATCAAATTGGACAGATTTAACCACTCTAATTTCTAAGTAAAAGACTACACCTAAATTTCCTCACAAGATTTTAAAACAAGACATCAATGGGGAAGTGATATATTACCTTCCTGATCTCGAGTAGATAGAAGAAATAGTCATTATTCATAGTCATGATCCTTCAACAGAATCTATTTGGCTATGTTTTGAAATTCTTCTTCTTTTTTCATGCTTTTTTTTTTTTTTTTTTTTTTTTTTTTTTTTTTTGGTGAGGCTCAACGTAATACTCTCTTGGTCTCCACAGAAGAGCTAAGAGATTGTATGTCTCAGCAGCAAAGTTATCTCATTCAATGCTATTTTAGTGAGAGAGTTTCACTTCTCATGTATTTTAGAAACACTTACCTATTTCATACAGCACATCACGTAGAACAGCCTGTGGATAGAATATTTTGCTCCAAGTAAAGCTGATCAAATCCTCTGCTGAATATACAGTAAACAAAACATTACACAGGAAGCTGATGAGGGAACATATGGTCTTTGTCAACAGTGAAACCTCTGACTTGTATGACGTCATTACTGGTGGGCCCACTAGATTCAAATACAGAACCACAGATGTTCACATAAGCTCTAGTGACTCAATCATTTGCCTTGGTTAGGGCCAGCCAACACTGTCTGCCTTTTATTTAAAGGTGCATAGGAAAGGGGAGGGCATACCTACATGTAAAATAATAGACTTTCCTATCAGAAGAAACAATAAGCCTGCCCAAAGCTGGGATCTTATCATTTCAATGAGTCATATCATTAAATTTAAATTACAGCCTATACTGATTCACTAGGCTAAAATTATGAAAACCTGGTCTCTTGCCAATAGAATTAAGCCCATGCTACTTTATTTTCAGCTAGGATAGTCAAACATATGTGTCATATAGAAGCCTTCCCTGGTGCTTGAAGATGCAAATTGAAAGCTGCAAGTTATAGCCCCAAGCAATTTTTATCCTTATATATGGGAAAAATTAATATGTAATTCACTTGAGACTTATGAATCTTTTTGCCTAGGGAGAAGTAAGAATATTATAGGGGCACAGCACTCTTAATTCATAAACAAAATTGTACTTGGTGGCTTAGAAGACTGTTTGTCTATTTCTAGCATATTGTTTTTTTCCCGTTAGATGGTTTTATTTGTGTAGTATATTTAACTAGCTACTTATGTGTCTTTCAACCCTATAATTCCATGGGGCTTGTCATAGCTAGTCTCTAAAGATGGCCTTTATAAGTTACAGCTTCCAATACCTATGCCCCTGTCTAGTCCCTTTCCACACAGTACCTGGAATCATTTGTGTGGCCAAAGAATACAGTGGAAGTGACACTGTGTGACTTAGACTATGTTTTGGAGGACCTTGTGGCTTCTCCCTTGCTCATTTGGAATGCTTGCTGTAACCCGTTGCTATGTAAGAAGTTCTATTACCTGAGACTGATACCTCAATGCTGTTACCCATGTGAAGAAGCTATGTAAAGATCAAGAGAGATGACTGGCCATCCCCCAACTGGTCCAGCCATCCCAGCTAAGAGAATAGAGGTAAGGAAGCTATCTTATGCATTTTAGTCCCAAAAGACAGCACATGGAGAAGAACCAAGGAAATCAGCAAACAACCAGAAAGAAGGTCCTAGACACATTACCTAAATTGAGCCATTCCAACTCAGGGTGAGGTCCCAGACATCAGCGTGTAAACAAGAGCTGCCCCAGTTGTCCTTTGCCCAAATTCCAGGCACAAAGAATCATGAGCAGCATAACATTTGTTGTTTTGTGTTGTTAAGTTTTGGGGTAGTTTGTTACGCAGCGATAGGATAACCAGATTAGGTTTTTATCAGTGCCCTAAATACTTATTGATAAAAGTGACTTTATTCTAAAAGTTAGCACTCATATAGAAGTTAACATAAGCCATTTTAAAAATATATATTTTTGTTGATTTTAGAGAGGAAAGGACAGGGAGAGAGAGATAGAAAGATCAATGATGAGAATCATTGATTGGCTGCCTCCTGCACGCCCCCTACTGGAGATTGAGCTCACAACCCAGGCATGTGCCCTTGGCAGGAATCGAACCTGGGACCCTTCAGTCTGCAGGCTGATGCTCTATCCATTGAGCCAAACCAGCTAGGGCTTAACATAAGCCCTTTTAAAGGGATGGCCAGTTACACATACAGGTTTTGTTAAGAAACAATTTTTTATGAACAACTCAAATTTCTCATGCTACAAATAAAGCTTATTATCCTTTTTCTTTCTACTAGCAGATAATACAGAGAATATCCAGTAACAGAATTTTACAAAACAAACCCTCTATATATTTGAAGGTCATTCTTAAATCAGCACCTTTCTTTCTCTACAAAGTGTAATATGCTAATGATATGCTAAGGCTGCTCAACCACTTGCTGTGACATGCACTGACAACCAGGAGGCAGATGTTCTGACCAGTAGGTTAGTTTGCTGCTGGGGTCCACCAATCGGGACTGAGCGAGATGGGCCGGACATGCCCTGGAGCCCTCCTGAGATGCCTCCCGCCTGATTGTACACTGGTTGGGTCCCTTGGCCTGGCCTGCACCCTCTTGCAATCCGGAACCCCTCAGGGGATGTCAAAGATTCGGTTTCAGCCCAATCCCACAGGCTACTCCCCTTGGGAGGGCACCAGACGCAGGGCTCATGGCTAATGAGCGCCTCTCCGTAGATCAGGACTGATTGGGCGAGAGCCCTTGGCAGGAACAGTAGGGCTGGGATGAGCAGGAGTGGCCAGTAGGAGCTGCAGGCTGCGTTGGACTGAGGGTTTCACCCCGATCCCTGCAGGCTACCCAGAGAGATCCCACCCTGCATGAATTCGTGCATCAGGCCTCTAGTAAGAAGTAGAAAAGGCTTTGGAATCAAGCCTTTTGGATTTGGGCTTTGCTACTTAAAACAATATGATCATTGGTGGGTGTGTAAATCTCAATGAGCTTCAGTTTCCTGCCTTTGCAAAATGGGTAATGGTGCCTAAATTAATTGTTTGTTGGGAAGGTTAATATGAAACAAAGTAGATAAAGTGCTGAGCATTGTGTTGGATGTAATAAATGTGTATTAGATGGTAGCCTTTTAAACATTTGTCTTTTGCTCTTTCTACGTCTTTATTTCTTCATAGACCTCTAAAGTTGAAGTAATCAAAAGAGGATATCATAATATACCAAATGGGACTAACAATCTGAGCAGGCTAACTCAGAAGGGAGAGTATTGCAGATGACTTCATTCTATCTTCCTGGTCACTCTTCACCTAACCTCCTTATTTTTATAGATGAGTAAACAATCTTGTACAAGTGAAATGAAAAGACAATTGAGGTGAAGAGTGAGAAAGAGAATGTGTGCTAAGGGAGCGTTACAGCAATAAAGCACCATCCCCACAGAGGGAAGGTACAACAATGGGAGTGGCTCAATCCTGTGTTGGCGGGGGTCAATCATGCCAATCTAGCTTTCACTGGCAGGGAATGACACCACATTAGGACTCAGTGGGCTCTGGATATCACAAGTTTTTTTTTTTTTAATTTACATATTGATGAGAGAGAGAGAGAGAGAGAGAAAGAGAAGATCCTCGATTTGTTGTTCCACTTATTTATAAATTCACTGGTTGATTGATTCTTATATGTAACCTGATGGGGACCAAACCTGCAACCTGGTGTATGGAGATGATGCTCTAACCAACTGAGCTACCTGGTCAGGACACGGATATCACATTTTTTTAAAGTTTCATACAAAGATTGTTAAACATGGAGGGAGTCATAGAAATCATCTATCCTAACCTCCTTATTTTTATAGATGAGGAAACAATCTTGTACAAGTGAAATGAAAAGATCAACACCTCACAGCAAGTTTACAATACAGTTGGGACAAAGACAATTTCTTCTAGATTAGGGCCAGGCCCTCTGTGCCATGCTAACCACATCTCAGCTATAAGAAAGGCTTTTGAGGGATCTTTGATTTTTCAATCCACTCATACATAAGCTGTGCCCATTACTTTTGTTTCTAGCATACAGTATGGCATAATGGCTCAGGGCACCAGCTTGTTGTCCACAGACTGCATTCAAGTTCAACATGATGGCCTGTCTATCCAGTGCATGCTTTTGAGCTCCAATTTCTACATTCTAAAATGGGGCTAACAGACCTATACCCTCATAGAGTAGTTTAGGGGACAACATGTGAGAAGCTTGACTTAGTGACTGCACATAAATGTTATCTACCCTTACTCCCATTATTTCTCATTTTCATCATGTGACCATGCACTTCTCCCAAGCTCTCATGTTGTGCTGGCTATTCTTATCCTATTTACATTGATTTCTTTGACATGATCTCATCCTGACTCTTTCCACTAGATGTCATCTCTTTTTGACATTCGTTCCTCTATTCGGGGCCCACCTTAAAGTACCATCTCCCTCCTTTTAGTGTCTGTCATTCCTTTAAATGGAGAGTGAGTCATTTGATCTGCCTATCAGATCTAAAACAATGTGAACATTCCACGCACCCTGTAAAACTGTATATGTTATTATTATTTGATTGCCATTTGTGGTTATTATTAAAGTGATTTTCCAATGTGGACACCAGGCAGTAACAGGGTTTCCTCAGGTTTCTCTGAGGTGCTGGCAAAAATTGTATGGAAAGGAGGGAGTAGTATGAGGGAGAAAACATATTGGTTCCCACCTTGGATTTAACCTTTCATATGTTTGCATGTATGTACACACGTTTGCATGCATATATATGTATAAAAGAACACATACAGCCTCTTAAGTGTTGGCATAAGATTTGCTTTGAACAACTGATGTCCCAAACTAAAAATAATAACAATAATGAAAAGAACCACCACTGCTCTAACATATCAATTAACCTGGGTCAAAGAAGGTATTTATATTCAAGAATAAAAGCTTCTACTCTGAACCTTTAATTTACATATATATGCATGTGTGTGTGTGTGTGTGTGTGTGTGTGTGTGTGTGTGTGTATAAGATTTGTTTCCTTTACATGAATAGAGGATTGAAAAGAATTTACACCAGGTTCAGGATGTATAAAATTGCTTTCTTTTCCCTAAATCCATAATAGAATTTTGGGGAAAAATTGTTTTGGGTTTCTTTTCCTTAGCTTAAAATTTGTGTTAAAATACCATAAAATTAGTGCAGACTATAATAATGTATCTGTCATTTAAGGTGGGCATTGCTCATTTCTCAATAAAGTCCTGTGTGTGTGTGTGTGTGTGTGTGTGTGTGTGTGTGTGTGTGAAATGGGCTGATAGACACATACTTCTCATTTCTGCACTAGCAGCCAGAGACAGGAATCATTGTTAGTAGCATTATTTCAGAATACAAAGGACAGTCATATATGCTGTATATCAAATGTATAATCAGGTCTATGAATGGGGATAATTAACATCTGAAGAACCATCATTACTCAGGAGTTTACAGACACCATAAATTTAGAGAGTTGCCAGTACACTAATCAGCAATGCAAAAAGTAGACAATGAAATAAGGTCCCAGTCACAATGCTATTGCACATACAATGTCACTTTGTGTGGATTCACAAATTTGAAGCTACATCACTTCATACAGGAATAAATAGGAAGGGTGAGAATGAAAGACTTATGAGTAAATAAATTAGCCTCACCCTGTAATAAACACATGCTGCATAAGGGAGGTGAGTTTAAGTAAATTGGACACATATCCAATACTGACAGTAATTGTGTAAAGTACTCATCGAGCACAGCCACTGACCACTCGGCCATTGGTTAGCTTAACAAATCTTATATTTGAGGAGTGAAAACTAATTTTATTGCCTTAATGAAAACAGGAATTGGTTTCTTCGAGTAAGTTTTATAGGAAAAGCAATTTAAGACATATTCTAGAAATTTGTATTTTAGGACAAAAATGTTATATTAACTTCAACTGGAGAAAGTGGCTATTTATTTTTAAAAAAATGAACAGGTTTGCAGAATGGTAGACTTTTGTTTGTCTATACCTGAAATAGAGTTGTAACCTTTCCAAGGGGTTTTGGTGACCTGTAAGAATGGGATTTTGTAATATTAGAGTCAAAGTTCTACCCAGTCACCTACTAATCTGTCACTCAGCAGGTGAGTATCAGGAGGAGACATCTGCCCTTGTTCCAACACAATAGCTGCCTCTCCGAAATTTTACTCAAAATTTATTGAACTTCCTTGGTTTATTACACATCTTAAAAGAGTATTACAAGTAACACGACCACTATTAAAAATAGTTAAATAGTTAAGTGCATCTATAACCTGGTACTGTGTTTGTATAAAGGCAAATTAAAACTCAACATAAGATGCACTTCAGGTCCACAGATCAGTTATTAATGATAGGGGAAGCTGTCTAAAAGGAAAAGAGGTTCTCAAACAAAAATGTCTTTCAGCATGATGTCTTTTTTTCTTTTCTTTCTTTTTTTATTTATTTTTATTTTTTTGCATCTGTCTTTTCTGCCATCTTGGCATATCGAGGGGATGTTTACAACTGAATTGTTCCCTAGACCCCAATCAAGAGTTATCACAGTTTGAACAGTTGGGTTCTTTCCTTCCATATTTGTATATTCATGACAATAGGTGGTTTGGAATGGTGTCTGTGAATATTGTCTGATCCGTAGCTGTGAACTGTTATGGATGTTACAGAATTTTGCATAATATTACAGAATACAAACTGATTACAAAGAAGCTCAGCCCAAGGAATACAAACAGGAGGGACTTTGGAAAGAGGACCTGAAAATGGGTTCAGTTGCTTTTCCATGGGAAAATATGTTAGTATGATCTTTTTCAATGCTTCTGGGGAATTAAATGCATTTTAACCATACATGTCTTTATCTAAATTTAGATTTTGCTACCCAGGGGATATTTGATAGTGTTTACAGACTTTTCTTTCCTTCTTTTTTAAAAATATAGTTTGGAAGTGGGTCAGAGGATGCTACAGGCATCTAGTGGGTAACCCCCCACCCCACCCCACCAACAATTATCTGACACAAAATTACAACAGTGTCTTGCTGTTATCGAATATGAGGAAGGGTTTTTTTCCTCAGCTTCTTAGCATAATAACTAGAATGGGGAAATCTTAATTTTTTTATTTATTTTTTTTAATGAGGATGGGTGGAGGACTAGACTAAGGCTTTCTGGTAGGACTCTCACAGGCAAGTGAATGAACAAAAGCTCAGTGTTAGAAGAGTAGAGTGTTATTGGAGAATGAGTTACAGTTCAGTGTTTTTGCAGTGTTGGGTAGGTTAGGATACTATTGATAGTGACTGCCAATGTCAGTTGGCTATAGAAGGTGGAGAGACCCATGGGTAATGAAAAATGTCCACTTTGTTAGGCAACAAGAAAGAGTTCTTGAAGAACTTAGAGGAAGGGATGTCATAAACAAATAGGTGCATGAACAAGATTAAAATGGATAGCAATGGACAGATGGATTGGAAGTCAGAGAAAATGGACAGAGAGGACTAGCTAGGTAATGGCAGCTTGAACTAGAGGAATGGCACTGGGGGAAATGAAGATTAATCAGTAAGTGAGACTGTGAAAAAGTTGTTAGAATGGCCCTGGGCTATGTATAGAGAGTGCAAAAAGGGATTGAATCAGGGTTGCTTGAAGGCTTCTGGGATAAGGGTGGATCCATCAAAAAATACAGAATCAGAAGGAAGAGCAGTATAGGGAAAATATGATGAGTTCAGTTTTAGACTTGTTAAACTTGAGATATTAGGGTGACCTTCAAGTAGACATTTCTATTATGCAATTCAGAATATAGAATGAAGCTAAAGAAAGAGGTTGGGATGAAGAAATAATTGGGGGAAGGTGAGATTCATTTATATGGAGATGATAGTTAAGGCCACAGAAACAGGATGAGAAGGAGGAGAAAAAGAGGCAGGATCTTGGCGGCAGGATCGGGGGCGGGGGGGGGGGCTCTAATTTGAGGGCATGGAACTAGAATAGACACAAATGAAAGAGACAAGGGAGAAATAATCAGAATGGTTTCACAGAATGACGCTATCACGGTGTGACAGAAGCGACGCCAGGTGAGAATGGAGAAATCAGGGTGGTTTGAAGCCATGGAAGGGTCAAGGAGGATCTAGCTGAGGAAAGGCTGGTGGGCTGGTTATTAGGAGGTTATCGTGGATCTTTGTGGGAACAATTATTGCAAATAATTATGAGAGAAAATGGGTTATAAAATCTGCCGGGACGCTCGGGAGGAAGTTGGTGCTGGGAATGGAGAGAGGAGAGAAAGGTGGGCATGAAGAAGTAGATGCATTTCCAGGCTAGCAGCCTCTAAACAGGTCTCTACACAGCGAGAACAAAGCCCGAATCACTGACTCCTAATAACAAGCTACTTCTTAGAGCTTCTGCTTCCCTTTCTATTCTTAAACTGTGGTTATTGGGGGGTGGGGGTGGGGGGGAGGGGGCATTGAGCAAGACAAGCAGAAATAAGAAGGAGCATGACTGAGTGTTGTATAGTTTAAAATGGACACAGGAATACCTGTGGACATTTTAGCTTTATACTATAAAAAATATGGCAAGAAAAACATATAATTTCAGATTATTTTGCCATCATTTCTAAACTTCCAGATTCATTAACCAAAGCATTCATTAATGCTTCCTCTCAGAGGCCCCGTCTGTAATATTCTAGTGCCGTTTACTTCAAATAAATGTCTGATGAATCTGATGAAGCTTATATTTTTACGCCTTGAGGCAGGCCAAAGCAAACTTTAAACTTTCTGAGGGGAGGTAGGCCGGAGGTATCATGTGGTAACACCTACACTAGCAAACACTTTCATAATTTATTGAGGGAAAATGCCTGCTGCGCCATAAAAGCAGTGCTTCACACGGATTGGGAAGCCTGTGGCTGGGGTGGCCGCTGAAGTACTTAATCCTGTCCTTACTCACTACCAGACCGCATGTGCTCCAGGATCCCGGAAGCCCAGCCTCTATTTTACACACTGACAGGCAAAGGCTGTAACCTGGAGCAGCTGGACGCTTTTCCCTATCCCAGTGGATATTTTGGAAATACAGATGATGACGGGAACGTCTGACAGAGACAAGGCCCAGGATTTTGAGAAGTTCTCAGAGGTCTGAGTCCTTCCTTGGGCCCCTTGATGGAGGCAGACACTGTGCACACCCAGTGAACGAGGCCACTCATTGTTTCTGGGAGGAATATCAGTTAGTGCGAAAGCTGGGTTGGTTGAGATGGGTAGTTTCCAAATTGTGTTTTAACTCTGGAACATTCTTATCAACTGAACTTTAACATGGGGCCTCAGAGCCGTTTTTCTGGTGACCAGGAGGATAAAGAGGGTCAGAGTCACAGCTTTTGAGCCTTGGTTAACAGCCTTCAGTGACCTTGAGATGGCTCTGAACAAGAGGAGCTTAGCAACCGCCCTGTTTGATTATCCCCAAGAACCCAATCAAACCCTGAACCAAAAAGCACTCTAATAGTTCCAATAATAGAAGATTGCCTGGCACATAGGTCGGTTGGTGCTAGTTATAAATCCTTTTAAACCATTTGATAAATAAGTCTTCAGGGCCTGCCACGTGTTAGGTGTTGAAACCACATGGATACAACAGTACAGAAAAAAAAATAACCTTCCCCATTCCATGGAGTTAAGATGCCTAATCGCTACAATAAAATGATTCCATATATCTTCAAGTACTTTAAGGGTAGGTTTGAATGTTAATATCTCTTTAACAGCTGAGGAAAGCAAGACTCAGGGAAATCATATAATGTGACACGCCCCAGCCCCAGGGTACTTAGCTGATGTGGCTGGGACCCCTACCAGGACACTCATCTCAAAGTCTGACTCCTATCATGGCTTCCCAAGACATTGGCCTGTAGGTCTACAGCCAGTTCTAATCATGGGGGCATGAGATCAGACCCCACTAAGTTCCCATAGTCTCTTTACTCAAAATATCTGCAGGCCACAGTAAGGCATATTAGCATTTCTTCACTAAGCTCAGTGCCCCCTATTCCCAATGGTACCTTTGGACACAGGGTTAAGGAGAATCTTCTCTACGGCTTTGGAATAGATTCCATGGTGCATCCAAAAGACCCGTGATGCCCGGGAATAGACTTCCATGTATCCTATTTTTTTTCTGTGGCAGAGTTTGAAACTTGAAAAACAAACATGCTGAATTTCTCCTTGCCAATTGTTGCTCTTTGCCGCTTTGTGAATAGTTCCTAACGTTTTCTCTATTCCTCACTGAGCTCTCATAAAAGCGAACATGAACTAAGAAGAAAAATTGGCTTCACTTTAACATAAGCTGATTATTTCCCTGCCATGACTTGTTTTTGAATATTAAAAATAGAAATAAAATTAAAATAGTCTTTGCAAGGAAGAGAGTACACTAGCCATATTCTGCTTTGACCAAATAAAGTCCCTTGAGGAGGAAATAAAACTTCTTTCATGTCAAGCATGCACATTTATTTCTGAAAGAGATGTCTTGTTAAGTTGTTATAAAAGAACAAAGTAATTAGAAAAACGACAAGGAAAAACATATTTGAGCAAAAAGAGAGCTTGTGGTACACCTAAAACCCTACAAATAGTTTATTGTGAGCGTGGCTAAGATGGAAGACTGAGCAAAATCACCAACATTCTATTTTAGGATTTATTTCCGACCAGGTCACAGAGAACTGTCACTTTCATTTTGCAACAAAATAATAAATAATGAAGAAATAACTCCCCACCACCACCTCTTGTAACAAAGAAATCATCATCACCGTTTTATTATCCTTCAAAAAGACAACACTGCATGCTTTTCCGAATGCTGGGTCAATGCAACAGCACACTTTCATATTAACTTAAAGTGCATTTCACAGCTTATTGCTGATTTTATGGCACTTCTTTTAGTTTCTGCCAGCAGAAAAAAAAATCTGCTTTCACAGTGGAAGTCTGACAAGCTATTTCAACTATATTAAACAGCAGGCCACAGTCAGTTGCTCTTTCATGCTTTCTGGCATTCCTGCAGTTCCTACTAGAAATAAGGGGTCAAAATGTTGGAGTTTGGGGGATAACACTGGAATAACACTTAGTCTCAGTTTTTTGTTAAGAAAGACATCAAAAGGAAAATTTTCTGCCAAATACAAATTCTTGGCAATGGAGACACAGTCCGATGATCAAAAAAGGTGGTCCCTACCCGGCAAGCCAACCAACCAACTAAAAGGCAGTAAGGAGAAGGTCTGCTTTATGCCTGTAACAAATTCATTAACTTTTGTCTTAGCCCAAATTCTCATGAAATCACAGCATGATGCATGGATCAAGGGACTAACACTTTATTTCAGAGATATACACCCAAAGCAAGGAGAGTGAGGAAAAGAGGAAAATGAACAGAGGAAATAAACACAGCACTGTGGTATGATTCATCACTGCCCTGGCCACTCCCTCACCATGAGCCACCAAGGAACATGGCTGGTCTCTTGGAAGACATGCTTGCTCACTCCTCTGCCAGGTTTCCAGGAAAGGGTCTTAAAGAGCAAACACCTAGGAGTGGCCAGGGAAAAGAGAAAGAAGACATGGTTGGACTGGCTCCCTGAACTCCTATGTCCCAGCTCACCAATGGGCAGCTCTCTTTCTTATACTTCTGCCCCTCTGCACCCACATGTGAAGTTAAATCCCATTAGTGAATTTGTCCCATTCCAGTTCAGAAGCAGAGGGAGACATGGCTTAAGTGGGGAGGTAGCCAAAAAGGAGGAGATGGTCAAGGGAATGTTCAACTGTTAGATATGGGTCATAGATTTGATGCTGAGCTTTCCAACAGGCAAAAACTAGAGAAGAACATTATCAGTTATATGGTTCACTATATCCATAAAATTAGATCAAGCTAGTTTCTCAGAATATGATTCTTTCCGATACTGAATCATGGAAAAATTTTTCCTATGGGACACAAACATAGTTTAAGAGAATAAATGCTAGCCTCATTATTAGTAAATAAAATAATGCATTTCATAGCTTTGTTTCTTCAACCCTTCAGTGTTGGACAATAATATACTGTCAAAGCCATTTAAGTAAATGCTGTAGAGGTCTAACAGAGCAGTGGAGCATGATAGATTTTAAAATGTCCAGGGGAAAGCATAGATAGCAGAGCCTTTAGGTAGTATCCTGCAATAATTATTCTCTCAAACGCGCTTTTGATATGTTTATGGCACCATTTATACTCTGAGCGAGTTTCACAACTTCTCTTGGGATATTAATGTGTACCACATGGGGCTGTCACAAGAATACAACATGATAACATATAAAAATTCTAGTGACATTAGACATGAAGCTCAATAAATGACAGCTAATGACTCCTGGTTAATTTAGCAGGGAGAAGGAGAGAGAAAAGCCCAGGAAAATCCCAAGACTTAAAGCACAGAGGCTAGGGGAACACATAGTACCTTAACAACACCAGCAAGAGGGCCAGTTTCGAGAGGAAACATTATTTCAGTGTGTGGCATGCTGAGTTTGAAGGATCAAAAGTTGTTCAAGTGAAAATACTCCTTAAGGAAAATACAGTTCCAGGGGGACATCACCAAGATAGCAAGAGAGGAGGCTCCTGAATTTCTCTCCTGCCACAGAAGCACTGAATATACTGTACACGGAACGATTCCCTCTGAAAGAAACCCAGAAACCAGCCCAGTGACTCTTACACATTAGGTGACCGAGAAAACACCCACCTTGACACAGGAAGGAAAGGCTGAGACACATTCTCGCCATAAACCCCACCCCAGGCATGCTGTCATACACTTGGCAGAAAACACCCTACTCCAGCTTCGCCCTAAGGAGGGAAGGGCTGGGCCTTACATCTGTCACACCACTTCTAAGGGGCCACAGGAGGGACTGGTCCTCCTGCCATCTCGCTCTGCAAACGTCAATGAGGCTCGAGGGCAAGAGCCCACAGAACGATGGCAAACAGAGCAGTTGTTAACAGGCAGGTGTGCATTTGTCATGGCTGTCACCCCAGGGCTCGCACAGGGAGAGCAGAAAAAATGCCCATCTCTCAGTCTTTCCCTGGAAGGGGTTGGACTGCGTACTTTATAAACTGCGGCCGGAGGGTCCAGTTTCTGATCAGAATGCTTGCAGGTTATGACCACAATCATTCCAGGAGCCTGAAAGAGCCAGGGGGCACTTCTCCCACATTCTCCCTCTGGCTTGCTGAAACAATTAAACCAAGTCCCAGCCTTCTTCCTGGAAGGAGAAGGAGCTTATGCACACAGCCAGCACCCTACATTTTGTGGCTATCACCCAAGGGATGGCTCTCAAGTCACTAAGCTCTGATAGCCAACAGGGCTAAGCATTCTGGAGTGCCAGAGTACCACATTGAAAAACAACAAAAGTCATCTTTCAAACGGGTGACAAAGACTTCCTATAGGCAGAGTACCTGAATAGATATTTTTCCAAAGAAGACATACAAATGGCCATTAGGTACATGAAAAAGTGCTCCATATCACTGAACATAAGGGAAATGCAAATCAAAATCACAATGAGATGTCACCTCACACCTGTTATGACGTCTATTATCAAAAAGAAATGAGTTAACAAATGCTGGGGAGAATGTGGTGAAAAGGAAACCCTGGTACATTGTTGGTAGGGATGTAAACTGGTACAGCCACTGCTGAAAACAGTATGGAGGTTCCTCAAGAAATTAAAAACAGAACTATAATATACCTAGCAATCCCACTTCAGGGTATATATATCCCAAATAAATCAAGTCATTGTCTTGAAGAGATATCTGTACTCCCATATTCATTACAGCATTATTCACAATAGCCAAAGTGTGTGTGTGTATGTTTACCGAATATAAATCAGACATAAAAAAGAAGAAATTCCTGTCATTTGTGACAACATGGATGAACATTATGATAAGTGAAATAAATCAGACAGAAAAAGACAAATACTGCATAGTATCACTTATATGTAGAATCTAAAAAAAAGAAAAGTTGGGTTCATAGAAATAGAGAGTAGAATGCTGGTTGTCAGAGGCTGGAGGTGGGGGGAAAGGGAGAAGCTGATAAAAGGGTAAAAACTCTCAGTAATAAATAAGATCAGATGATCTAAGTATTAGTATGATGACTATAGCTGATAATACTTTATTATATAATTGAAATTGAAATTTGCCAATAGAGTAAAATTTAAGTGTTCATACCGAAAAAAAAGGTAAACATGTGAGATGACTGAGGGAATCCTTTCACAATGTATACATATATGAAATTATCAAGTTGTACACTTTAAGTATATTACAATTTTACTTGTCAGTTATACCTCAATAAAGCTAAAAAAAGAGAAAAATATGATTACTAACTTTTTTAAGGGATCTAAGATCCCTGTGGTTAAGAAGAATTTTGCACAGTTAAAAATTCCTGAATTACTGCCTGACCAGTGTGCCCAGTGGTTGAGCATCAACCTATGAACCACTTCATAGTTCGATTCCCGGTCAGGGTACATGCCTGGGTTGTAGGCTTGATCCCCAGTGTGGGGCTTGCAGGAGGCAGCTGATCAATGATTTTCTCTCATCATTGATGTTTCTATCTCTCTCTCCCTCTCCATTCCTCTTTGAAATCAATAAAAATATATATTAAAAAAATTCCTGAATTACTAATACATAGGGTAGATACAGCTGATTTTCTCTATTGAGTTATGGAATTTCACTCCTAATATCATAAATTCTCTGAGTTATTTTTAAATTTTATCTATGTTTTTTCAGACTTCTGAGAGTTTACTCATTTACATCCTATGTATTCCCTCCTCTCTTGATTATCTTTACTCTCCTTGCTCCTTATTAGTTGAGTACAATGAAAGGAAAGGTCTGCTCCTAATTAGTGAATGTTAATAAATGGCAACCTAATAACACGGAAACCAGTGTGTTATTTGGCAGTAAGGCCTATGAGAAATTTTAAAATCTATTTTCCTCTTCAAGCTCAATTAATTCAATAGGGTTTGCTGGGCTACCAGGGATTGCCACAAACATAAACAATGTAAAAGAGCAAGGCAATTTCTGTACTTTAGGAGTTGAAGATCTAGTGAGAAAGATAAAAATCTTGCCATATAGATAGACAATAAAATGTTGAAATTAAATGTGAACCTGAATAGTGCCAATTGATGTTCGCAGAAAGAAGAAAAGGTAGTAATGGAAAGCATGAGGAGCTGTAAGTAGACAAATGAGAAACAGAAGCATAAAACCTGTCCTCAGACAACTGGATCTTTGTTTCTTGTTGGGGGGTAGGTCCTTAGTCCAAATCTGCAATGTCCTAAAGCTTTAAAATCGCAGAGTTCACCCTCCAATCATGAATCATTCTGAATAATCAAAGGTTATTGTTATCCCCTCCTTTTCTAGTGTGAAGATAATGTCCCTGCCCTATATCCCCCCAAAATGGAAGAAGGAAGAAATGGCATGCTTAAAAGCTAAACAAAATTCATAATCATTAAATATTTACATGAGATTTTGTTAAAGAGAAAACACTAGAAACCTTCAGTACTTGAAATTAGAATGCCCATTTCTAAACAGAAAGCAAATGATGTAAGAGACAATGGCTCAATTTAAAGACAGATTTCCAAAAATATTATAGCAAAGTGCAACACTGTGAGAGTGAAGGTGTATTCAAATTGGTGGGGGATTTGTAAAGGCTGTGTTTCTCTTGCTGTATTTTGTACAGTAGTAACCTTCAGCATCCTTTCTCAGGTAAAGCTGATTTTTGTCCCAATAGGTACACTGATGCCAAAGGCTTATGTTCAATGGAAGCAAGATCAAGGGATTTTCAATAAAAGCCCTCTTCTGATAGATTCTCCCTGCTTTGGCCTTTTTAATAGGGAAAAGGTAGGCAGCCTGAGGATAATGGAAACATTTACAATAGGGTTTCAATCATGTTTTAAGTCATTCTTTACTGTAGTAGGTTCAATAGTGTCCCTCAAAAAGATAGTTCCAAGTCCTAACCCCGAGTCTCTGTGACTGGAACTGTTATGTACTGAATGTCTGTATCTCCTGAAATCATATTCTAAAACCCTAACCCCCAATGTGATGGTATTAGGAGGGGGGAACTTTGGGAAGTAATTAGGTCATGAGGGTGGAACCCTCCTATAAAGGATTAGTGCCCTATATATTAGTGCTCTGTTCCAGAAGTGTGAGAAGTAAATTTCTGATGTTTATAGTCCACCAAGTCTATATACTTTGTTAAAGTGACCTGAACTAAATAAGGCAATTACCTTATTTGGATAGAGGGTATTTGAAGGTATAATTAAGGGCCCTAGACTTAGGGTGGCCCCTAATTCTAATGACATGGTGTGCTTATAAGAGAAAAAAAGAGGGGTGAAGGATTTATGAGCACAGAAGTAGAGATTGAAGTAATGAAGCTACAAACCAAGGAATGCCAAGGATTATTGAGAGCCTTATGAGATAGAAGTCCGGAAGTGGTTCTCCTCAGACCCTCCAGAAGGAACCAACCCTGCTGACACCTTCATTTCAAAGTTCCAGCCTTGAAAACTGTGAGAGAATAAATTCCTACTGCTTTATGCCACTCAATTTGTGATAATTTGTTATGGCAACCCTAAGTAACTAATATTTTCTATCAAGAACAACTATTTAAAAATTGATTTTGAACAAAACAGAAAAACCCATATACTATACTTTACCTTCCTATTTTCATGAGACTATTTAGAATGAAAAGGAACTAGTTTTAAAAAAGAAACCAATGTACAAATGCTTTGTTATAAACCTTCTAAGCAAACCCTAATTCATTATAACTAACTGGAAGGAAGATACTCTGTAATAATAAAGAATAATGGTAGAATATTTTCATATTCACATGCATTATGAGATAGAGTTTTGGTGCATGTCTAAGAATGACCCTACTGTAATTAATAGACACATCCTTCATTGGCTCCATGAACTACAGGATAAAGCTCCCACTAAGCCATGGTCTTTGTGACTCAGGTGCTGCTCATCTTCCTGCATCATCTCCCCTCGCTCAAGCACCCTGTGTGTCCAGCAATGTGAAATCACTTACACATTACAATTACTTCCTCTGTGCTTTTGCACATACTGTGCCCTTTCTCTAAAATTAATATCAATATCCATTTATTTGGCTTCTACCATTGATGGACCAGTTAAAATGATGGGCACTTTACAAACATTATATCATTCATCTAATTTTTATAATACTGCAATATATATAATTACTCCTGTTTTATAGACAGAGAAACAGTCATAGTGGTCAAGTAATATGCCCAAGGTCATATAAGTTAGTAAGTCTTGATTTGAATCTATAACTCTCTGATACCGAAGTCCATGCTCACAACATTTCCCTCTTTTGAATTGAGCTCCTATTCAGCCTTAAAAATGAAATGTCATCTCAGTAGGAAGCCTTCCAAACAACCACACACAGTTTAGCATTTTTAGGTTGCTATTTATATCTCAATATCATGCCCCATATCCTTGTATCTAGGAATACATACCTTGTAATTGACCAAGGGAAAAAAATTAAGGAAATGTACACACATTCACACACCCAGAATCAATTCTTGTTATTTGTGGTAGTTATGTCCCACAAAATTGCTATGAACCCTAAATTAGTAAGTGCCAAACCATTCCTTGTAGGACACACACACACACACACACACACACACACACACACACACATTATAATCTTAAATCCTAAAATAAACTCATTCTGGTAGGTTCCATTTTTTATTTTTTTTATTTTACAAAAGTGAAAATGAGGTTCCTTATTGTTAAGGGACTTGCACTGCTAACAGGTACCAGAGTTGGGATTCAACTGGCCCAAAGCCAGAGCTTCTTGCACTAAATTGTACTGCCTTGTACCATCCCTATCCTCCAGGTGCCTCTGTATGAGAGCTGCAACAACAAGGAAGAGCATTGCCTAGTTTAACCTCAGCTGGGATCAGGGATGGCACATTTTTCGATGCTATGCCCATGTCCATGATTGATTGCAAAAATGCTGTGAGTATTGATTTCAGGGTGACAAATATATTTGCTCAAGTAGGCAAATTGACAAACGCAGAATCTGTGAATAATAAGGATCAACTCTATGTAATATGATTTAATATATCTGTATGGTTATATATACATGGATATATGTCCTTCAATCTCTTTCCTTAATCAGGGCTGCTATTTACCGGATGTCTGGCTGATGCATACACAGGACCTGCAGCTGCCAAACAACTTGTCTAGTAAGGATATATCATCAGGTTCCTTTTCTGTTTATTCTGGATTTTTTCAAGGAACCAATTGGGCCCTTGCCCTTGAATGCTACTAAAATCTATTTGCCCCTGTTGCATAGAAATTAAGACCTCCCATCTACCTCTTCCTTAGCCTTAAATTAAAAGCAAAAAACATATTTCAGGTGGAATTAGAGCACTTTTATACTCTCCATTAAATCACCTCTCAGAGCCAATACTGAGTTCTGCTTTCAAAGGCAGCCATGGTTGAGTATCTGGAGTGCTTGAGGATACAACACGGTGTTGAATTGCAGGGGCAGGAAATGTACATATTGCTTTTGGTTATGAGAACTCTGATATATAGTGCTATAGGGAGCCATTGGGGCCTACATACCCTCTGTGAAATGAAGCTAATCTTACCTGAAAACAAAAATTTCTGAATAATTCATTAAAATTTGCTGATTCTGTCAAGCTAAGTGATCTGTTTAATGGTCGACTGTATTAAGGGAGGGGTACAAGGCCTTTGGGAGGTTGAACCTCTTCTTCTTACACTTCATGCATATTCTATTACTTTGGGGTATCTTATTTCTTCCATCAACTTGGCTGCTTGGGACCCCCCATACCAAATTAGTCAATGAGACCAATCTAGGTTCAGGGTCAGGGGTGATAAGTCAGGGATAGAAATATCCAAAGTGATTCCTCTAGAGGGTGAGGAAAATACACCATTAATCTATCTGCTAATCCTTCCCTCTTTGTTCCCCCTCCCTCCCTCCCTCCACCCACTCAAAATACTCCAAAATCTGTCTCACACAAACAGCTATAAAATTTTCTTCTAGCTTTGATTCTGTCCTGGTGTTCCTCCAAAGAAACTGACACTCAGAAAATTCATTAAATGCTGCTGTGCCCTGGTCCCAGGATAGACAAAGGAGGTGGGAGACGCTTCACTGTTGCATGATGGAATTGGTGATTAAAGAGGAGGGGGTGGAATTATACATCAAGCAAAAAATAACCTTTTAAAAAACAGAAGCTGGGAAGTATCAGACAGCATAAAAGTCACTTTATGTCTAAAGCGGCTTCTAAACTAAAGGTTAAGAAGTTTGACTTGGAAGAAATGTCTCCTAAACCCTTTCACTTCCATTCATTATATCTGAACAGTCAATCATGAGTCAGATACAAGGAGGTGAGGCTGATAACTAAGGCCTCCTTCAGAGGGGTCAGCCATTTCAAACAGGGCTTGATTAGATAGATGATAACAATGAACTTGCATTGTGAGAACTGGATTGGCTAGAAAATCCCATTCATTACTTAGAGTTTTTCATTTCCTTCTCCAGAGTAATTTCCATTAAGGCTTGTTTTTTTCCAATAGTTAACATTTAAAAAAAATTGGTGGCAGTAATATCTGCAGTGCTATTTTCTGCCCTTTTGTTTTGCTTTTCATGATGTTTTTCTTTCCTAATTCAGGCCAGGATATTTTATTAAAATGATATACATCATCCTCATTGAACTCTCAATAATAGGCTTTTAGAACAGGGTCAATATTACACATTAAGTTTTGTTTTAAATAGCAAGGTGTTTTATTATTATTATTATTATTATTATTATTATTATTATTGAAGTTTCTTTGCAGAAGGCTCCTACCAAACTGTAAGTGACTTATACACTTACCTTTCTTCCAAAATCACAAGAATCACTCATTCATCTGGCAGTTATTTACTGTGTACCAGGCACAGTTCTAGGCTTTGGAAATATAGACCTGAACAAGAGGCTTGCCTTTGTATGACTTTTCTCTCTTGTAGGAGAGAGTTAAAAAACAAAAATATGACTCAAGTTTTGGTAAGTGCTAAGAAGAAAACTAAGAGAGGATCATTACCAGAAGCATGACCAACACAAAAAAAGTGTAAGTGCTACAAACACAAGGAAATCCATGGTGCTACTGTTGCTTCTCAGCTTTGATTTCACATTGACTGTAGATTTAGTCACTGAATTGTCTGGAGACTTAGCAATTAAATGAGAACATTTCCAATATACAGTAGGTGGCCTCATTTGTGCTCTAATCACATAGTACCATAACTATTCAGAGACTTCCAAAATCATTTCTTTCAGACCCTTGTCCTTATCTGACCTTGACATTCTGAAAGCATTTATGAAGCCAGCAATTTATTCCTTTCTCTTTTAATCTGACTTATTGGCTGAAATACTGGTCATACTTGGTTAATCTTTATTTACCTTTAGGCAGAAATCTTTGGGGCTACAAACTGCTGTGATAAAACTTTTAAATAGCTAGTCTTTATGGAGAAGATCTTGGGTCATACGATTTCTTCTCTTCTTTTTTTATTATTTAATCTTAGATTTTCATTCTCTACAACCTATCCTTGCCTAATAGCTAAGGTTTTCATATATTTTTGTTTCTTGTATAAGGCAGTAAGGCATCTGTAATTCTTATAAACTTATCCTTGAGAATGAATCGCTGCCGTACAATCAGATCAAAATGTAAATAATTTCTTAATTTTGATATTGCTTATTTATTTGTAAGAATGTAAATCTATCTAGCCTTATTAGTTACTAATAAATTATACCCTTAGAGGACTAGTTTAGTCTGGTCCTACTTCTCCCTTCCTAAGCAACCTTGAGTGAATTATTAATCTCTGTCTACTTCAACTATTAATCTTAATAAATATAAAAATGTAGTGATATCCAAGTATTGTTTGATAGAAGAATATTCCAACCATAGATGTTTCTGTATAGACTAAAGAAAATTGACTATTCAAAAAAAACTATACTTTTCTAATAATCAGTGACTAAGGAATGCTGATCAAGTATCTTTAAAGTTAAGTGGAAAACTAAAATTAGAAAGAAAAAAAAAACATCTTGAAGAATACTTCAATCTATCCCATCAAAAATGAAGGAGAAAATTCAATTTTTCACCCTATTATGTCAACAAAATTACTAGTTCAATGAAGTGTTAGAACAATGAGAGACTTTTTGGTTGTTAAATATTTATTATTAAGGGAATTTAAGCAAAGAGAAAGGATTGTACCAAGTCTCAGAGCACACTTTTTGGGGTGTGTGTCTCTAATAATAGAAGAGTTGTAGATCTTATCATTTCAAACCCTAAAATTACTTCAAGAAATTTGTAGATTTTTGTTTTCTTTAAAGAGTCATCAAATTCTTTCTACTAAATTTCACCTACCTGTACTCTCACAAAATCACTGTAACAAAAATTAACAATTAATCTTGCTCTTATATCCACATGTGCATGGCTAATAAACATGTCTTTGAATATCAACTTTTGACAGTCTCTCCAAACTTGTAAGTCAACTAGTAAACTAAAGATTAATTCACTAGGTAATTAAAAACTGATCCCTCAAATAGGATTATTTGTCCTTATTTTGAAAATGAGAGAGAGCAGGGGAGTGAATGCATATATACATATTTCCTAGTCAGAAAAAGCCCTTTGATTTTTTAAGAGCTACTGAAGTTGCCTTTATTTCTCTCAGATTTTATCTATCACTGTGTTGGATATCTAGATGGAATGTGCTTCTCAGAATTGACTGTTGTATAGGGGAATAAAGATACTTAAAGTGGAATTAGAGGTGGGGCTGGAGATGTAAAAGTCATTCAAATATACACCCTCTTCCTCTATATTTTCTATTCATTACCTATAATCTGAATGCTTTTCTATATAAAGAAGACATAAATATGGTGACTCAATTACATCAAATATGTATCCGGTAATGTCATGTTCCATGCAAAAGTGCATTATATACGGAAAGCTTTGTTTCAGATACAATAATAAACTTGGTGGGATCTCAGGAAGTACTGGGTGTGGACCATAGAGTTGCAAGTTTGAAAATGAACAGCTCTTTACAAGACAGTGGCATCAGCACTTATTCCATTATTATCATTTGATTTTTAAATATAGTAGGTTGTTTAGTATATGCAGTGAAAATTTTGGCAAATTTGAATTCTTTCTCTCACAGTTTGGGATTGGGACAGGATTTTTCCAACCACAAAAGAAGCTGGTATCTGGAATACACAAGATGGTAAATATGGAGCCATGGCATTGTCTAGTAGGGGAACTAAATTATTGAGAAAGACAATTTTCCCAAACCAAGAATGACAGGATAATGATGATTTACAAAGAGAAGGAAAGCAGAGGAGGGTGGTGAGGTTGGGTGGGATACAGGAAGAGAGAGAGGAGGAGGAGGTGGATGAGGAAGAGGGAAAAGAAGAAGGAGGAGGAGGAAGTGAAGGAGGAAGAAGAAGGAAGAGGCAGAGAAGAAAGAAGAAGAAAGAAGAAGGAGATGTAGTAGTGAAGTAGTGAGGGAAGAAGAAAAGAGAGAAGACTGGAGGGAAGGAAAGGGAGGGGAGGGGATAGAAAGAACTCTGTCTATGGCTCAGGAATCAGGCTGCATTCTTGCTCTGGGGTTCTGAGACAACCTTGGATCCTTATAATAATTTCCCCCTTTTTTAGTTAAATTGGTTTCTGTTGCTTACAACCAATGATTTCTAATAGTAACATGTCTCTGAAATAATATCAGGGAATTCAAAGTCAGTATTCATTCTAATATTTATATGTTTTTTAAAATTTTCTGATATTGTCTCAGAGAAATAAACTATTACTTATAAAATGTTCATCCAGGATGAGATCTTTCACATACCTTATTGGTCCTTTATCTTTGTCTTTCACTCTTTTTTTTTTCTTCACTATTAGGGTCATTTTATGTTTATTTCAGCTATTATTTGTCATTCTTAACCTAACATAACATTCAGAATTCCTGGGAAGATTAATTCATTTAGGTAACTAAAACCTGATCCCTCAAATAGGTATTTTGCCCTTATTTTGAGGAGAAAGAGCAGCTATCTGCATTTCTTATACACTCTTGCATGGTAAAACCAAACTCAAAAACATGGTTATTTCTTCATTTGGCTTCTATCTCCTTAACTGATCCAATCAGGAAAATATGTCACTCAGAATCTGATAAATTTAACAAACAATATGATTAAACCTAAAACCTGCCTATCCTTATTTAGAGAAAAAGGAGTTCTTAAGGTAATTATAGTGAATTAATTATATATAACTTATTCCAATCTGTTTATCAATATGATTGGTTAGAAAATTAATGAATCTCTTATTAACCACATATTACAATAATAGCTATTTTTCTCAAGGACTTTATATGGGTTAGTCACTATTCTGGGCATTTTTCATGTAGCATGAATAATCACTGAATCAGTTATCTAAGGTTTAACAAAAAGGTTCTCTAAGGTTAAATTACATATCCAAAAATATACTGTAAGAGGTAAAATTTAAATTTGAATCCAGTTCTCTGTGAATTTCAGAACTAAGGTTGTGTCCACTATGCCAAATGGTTTTTACATTAATAACCACTCCTATACATACTACAATGAAAAACAGGGAAAATACAAAGAAAGTTTTCCCCTCATAATCTGGAGAGGTACAAAAGTATGAATTACTAAAAAAATTAACACAAATTTAAAAGTAAAAACAACAATTACTTAAACTCTTTAATTAAGAAAAGTATTACCATACTAAAGGTTGTAAAATTTTTACTATACCATTCCAAAAATAGAACTTTATTTTCTCTCTTTCTGACAGGTCATTATAGGCTAATAATGTGCATTGTATTCTAATCTATATGGACTAGAGGCCCGGTGCATGAGATTTGTGCACTCGGGAGTCCCTCAGCCTGGCCTGTTCCCTCTCACAGCTTGGGAGCCCTCGGGGGATGTCCTAAGCCGTCAATTGGACATCCTTAGCACTGCTGCAGAGGCGGGAGAGGCTCCTGCCACTGCACTCGCCAGCCGTGAGCCCGGCTTCTGACTGAGCAGTGCTTCCCCTGTAGGAGCGCGCTGACCATCAGGGGACAGCTCCTGCGTTGAGTGTCTGCCCCCTGGTGGTCAGTGTGCATCATAGTGACCAGTCGTTCAGCCGTTTGGTCAAGTTGCCAATTAGCCTTTTATTATATAGGATGCTTATATCACCAACGATAATAGCTCTTTGGGATACAGATGTGGCTGTAGACTAATTTTTGAGCAGCATCCCTACCACAATGATTTCTCATAAAGTTGTTTCATTTCCTTTGCAGCTGTAGCTGCTATCTGCAAGCTTTGTTTCTCTTATAGTTCTATTATTTAACCACATAATGTACCTAAAGGCTTTGTTTAAAATGATCCACCCCATTTCTGCTTACTGCATACCAATGTAATCTGTCAAACATGGTGATTTCCTAGCAATCGAAACAGCTATGCTCCATTTTCCCAGGTAGTTTGTATAAACCTCATATGATCACTGCACTTAAGCTCATCCTGCAACAGCTGTTTGAGTAGCCTGCTCTCATCCATATTCTCTGCTTGGACAATCCCGATAAACTGTTATGACAAGTATCACTTTAAACTACTAATCAACACAGAATGTGTAAAGCATAGTATTAAAGGACTGGATGTGTTCTTTGTGACTTACTTTGTGTGATGTACTACAGACAGGAGAAGGCGATGTATAAGCCAAATGAGTGACTGTAACCACTGATCACATAGAGGCTAGTGGAGAATGTGTGAAATGAACCTCATTTGGAAGATGGGTAAGGTTTTTAAAAATGGGGGCAGGGAGAGAGGAGAAGGCATATAGCAGCTATTACCTATGCAAAGCTCATTATGTCCCAAGCACTGTTCTAAGGACTTTATATACATTATCTCCATGAGTTCCCACAGTAAATTATTAAGGTTTGTATTAATATTTGTCTCCAACTTTACAGAGAAGCAACAAGTGGAGGAACAGAAATTCAAACACAGAACAGTCATGTTCTTAAATTAATGGCTACAATAAACAGCCTGAGCAAAGACATGGAGGGAGAAATGTGACAACACATCTTAGAATGTTGGCTGGAGCATTAAGAAAAGTAAACTGGAATTAGCAGTGACTGCTGCAGGCCATTGGATGGATATCTGCAGAGGTTCCTGAGTAGGTGAGGATATGATGCAGCGATGGTTTACAAAAACTGAAGGAGAAAAATTATTGATAATGAAGATCAGGCAAAGGCAACAGTTGCTATTCATAATAATATTAGTCAAAACTATAGAGTTAGTGTAAGAAGAGAAAGAAAGGGAAAGCTATTTGGGTCATTAAAAAGGATAAATATATAAAAACCAAAACAGACAAACAAAAAACAAACAAACAAACAAACAAAACACACAAAAAAAGAAAACCAAGCAAGAATCAGTCATGGCGATAAAAATAAACTCTATTTTAAAAAAGGATTAATCAAGGGATGTATTTTGTTCTTATGTGGTAGGTAAGAGGAATTCTACCCTAAAAATTCTCATCCAGATAATTTAGTGTTATTAAGCAATTGATCTGGGAAAAAAGAAGTGTGAAAAAAGACTAAATTATTTTAAAAATAAGACTCAGAATTTTTGCTCTAGTTTCCATCACACCCTTAAAATGATCTTTTGCGTTTTATGAAAAATAAATTTTCATTTCAGGAACAAACTAGTGAGGTGCGGTATAATTATAAAAGCATAACACAAATATAAAGTCCAAGAAGGAAATTGTTAAAACATATGTGGATTCTTTTTTTTTGTTTGTTTTGGTATGCTTTCCATATTTTACCAACAATCCTAGTACTAGTTTTCTGTAGAAGGATACATGTTTTCTGGTGATTAGGAGAATGAACATCTAAGTAGATAAATCAATGTTAGAATCCTTATAAAAATGCCTAAGACATTATTGACCAGTTAGTCAATTGACCATCATTTTAAAAATCACAAATATAAAAAAAAAAGTCTGCATAGATCATTATCTCAGGAAAGACATATTTCTTTACATTTATCAATGAATATTTGGGATAGGAGCTGTAGAAAAGAGAACCAGCATGGGCTTTTGCCATCAGCAATGGCCAAGGACTGGGATAGCATAGTTAAGTTTGATCTAACAAAAATAAGTTTTACTACATGGGATTTCTTCCTCTTAAAATAATATTTACAATTTCCCAACAGGAATTTCTTTCTTATAATTTGCTGATTGTAATCTAGCTTACGGTGGATTTCATAAAACTTTGATTTATTTTTCCATACCATTTTTATTTGCATGCTGATACTTCTTTTGTATTTCTCTTTATAAGTATCCAAGTTTTCCCAAGAATTATAAAGAAAGTCTGTAAACAAAACCTCTGTGAGGAAAATCAGCATAAGACTTTGAATAAATAAGGTATGACCACAACTCTCTAGCTCAGATCAAAGAACAGAAGAAAAATGTAAAGGTTAGGGAAAAATGAAAGATTTACCAAAATAGAAATAGAAATATTTTTAAACATCTGGTTATTTCCTTATGCAAGATTTGTAACATGGTAGCAGGGGGTACAGACAACACATGTCTGTTTTCATTCAGAAATAAATTCCACATCTTCATATGTTTCCTTGTCATCTTTGTTTCATAACTAAAGGCTTGAAGTCCCTAGAGACTCAACAATAGAAAGAGCCCAGAAATTTGAGTTAAATCATGAGGAAGATAAAAAATGAATCACTAGAGCATCTAAAATGAATACGGAAGAGGCCAACTGAAATGTTTGTCTTTTTATGTGCCAAAAACTAAAAGCCTTAATTATGATTTATGAAGCCATTAATTTTTTTAGGTCTGAGAGTTAATGGAATAATGATTTTTAATTGAGCACTGAAGTTTCTTAAGTCACTTTAAAAAAATAAGGAAGTACTTAAATCATATAGATAGTTCAAGAAAATGAAGAAAGATTTAGGACACACATTTCATCAACAATCTCCGATGTGTAGTTAAAGGCTAAAGGTGAAAAAATTTGTAAGACACAAATTCTTTTCAGAACCAAAATGGACGCATTCATACAATTGTGAGAGACTGACAATATTTAATCTTCAAAATGATCTAATTCATTATTTTCCAAACTACTTGATTAACCTGTAACTTCCATATAATCAGAAACATGTTTTTGAAGCACAGATGCCTGATCAACATTCCTTAATTAACACATGTTGTTCTAATATTTATGTTCGCTAGATAAATAATTTGATTTTTCCATGTCCTCAGGCCTTGACAGATACAAGTAAAATTAATGGCAGATGAAAACTGGTTGTTTTGGATTATATGTGAAATGACCTCTTTCAGCCTTTTTAGTATCTTACAGCTCTCCATCATGCTGTTTATGAAATCTTCTTCAGTTAAAATTTTACTGCCAACCATTCCCTTTTCCAAACTTTCTTCCAGTTCCTGTTTACATGCAGACATTTATTCATTCTTTCATTAAACATCTACCATATTCCAGATAATATATACCATATTTGTTTATGTCTCTGTTTCCTGGCTACGTCTGACTCAAGTTTTGCAGCAAATTTTTCTCCCTCCATGGAATTGCCTCTTTCCTCTCCATCTAACTAACTCTCACCCGTCCTTCAAGAATCAGCTTGTTTCACTCAAGTTCAACTTTTGTTTTTGACCACTCTGGTTCACAGTGATCTTGGCCGCGAAATCTGGAGTCATTCTTGCGCTGATCTATATAATTAGTGCACTCTTTTGTTGTTACTTAACTTCCTTATCAATCAAGTCTTATTTGCCTACAAGTTGGCAAGCTCCAATTTAGGGACCTTATTATGTACTTCTTGCACAAAACTAAACACAGTGCATATTCAGTGCTTAAAATTTGGGTTAAATGTGAGAAAGAATGATTAAATGGCTGACTGGCCGACAGTGAAGGAATGAAACTGACAGGTTGCCCAGAAGTCATCAAAGCACATAAATTATGTCAGGGAGGCTGAGGGAAGCATATATTTCCCAAAGGCGTCAAAAAAACATGGCACAGGATACTACTTTTATTCAATGTAATGAGATACAACAGCAATGCTTGAAGCCTCAAAGGATCAGAAAGCCAATTCTTTTGGAATCTGTTGCCACAAACTCCCCTGGCCCATTGCAATGAACACTTGATCTAAATTGATGAGATGGAATAATAGAAAAATTTTTATGGAACTTACCCAAAACTTGCATGTTTCCTATTACAGAATAAGTTGCTGGATACTTAAACTATACCTTCCTACCAAAAGGAAGATCATGGAAGACCATGATCACATATATTTTTGTATCTGGAAATATAGGTGATGCCAAGGCAGACAGGCATTGAAGATAAAAAGCAAGCAAGCAAACAAACAAATAACAACAACACTGAATTATGCTGTCTTTAAAAACATGCTGTGTAGTGCCCATGCAGAACCCTTTAGAACCTTTATTTACTCTAAACAACATCTGCCTTCTTCTTCCTGATGCTCACTTGGACTTGTTCTTCCTAAACTCTGCTCTGAGTCTGCTGCCCTTCCTAATCCCTTCTGTTTTACATAAAACTTGGCCACATTTTTTTTTTTTTACAACATATTCGATCTCATCGGTTTATAGCTGAAGAAGTGTCTCCCCAGATAATATTTAAACAATAGATTTTACTGTCTTAACAACCAAAACAGAGAATCTGAAAATTTGGAAAAAGCATTCATTAGGTTTGGAAATTGATTTGGATATTTCCTGGTTTTGGCAACTCTTAAATCAAACCGGACAGTCTGCTTGCTGACTAACCTGTTTAGGACAAGAATCCATTTCATGCTTTTAGACCAAAATAGGTTTCACGCACAGTTTCACCCGTGCCAGTGCAGACTCTGGGCTCTTAAATGCTTCCCTAACACATGCCATTTCATTTTTTGTAACATGTTTATTTTTATGACTATTTGTGTAAAGTCTGTTCTCCCCACTCTAAGCCCATAAAGGCAGGGATTCTGTGTCTTATTTGATGCTGCCTCCTTGTCTCCTTATGGGGTCAACAGAGTTATCAATAAATACAATGAAGATTGAATGAATAAATGGGCATTTAAGTTATCACTGGGAAATATGACCATGTGATTCAATAAGACAGTGGTTAATCTCCAAATACTCATTTAATTGCTTCATTTTGAGAGGCCAAGAGATTCTGTCTGAAATTCCACAGTTGTATTTTTTTTTCAATTATAGTAAATTAACAAAAATATTCCTTGGATAATAGAAAACCTCCCCAGCCACCATTTTGCTGTGTATGTTTTTTGCATTCCTCTTATTTTTTTTTGAAAAGGATACTAGAGTTTTAGATTATGTGAGCAAAAGCCAAGCAAGGATAGATGTAGGAAATGGGTGGAATATAATAAAATATGTGAGGAAATAAATACATTACAAGGGGAATAAGGGAATTTTTCACAAGGTAAACTATTAAGCATTTTCTGAGAAAACTACATATGTATCCCCTAAGGGCAGTCAGTCATCTGGTAGCTGAGTCTCCTTTCTGGTGGCTGGTTTTTAACGGATGAAGGGAGCAGGAGACTAGTAGTGTCTCATAGCTGAGTGTTTTCAATCCTCAAGGAGTCACTGCAGATGCTTCAGCATTTAATAAGGCATGTCATAAATCTGGAACATACGGATGCATGCTTTCAATATTTAAGAGAAAAATGGATGGATAATTCTAGCAGGAATCCGAAGAGCCTATTTTTAAAATCATTTATTCATTGGTATATGCTGTAGTTATATTTTAAATGTTTGTGTGCTTTTAAAATAGAAACACGTGATTTGTTAAAAATAAATACAGTTAATACTCGAGGAAAAATAATCTTTACGAGTGAGGAAATTTTGTAAACAAGAATGAGGAGTCTTAAACCCATACTCGGCCCAGCCTTAGTTTGATGGCCTCAATAATTGATGATGAGCTCTAAATAAGTGTGTGCTTAGATATTTTCATATCTTTCTATTTTTATTGCTCTTGAAATTTCCAAGATGCAGTTCATATTCTCAATTATTCTGAGAGGTTTTGAAGATGACTGAGCCAAGTGATATGAAATGAAACTGATATGTGGATAAGGGGCTAATAGAAAATATAAAAACATTCAATATCAACTCAACAAAGCTTAAGAAGGAAAATATATTAGTCCCCCTGTCTGATTTAAAATTTAACTTAAACAGTGATTGTGTCTATAGCAGTGTTTCCCAACTTTGGGCACATACCCCACAGGGGGGCAATTCAAGAATGAATTATTAACAGTGAATTTTATGGTTCTAGGAGCCTCATATACAGTATATACTAGTAAATATATATTGTCACATACTTATGCATTTCAGTTCTCTATTATATGTTTTAAAACTTTACTTGTTATTTTTTCATATCACTTAATATTATTAATATTATTTTAAAACAATTTCTTAGTGATTTCTTCTTCAGTTCTTCAACTGTCCTTTCGTTCTTTTATTTTTCTCTTTCATGGATGCCATGTTCTTTGGAAGCTTGTTTAGACCAAGTTATTGGCCTTTTAGGCTTCCTCCGTATGAATAAGAGTTCACTTTTTTAATAAGAAGAATTATATGTCATAGGAAGGGGCATCAGGATTTTAGAGATGCTTAGGTGGGGTATGGCCAAAAAAAGGTTGGGGAGCACTGGTCTAAAGGTAACATCATTCTGATATTTGGCAATAACACTTACATATTAAACCACATTTTTCCTGCTACACAGTTTTTATTCATTTCTGAGGGGAAATTGTTTTGAAAGTTGTTGTTGTTGTTGTTGTTGTTTTTTTTTTTTGGGGGGGGGGCGTTATATGTTCCCTTCTAGTTTGTTGAAGTTGATACAAGCCATTTGATTTTGTAAACAAGCAAAAAAAATGGTCTGAGTTTAAAAAAAATTTTCAGGTAAAAATGTGGTTTCTTGTGTTTTATTTAAAACTCATTTTTATGTGGGGATTACTACTACAAGGAAGCCTTTACTTAGAGGTGGAAAAGCAGTCTGTATGGATTAAACATTTTTTCCTACTATGTAATATTTATCCATGTCTGTCAGGGGGAAATGTGTTTTATAAGTTTGCTGGGAAATATTTCCTTCCATGAAAACTGTCTTAGAGCATTTGATAAGGTTTAAAAAGTTAGAGCACAAACGTCAAACTTGAATCCATGTCAGATGGCACCTGTGGGTGGTTATGTTGTGATAGGAAATTGTTTCTTCCAGAATAGTAAAAGCCCGGTATTTTTCCATACTATTTTCTTTAAGGTGGAATGGGGCATTCAGAATAGTTATTTGGTTTTATAGATGAGCAAGATATGGCCTGATTTAATTCTGGAAACCATCATGGTTTATATACATGAACTTGCCGTTACATAGGTGGGGGTGAGAGGAGAAACACCAAAGCAAGAAAAATACCCTAAATTAAAATGCATTTTCTCTTGCTTCTTTTTTCACTTGAATTAGTTCCCAAGCAAGACTTCCATTTCACTTAAATAATTCTTTGGAGTCTAACCACATCGATAGCCAGAATAAAGTGACTCTTAGAGGAAACATTGTGTTTGTAATGTGCCTCCACTTCTATAACCTATTTACCTCATCAAGCATGACAGATGACTGCACAGCACAGCCTCGGATTCATGCAGGGTTCACAGTCCAAACTCCTGCGTGAACATTACAAAAATTATATATATATATTTTGTGAGATGTTGGTGTGGAAGAGTATGTCTTAAAAGAGAAAGTGCTTTCTCTCAACATTATGAAGATTATAAACCACTCTATATGCATTCAGTAACTTGAAAATATTGCCCAAAGGATGGTTGAGAAATAGGTATTTCAGAATGAGATGATCATAAATCAAAAACAGAGAGGCAGACATAAAACCAGGATACCACATCCCTTTGTATACCAGTCATTCAAACACAGGGTCTCAGTTTGAATTTTTATGTGTAATCTCAAACACCATTGCATTACTATTAATTGGTGATCTTTGCCAGCATTTTCTTTTCTTCACTTGTGAAATTGTAGTCAATGTGAATCAAACTACAAATTCATCACTGAAGGTGAGAGAAAAACCATCACCACCAATCTTTTCTGAAGAAGAGTCAATGGCCAAGCAAACTGGGGGTTCTGGGTAAATATTACAATAAACCATGGAACAGTGCACTTGATTGCTCCTTGATCAAAAGTGATGCACTTATCCATGAACACATAGTATAAATTTATTACACAGTCAGCTTCAAGTTTGCCAAGATATAATACATGTGTGGCAAAATAAATGATGAGCATATGTGAGATATATGAGCTTTAACAATAAAGAACTTGTAAAGTAATGAGGAATTTATTCAACCAAATAAATGCTCTTGTCTGCACTGGTCATCCTGCAAGGCCACATACACTATAATACCATGATGAGACCCCTATTAAAACAAGTGTGGAACTTCTTTTTTTTTTTTTTTAAATAGAGCTTAAAGTAACTACAGATTAGAATATTAATGGGAACAAAATTATGTCCTTTTAGTGACAAATTACACTTCTGCCTATTGCTATAAGTTATACAGAGATATTTTAACACATTGTGGACTAGTAGTTTTATTGCTAGCTTTACCCAGTGGCCAGATAAGTTTGAACGAGCACAAAAAACGTTTTACATAAATGTTAAAGGCATGCTTTAAAATTAAATACCAATTGCATTTTGAAGTTATTTATTACATGTTCTTACAAGCTAATATCTTTTTAAAGTATGATACTTTGTAAAACACTGTGTAATGTGAAGTGGAACTACACAAAGCTGGCAAATTCTTGTGATCTGTTCTCAATGTGTTAATTTTAAAGATGTGTGATTGGATTTCCTATTTAGCTTATGAATGGAGACCATGCAGCAAGCTTAAGGGTAATGACACTAAATAAGAAGTCTGGGGACAGTAACGGCTTTATAGAACCCTGAAGGGTACCCCAAATCCAGAAATCTAGGGACAAATTTATGCAGCAAACACGGGTTGTCCAGAAGAAGCCAAAACATATTAACTGAAATTATTATTGAAGAGATAGTGTCATGATAGTGAATCGAAGGGTGTGTGTGGAGCAGGTCTCCCTGTCAAAGGCATCTGATCGGTGTCATCACTGGGTTTGTCATCCTGTCTGAAGCATCTGATATTTATGTGAGCTGAATGCCGACAGGTGTCCTTGATTGGGGAAAAGGTAAAAAGGACTTAGATAATGGTTATTGAAAGCTCCTTCTACAGAAGAGTCATATCCTGGGTTTTGGAAGAAAAAGATTAAGGTGTTCTGCTGCTAAAATTGAAAGATGATGGAAAAACAAATTTAGGGCAAGCCCTACATTTTAGAGATGGTAACAGGATCTCCATAAGAAAACAACCAGCCAGTAAAGAAGCAGAAGTGAAAAGAAAGCCCAGGTATATGGACTCATTAGTGAATACTTTTCCCTACACACTGATTTATTCCCACATGGCATTTGACAATGTGTATCCTGAGATTCGTATGGGTGAGCAGGAGAAGCAGCAGCTGAAAACCAGTAATATTAGGTGAATTCCAAGCTGATTGGACAATCTAACTGCAAGAGGACTGAGAATAGCCTGTTGACCGAGAAGAGGCACTAGACACGGAGCTTGGCTCTTGGACTATCCCAATCAACTTTCCAAATGTGATAAATGCCTACCAAGTTTGTATAGTACCTAGAGCTGAAAGGAGGAGGCAGAATATTTGATGAATTCACAAGAATGCCTAAAGCATTGTCATACCTCAAAGTAATTAAATGAATGAAAAGATATAGTTTTGTAAAAAAAGTCAGAATAAGTAGAAATTAACACTGATACTCATGCTCAAATAATCACTGTATAAGTAGAGTATGTGAAAGAGCTGATTTAATATAGGCCAGAAAAAAACCTAGTGGTTTATGTTGTGGGCAAACTCTATGTGATATTCCAGCTAATATGACAACCTTAATCTTCTAATACAACCAAAAGAAGAATAAATAGATAGTTGTAGATATTTCCATGTCAGCAGTAATTTTTGTTTAAAAAAGCAAATCAACTCAAGACACTCTTTTTGACAGTTTGGCAAACATTAAAGAAATTGCAATAGACAGGCTTGACAAAAGTCAAGCTGGAGAGCAATATGACAATATATATTAAGAGTTTTTAAAAAATGCATGCTTTTGAAATTCTACATTTATAAATTTACATTAAGGCATTTTCCCTAAAGAAATGTTATAAAATACATTCAAACATGTACACACAGGGATGAATATTAAAATGCTGTTATGGTCCTTGCAAACAGAAAACAGCATTTCTATCCAGTTAACGGGGAAAAGGCTGAGAAGCTTGTGAAGACACATCGCTTTAGTGAAACACTAGATGGATTTTTAAGACCCATCATTCAAATAAGAAATTGATTTATGAAAATGCCAAGAGGTTAATGACATGTTGTTGAGTGCAGAAAGCTGATTACAGAAGATTGAGTTATATGAACTCTTTGGTCTGTTTTTGATATCTAGTATATTTATTTGATGTGATTATATAATATGCACATTTTAAATATAGAATTGTGTTATGGTATGCAAAAATATTGATTGTGAATGTACAACTTTTTTTTCGCTCGCTTTTATTGCAAATTAATAATTTGTACACCTAAATGACAAAATGAATTTTAAAACAGACAAATCAGTATTTATGGAATTAAAGAGAGCACATGTGACCAGTAATTAATTTCAGGTCTTCATAAAATATTTAATTGTTTTCCTGATTATTAAATCCATATATGCTCAGGGAATAAAATTTAGAAAAATAATAAAAGTTTAGTTAAGAATATTCAGTGTTATTTCTCTAGCACCCTTTCAATCAGGAAACTTTCATTATAATTATTTTTGGAGTGTCTCTGTCTAGCTTCATTCTAGGCCAAATATCAATGTAGATTACAGATATGTTGTTTTTTGTTTGTTTGTTTTTTAGTATGGGGATGGCTTAGCATTTCTGTTGTGAGTACTTGTGCGCGCACGCGCGCACACACACACATAGCTGATAGAGAATGTGTTTTCAAGAAGCAACTAATTTTAAGTGAATTGTGTAAAGACAAACTTCCTGTAATTCTTCAAGTGTTCCAATCCATTGCTTTGAACATCTGGCGACTGTGAGGTGTGTTTCTGGAGGGGGAGACTTGATTAGCAAATCGCTCTGATGGATGAAGGGCTATGAAAAGGACAGTCAGCAAATTGCATGGCCAAGGTACAGGTGCCAGCTTAAAGGTGATTTCTCCTGAGGCTCAGATGTTAATAGAGACATAAAGAATAAGGACCAAACAAGGTAAACTCACCAAAATCTAAAACAAAGTAGAAAAAATTCTTGCTGACAGTTGGACTCATGGGCTAAAACACTAAACATAATGACATCAGCATAGTTTGCTTTTTAAAAACAATGTATTTTTATTGTTTTCAGAGAGGAAAGGAGAGGGAGAGAGAGAGAGAGATAGAAACATTGATGATGAGAATCATTGATCGGCTGCCTTCTGCATGCCCCCCACTGGGGATCGAGCCCGCAACTCGGGCACTTGCCCTTGACTGGAATCGAACCTCGGACCTTTCAGTCTGCAGGCCTACGCTCTATCCATCAAGCCAAACTGGGTAGGGCGAGAATAGTTTGCTTTTTAACTGATTCCTACTTTTAAAACATTTGCATAATATAATACACAGAGCAATGTACATTATAAACATTAAAATAACAAGGCAATCAATCTGAAAGTGTGTTATAATATGAATAGCCAGTGGGAAATGTGTTTTGTTTGCTTGTTAATAACTTGCACATTTTAATGCTTTTTTTCCCTATATATCTGTATTTCTACTGATATGTCCATATTTTGTTTTCCCCTCCCTTTTGCATTTTTTAACATGTCTTACTTGTGTGATAGGATTTAATGAGGGAAAATGGCCTAACAGGGAACTAATAACACACCCAACTAATAATTTTATATTTCTGTATTAGTTTTCATTTTTCTAATTAAAAAATAAACTATGGAAAAATAACAGTGATTAAGAAACTAGTTCTCTCATTAGTATGGAAATAGAAAATTTCAGAAAGCATGGGGATCATGTAGAAGAAAAGAAAAAGAAAACGTTTTCTCCCATAAAAATATAATTTTTCTTGAGCCAAAAGTTAAGTAAAATTTATAGCTAAAAAAGCTGTAAACCTACTTGTAATGTGCTATACATTGAAGCAATACAGTTATAAATTACTGATGGATGTCATGCATCCTCTCTAATAAAATGGTAATATGCAAATTAACCATCACTCCGCTACATAAGCCACGCCCACCAGCCACGTCACACCCACCAGCCAATCAGGGCGAGTATGCAAATTAACCCCAATCCAAGATGGCTACAGCCACAGAGAACAAGGTTTCCCAGGTAACAGAGGAAGCCAAGCTTTCCATAGCCGTTGCAGGCCTAAGCCTCCACTCAAGCTACAAAGTTTCAATTATAGAAGGTAAACAAATTCAAACAAATGGCGGCAGAATGGAGCTTGAGAGAGCAGGCCAGGGTTGCCGGCGGCAACAGGGGAAGCAAAGCTTTCCGCACACCCTGGCCGGGCTCACCCGCTTAAGGCTACAAAGTTTCAATTGTAGAAGGTGAATTAACTGCCACAAAAATGGTTGCCAGAGCCCCAGGCTTGGCTCCCCTCCAGGCTACAAAGTTTCAATTGTAGAAGGAAAATAAATTCCAGATACCAGGGCCTCTGCTTGGGTTGCCAGGGGGCGTGGCCGGCCTGCAAACCACCACAGGCCCCTTGCTCAGGCTGCCCCACACCCCAAGGGAACCCCCACCCTTATCTGTGACACCCTTCAGGGCAAACCAGCTGGCCCCCACCCGTGCACCAGGCCTCTATCCTATCTAATAAAAGAGTAATATACAGATTGATCATCACTGCAACACACAATATAGCTGCCCCCATGTGGTCAAAAATCCTGCCCCCATGTGGGCACAAGATGGCCACTACAAGATGGCCAGCAGGAGAGGGCAGTTGGGAGGCACCCGGCCTGCAAGGGAGGGCAGTTGTGAGGGACCAGGCTTGCAAGGGAGGGCAGTTAGAGGTGATCAACCCTGCAGGAGAGGGCAGTTAGGGGTGACCATGCTGGCAGAGGAGGGAAGTTGGGGTCAAACAGGCTGGCAGGGGAGCAGTTAAGCATCAACCAGGATGGCAGCGGAGTGGTTAGGGGGTGATCAGGCTGGCAGGCAGAAGCGGTTACGGGCAATCAGGAAGGCAGGCAGGCAAGCAGTTGGGAGCCAGCAGTCCTGGATTGTGAGAGGGATGTCCAACTGCCCGTTTAGGCCCGATCCCACAGGATCGGGCCTAAACGGGCAGTCGGACATCTCTCCAGGAGTCCCAGATTGGAGAGGGTGCAGGCTGGGCTGAGGGACAACCCCCCCGCCGTGCACGAATTTCGTGCACCGGGCTTCTAGTAGATATTATATACACGGATGAGCTCATACAGCAAAGGTAAAAAATGGACCTGACCCACATTCTAAGTTTTCACTTAAGAACTGTCCCACGATGGCAGTCTTTTAAGAAACAAAAGGGCTCTTTTTAAAGCACTCTTTATATATCAACCTGCAGGTATCTGTCCTTGACTCGAAATTGAATCTGTAAACCCAGTCACTAATCCATCAACAAATATTTATTGATCTTGTACAATAAACAAATCACTGAAGGTATGCAAGCCATGAGCAAGTTTCTTATCTTAATTGGTATAATAGAGGAGATAAGACACATACACAAATAACTGTAATGTAACCCACGCAGTGTATACAATGAAAGATATGAAGAAAACACCCTGATAGTTTGGAAAGGGAAGCGATTAGTTCCAGTGCAATATAATAATCTACTGTTGGCATAGAAACCATCAGGAAGCACAGGAAATATTTGGGACATCGCCTGTGGAATCATGGACTGCCTAGCGCTGTAAGACAGACAGCCAGCATATGCGAAAGCACTCTGGTCACTGCAGTGATAACTGGTTTTACTTTAATCATCTCAATTTCCACATGCTTTACTTTCCCTGCCAAAGCCATGCTTTTTTTTTTCCTGTCTTAGATTTTGTTTCATTTTCTCCATCTCTTTTTAAAATTATCATTCAATGATACATACTCTGAAAAGAATCATGTTCTTAAAACTATTAAGCGTTTCTTTTTTTTAGTCAGATCTATTGTAACCATTTAAGCAAGTGTATTCATTTATTAAACATTATAGAAGATAAAAATATTTTAAACACTTGGCAGTAGACACACACTTCGTCTGGAAAGGATGGAATATTTCTTGTGCTTGCTTCCCCCTCCTCATTTCTAACTGACCCTACTATTAATTATGCTACGTGAAATTAGCCAGTCAGATTAAGACAAGTACCATGTGATTTCACTTATAGGTGGAATCTAATGAATGAAATAAACTAACCAACAAAATAGAAACAGACTCATAGATACAGAGACCAGACGAATAGCTAGCTGTCAGAGGGGAGGGGTGTTGCAGGGCTGGGTGTAAAAGGTGAAGGGATTAAGCAAAACACAACCTCATAGACACAGACAAGCTATGGAGATTACCACAGAGGAAGGGGGGTGGAGGGAGGATAAAAGGGAGATAAATGGTGAATGGAGATTTGACTTTTCTGTCTTTGATTTTTTTAAAAAAAATGTTTGTACAGAATGGTATAGTTATATCTATGAATTTCACTGAATTACTGGTTTCATCACAAGGGCAGAATGTAATGTGTAGTTTGTTGGTAGAAATAAGCCTTTGCAGGTCACCCTTACCTATAGGCAAGAAGCACGGATCACTCTTTAGAGGAGTGGCTGGCAGTGGTCTTGATACACACTTGGCAGTGACAGGAAGGCCGGCAGCACTATTAAATGGCTAATCTCCCCCCATGGGTCCAAGAAGGAGGAAAGAACACCTTTGACTTTTCACTGGCTGCTTCTGAAAGTTCAAGATAAGAACAGATGCTCCATAGAATGTGAACGCTCTAGTCTCTTCCACAAAGTTATCTTTATTATAAAGTAGCATGAATACCCAAGCCAGAGTAATCTTAGAAATATCTAGTAAACGTTACAAATAGGGGGAAGGCCTATATTAAAAGTCTACTAAAAAGGGTTATTTATTTCCTTGATTATAACCACAGTCCCATAAAAATCTTTTTTCCTTTCCAAACATGGTGAATAATATGGTTATTATATTTACATTTAGAGAGCACTATCAATGTGTTTCTAACAACAAAAAATTGCTTCAATTACCCTGTGCCAAGTGGAAGAATTCAGAGTAATTTCTTAGAAAAAAGCCAGAGGTTATACTTTCAAACTGTTGGGGGAAAAAAACAATATATTTCTCCACGCTTTCTTATTATAGATAGCAGCGATTGACAGGCTGTATTAAAGAGAATGGCCTTGAGAAAACTGTTATGAATTAAGAGCAACAACTGAATAACATGTATATGAATGTTTCATAAGTCATTGAAATCAATGCTAACACATTACCCTTATTAGGATCTAGAGATATCCAAACAAATTTTTAAAATTAAAAAGTGATAAGTAGTGTACAAGATAATGAATATCATAATTTATTTGATGTCATTTTAATGGATTCAATTTGCTTTTTTTTTTTTTTTTGCCATTGTCAAATTCAATTGTAGATGATGTCTTGGCTACTATTGTAAATATATCTTTTGTGTTCAAAATTGCTTAGAAAATGCTAATAAGGCTTATTTCCTGCTCAGTTCTATTAGCTTAGCCCTTGAAAGCATAGTTCCTAAGATTTACAGACCGTTTTTGAATAGTCAAGACCTCCCTATGGCACTGGGAAATTAAATTTGGTTTCTTTCCTGCTATTGCAGAATTCTTATTCCATCAGGAGTAATTTACTATAATTAGGGGCTATGTGTTCTGAAAATATAAGTATTTCTTTCATGAAAAATTTAATGTTATATAGTTTTTATGTCCCTGTCAACTTCAAGAAGAAACTTATGACCATAAGCATCTGATAGAAGAGTGTCTCGTATCTCAGACGAGACCCAGGGGATATCTCTGGTCTTCAGAGAGCAGAGAACTCCAATTAATTATCAGCCCACCCATTCTAGCCACATGATCAGATAATTACAAAGTTTTTTTCCAAGTCTAATCCATCTTCTATACATTGCAAGAATTAATATTGCTTTGAATCTCCCTGTCACAAGGTGACCTTTTACACAGCACCAACAGGGAATCTGTTACACCTCAGAGACATGCCACTAGGCACAATATCTGAAAGAATCAACGATGATCAACATGCTATACACATCCAATAAACCACATTCAGCGGTCTTAGAAAACAATCTTCTAAATTTGAGAAAAATAAATCAATGACTGCTATATCCTAGAATCTTTCTGAATTTCTATAACCTCACGATACATAAAATGGGCCGCATAAAATTGAGCTGACTGGTTAATATCTTGCACTTTGTATGATTGGAAGTCGATCAGGCAACGTGTCCTCAACTTGGAAACAACTGTCTAAAATTCATGTTTATATCTTTGTCAACTTCTCTAGTCAGTGTCATCTGCTCAGCAGATGCTAACATATCTGAAATGAAGGAACATAAAAACAGAAAGGACTTTGTAAGGGTGGCTCATATGATGATATACAATGTTTTAAGGAATTCTTGGCTTTGTTTTGGTATCTCTCGCTTATGGTCAGCCGTGTAACTGGGTTACACGGCTGACCATAAGCCACAACTCACAGACAGAACGCCCTGGTGAATCTTGGCAGCCAGATCCAGTTATGTTCATTAACGGGCCAATTACATTATTCGTTTCAGATAGAAAGTATTGCTTCCTTTGAAATCAATTGCGATTTTCTTCCTTCTACACACCGAAGAACTTAAACTGAGTATGTGTTAAGTCTAAAAACTGTCTTACTTTATGATCCCATGCAGGGACCCTATTTAGAGTGCGCTGGATGGTCAAGGCCACTCTAAGCCTGGGACTCAGAATAAGAATGTTCAAGGCTAAGATGCCATAAACAGCTGCAGGGCCACAGCGATCTCATGGTATGTTGTTTCTTCTGTATCCCAAATGACTGATGTCACTGTTGGCAACTAGCCTTCTTTGTCTCTGAAGTAACATACAGGTGACTGACCAGCTAGTCTGCTAGAGAATAGGCTAGAAAGCTCAGAGGAGCTGAGAGCTGGTATTGCTACGATGTAAGGCTAAGAGCTCACAGAGAGCTGAGATATAGCTACCATGTTAACCAGCTAGTGTGCTGGGCAGGGGAGACAGGAGAAGCTGCTGAGCCAGAGTGTGCTGGAGAGTCTACTGAGGCAGTAGCTCTAAGGGAGAGCTCAGGTACTATTGCTATGGAAAGCTATAGGTCTAGGGGCAGCTTGTGGCTGCTCAGACAATAACTGTGGGTAGAGAGACTGCTACTACTGTGTAGGAGAGATGCGTATTTACCAGCCGGTGTATGGCTGCCTATATGGGATTGCTGGGAAGGACTGTCATGTCTGATGGCTATGTGGCCACTGGCTTCTGCAATGAAGACTCATTCTTATACACCCACAACTTCTCATGGCTTCTCCGTCTAAGACCCAGCATTCAAGACAGTCCAGTCCCTAGGCAGAGAGGCTCAGACTCAACACCTGTAACTAGTGAGCAGAGGATAAAGGAGGAACTTGGACTAAGTTCCCAACAGTTAGTGCAATGGGCAGGGTTCAAGAAGGAACCTGCCCTGGCGTAGTCAGGAAGAATTTTTAAGAATATATGGACTCAGAGTAACTCAGAGGAGCAGTGCTGAGCAGTGCTCTTGCTGGCTCTGACACCCCATCTTTCATGAATTCAATGAGATCGTAACATTTTAGAAACTAAAGGTTCAGAAATCATGTCATGAAGTCTCCAATTTAACACAGAGGCTCTTTCATGATGGTATATAGAGGGATCACTAAAGTGTTGCTATAATTCCCCCTAAATTATCTCTTTACTCCAAAGGTCAATCTGCTATCTTCACTGATAAGAAGTATCTGTATCAATGACATATTCAAATGCAGATATTATATAGTGCATAAGATAGGATCACCTAAATTTCAAAGTCATGATTAATCCCATAATAATTTGATTCATGTGTTACGAATATTTTTGATATACACACAAATTCAAAACCTACTAACAACTTATATTGTTAACTCTTTTTTTAAAATATATTTTTATTGATTTCAGAGAGAAAATGAGAGGGAGATAGAGATAGAAACATCAATGATGAGAGAGTATCATTGCACGCCCTCATGCATGCCTCCTACTGGGGATTGAGCCTGTACTGGAATATGTGCCCTTGACCAGAATCGAACCCTGGACCTTCCAGTCTGCAGTCCAACGCTCTATTCACTGAGCCAAACCAGTTAGGGCTATGTTGCTAACTCTTAATTATATTTATTAGAGCTAAATCACATTTATCATTATGTTTATTATTTACTTTGGTGTTCTCTCTCATCTGATTGTCACATTAAAATACAATACTTAGCGAATCAAAAATGTATTTGAAAGCAAATACTAATACATTTCAGATTATACATGCTATCCTTTGTGTTCATCATGTTTAAAAATAGGATCGCATAACTTTAGAATGTGTTATTTGTGGTATATACTAGTAATCCCTAAACAAATAATCCAGTGTATAAAGGTTTATATTTATCTACATATAGACTCTTCCACTTTAGAAACATACATTATTATTATTATTGAATTAAAGTGAGAAGGAAACCATGTAACACACCAATGTGCACAAAATTTCATAGGCAATTAAATTAGAATGTGATTCAATGGTTCAAAAATTTCAACATAATAAGTTCGGTTAAAAACATGTATTCCACATACATCAAAACAAAATATGATTTAAAATAAATGATATGTTCTGCTTTTTCAGGTGACACAACGTACTCACTAGAATTGAAGGTTGAAAATCAAATTTCCAATATTCTAAATTTTATTAGTGAAATAGTATTGAGATAAAAGTAAGAGAAATAATACAAATTAATTTAAATGGAAATATATGAATATCAAACTAATCTACAAAACCCATCGCATGTCTGTCAAGCAACGTTTAAAGAGTCTAATCACAAAGGAATCATGTAGTAAAGGAGGAATCAGTTTCATGTTTTTTTAAATTTCCTTATTGATTAAGGTATTACATGTGTCCTTATCCCCCCATTACATCCTCATCCCCGCCACTCATGCCCTCACCCCCCTGTTGTCTGTGTCCATTGGTTAGGCCTATATGCATACATACAATTCCTTTGGTTGATCTCTCACCCTTACTTCCACCCTCCCCTACCTTCCCTCTGAGGTTTGATGGTCTGATCGATGCTTCTCTGTCTCAGTTTCAATTTTCATGGGTATTCTATTTCATCCTAGTTTTGCTAGCTCTCATTCAGAACAAGGGGGAAAGGGTCATAATCTATATAATGCTTCCATATGGCCAAACTTTTCAAGGTCAGAATAAAAGTTTTCCACCTCCAGCCTGATACTTCCCAATGACTTTTATGCTGCAAGACTTAACAAGGTCTGATACAGCCGGGATTCTCACTGGGGACCACCACTCAGCATGTTCCCTCTAGCAACAATCCAATTTATGCAACCTTATGCATACTGCCACTACTTTTTTAAGCACTTCCTAATTTTCTAGTATTGAAGCTCAGTTATTTTTGCCTTTTCCTCAACAGCATCATTGCCATTCTAGTAAATCTTCCAATTATTCTAACCTTACTCCTAGCATTCAAAACAAGACCACATTCTAAAAACCAGGGAAACTCGTAGAATAAAATATGTTGATACTGATAGTTGTGGACACTTTTGCCAATTTAAAACCTCAAAACTTTGGCATAGACATGATTTTATTTTGGTTAAATTCAATATTTTATTCATTCTGTGAGAATGCACTCAATAACATTCCAATTAAAGCAACTATGCAGAAGGCTTCTCTATATGTTCTCATAATTTAAAAAAAACAATAATACCAATGGTTTGTCTATATTTTCCCTTGACTAAAATCCAACTGAACTATGAATATAACTGCTAGATGCATCACCAGCAAATACCTCATTCTTTGATATACATAAGTGGGTCAATTTTTTTTACTTTTCCATTTTCCATACAGTTACCTTTCTAAATTTTCCTCAACTAGTCAATTATGTACTTTATTCATGTCTCCAAAAATATGATGCTGATTCACATTTACTGTTTTACTTTTTAAAAATTCCTCTAGTATTACAATATGACTACAATTCCAGTGCCAATATAAGTGCTATTAGAGATACATCACTCATGAATTAACAATTTGTTACATTCTATCAATGAAGAAACTTAAATGTCTAAGGCTCAGTTTAGGACTATGCTTTAGTTCAAAGTCATACTGTGAAGAAAAATGTTTTCTTTCCATTCATCATTATTCTTAACCATTTTTAAATCTTCTAATCATTATTATCCTTTGATTAATTTTGACTCAACTATGACTTTGCCAAATATTTTTTAATGTCACATGATTGTGGCTTAGAGCTATTGCTTTGTAAATAACATAACTTGGCTATCTATGAATAAGTAAATACATAAATTTATTGTCAGCCATTTATTCATTCAACAGATATTTACTAAGCATAGCGTAATATAAAACAGTAAGTACTTTCATGATTACTTATACACACAGAAATATATATATGTATATGTATATGTGTGTGTGTGTATATTATATATATATATATACTGAGTGGCCAGATTATTATGATCTCTGAACGCATAATAATCTGGCCACTCAGTGTATATATATAATATTAGAGGCCCAGGCCTGGCCAGTTTGGCTCAGTGGATAGAGCGTCGGCCTGCAGACTGAAGGGTCCCAGGTTCGATTCCGGTCAGGGGCATGTACCTTGGTTGCAGACACATACCCAGTAGGGAGTGTGTAGGAGGCAGCTGATTGATGTTTCTCTCTCATTGATGTTTCTAACTCTCTATCCCTCTCCCTTTTCTCTCTGTAAAAAGTCAATAAAATATATTTTTTTAAAAAATATTAGAGGCCCGGTGCATGAATTCGTGCATGGGTGGGGTCCCGCCAGCCTGGCCAGGGGGAGGAGACATGGGTAGTTGGCCGGCCTGCCTGCTGGTTGAACTCCTGGTTGAGGAGACAATTTGCATATTAGCCTTTTATTATATAGGATATACAATGAGTGGCCAGATTATTATGCATTCAGAGATCATAATAATCTGGCCACTCAGTGTATATAAAACTATGGACTGAACTTAAATTGAATTGGTAAATATAAAATCTGTGACAGAAGGCATCAAATTTCTTTGTCAGCTTGAAGCATTTGTCCATGCCTATGTACTCAGCACATGGTAAATCTCAGTAAATGTTTGTCTTGTGAGATGTGCAGAAAACTTACATATGGAAGAGCATCATTACCAATTGGGATCATTAAAAACAGTTTGAAATGGAAATATCTCAAATAAGCCTTGAAACGTGGAAATAATTCTAAGGCAAGCTCTTGCTTCCTCTTCTTCCTATATAATTTTGTTTTTAATCTCTATCACAGAAGTTGTCTCAGTGTATTTTAACTTACCTCTCTACATGTCCACCTCCTATTCTAAAATATGTGGGATGTGTGTTCTCAGTTGTCACTTATGGGTTATAAAGTCTTTTTATCCTCACCATAGCTGCATTTCTTCAAAATACAGATGATGTTTGTTCCATTCATGTGTTAACTAGATAATCTTGGAACTTTATCTCATTCTTCAAAGAAAAGCATCATACTGTTGATTGTATAACTTTATGCAAGATTCCACATGCAAGTAAGTACATTCTTTGAAGTTTTTAGAGATTTATTTTTTTGTCCCAGAAAGAAAACTATAATCTTAGATGACATTTTAAAATAATCACCATAGTAACATGCTCTCAAAATTTTCACTCTGCAAGAAGTTACTGCAGTTTCATTTACTAAAAGAGCTGAATTTTGGAAGATATTTATTTAAAATATCCATATTCATACACTTCTACATTTATGCAACTTCAGTGTTCAATGCTCATTCAAGACAAATAATACATGTTAAAGGGTTATCTCAAGCTAACCATAAATAAAGATTGCATTATACATGTTTGGGTTAAACAGAGATTTTAAATTTTATATAGGAGCTTATGAATGTGTTAAGTCTTAGGGGAAAAATTCTAAACAATTTTGCTACCCACTATGCCTTATTATTCATCCATATATTCTACAATATCAAGTGTCCCACTATTGGCAGGCTTCAAAGAATTTACAGGTAAGAAAGGAAAGTGGGTTATTAAGTACCTACTCTGTAACAGGCTAACTGCTAGGTGCTGAGCACTGAAAGATTAAAAAGTCCTTGAAGAGCATATAGCCTAATGAGGATAACAGATAGAGAAACAGACAATTACACTACAGCCCATTAACCATGTTGGCAGAGTGTAAATTGATAGTCATTCTGCAGGGCAATTTGGTAATGTAAAAGCTTTAAAAACTTGCATACCCTTTGATCCAACAAGTCTCCTTTTAGACATGCAGCCATTAATCTCTGGGTGCTTGGTTTCCTCACTCTGCTTTTCCTATAATTTTACTATGATCGTGCATTACTCTGCTATCATAACAAAAGTCGTGAGATTTGGAAACTGAGATGAGCAGGATGGAATGAAAGGAAGAGAGAGACAGGAGGCAAGCCTGCAGTAGGTTAGAAATCTTGGAAAATTCTCTGGGGAGTCTGGATTGTAATTAAGGGAGTAGGAGAGAAAAGAAAGTATGGGACATTCAAGGCACTTTTATTAAGAGATGAGAAGTAGACATAAGCAACATTTCACTGAGGGATATGACTGGAAATAAAAATTCCAGAATAAATCGCCACTCCCAGTAAGCCTATCCAAGCCTGCCTCATGTAAGGGGGTTTATAGCACTTTAGGCAGCCAGAGAGAACTAGTTTGCATGTCAATTTAGCCAACCATGGAGTTGAGTTGGAAAAAAAAAGAGCTTTTCAGTCTGCCATCTTTAAGCCTGTCTTAGAATTTTGGCTCTAGGTCATCTTAACACTGTTTAAATTTTGTCCATTAGCTTCCAATGTAATTGAGATGCTTTGTTACCAACATGTCTAGATAGCCTGTACTAAGAAGCAAGAAAGAGATGTTTATTCTTTAAATTCTGCTAATCTTTACACTGTAAAATCATTTACAGTTCATTATTAGCTGTGAACACCCATAGTTCCAAATAAATAATTATGTTTAAATTGCTTTCAAAGGGAAACACAGACTATCAGAGCAGGCCTTGCTCACCAGCACATTGCACACCAGCTCCACTCACATCCCACTTATACCAAACAGGCAGGGGAAAGGAACTGGCATCACCACTGGGATTAAAATGCAGGGATTATTCCCAGACTGTCAAAGGAGTGGCTGATGAACAAAGAGCAGCAAAGAAGCATCGAATGATGGTGAATTTGCTACATCCAGAACTAACACATTGACCATTTGTGGTTAGATAACTTTGGATTTTAATACTGCTGACCTCCTGTTCCTTCTTGAAATGCCCTTTTCCAATGCTTGAAAATTACACATATTTCTGGTCTTTCTCGCTTCTTTTAACTACTCTTCCATTTCTGATTTCTAAGAAACTCTTGTTTCTTGTCTGCTTTGCACCTGCATTCCTTCTCTCTCCTTTGACAATTATTCTTGCTTTTCCTAACTCTTCCTCTTTTAAATGTATTTTCTCCCAAGATGCTCTCCAAGCCCCTCTTCTCTTCTATCTTGCCTCTCATCCTCCCTACACATTTATTCATGCCACGGCTCTCAGAATGTCCAACTTTTTTTTTTAGACGAATATCAAATTATTTCCATTCAGCATCAACATTTTCCCAACAATAAATTCTCATGTTTCCATCTGCTCCCTGGATAACTTGAAAACTTATTGCTTCTCAAAACAAATTTACAATATCCCCTCTGACACCAACAGCTCCACCTTCTGACTCTTCTATTTATTATAGATACTACAGTTCCTCCAGTCATCTATGAGAATCACCACCCTCAGGCTATTCTGTCTCTACCAATGCCATCATCTAACAGGATCCTATCACAGAAGACAAAGTAACAGAAAAGGCATTATCTCTTTCCAATATTACAAACCTTAAATTTACAACTCTTCTAAGATATACAGTAAGAACTCCCAGTGATTACATAGAATAGATCTTTATCCTTATGTTACTTATTACTATCGATATGTATAGACAGACTTAATTAAGGAAGCATTTGTTGGGAATATAAACTAAAGAATCAGATTCCTTAATTCAGATTTCACCGATTTATAAATCTATTATAAACTAATTTGCAAAGTTAAATAATAATGGGTCTTGTATCATAACACACTATCTAATGCATTGTAACAGCTTCTTTGAAATAGAAATTTGAAAGCTGAATACACTTGAAAATTATGTAAGATTACTCCTCAGTTTATTATTATACTTTAGCGTTATTATTATACTTTAGCATTATTATTATACTTTAGCTTTATAATGCCATATAAGCTGAACAGAATTACTTGATTTAGAGTTGCTTAAGACAATGAGGGGGGTAAGACAACGGGGGGGGGGGCATGTTTTCATGATAGGTTCTGCTATCAAGTTTGCAGACATTGTCCTGCAAAAAATTGGCTCTCTTGAAATCTAACAATATAACTAATTCTCTATTCCTCCTTTTAAAGCAATGTACAAAAAAGGTGCAAATAGGTATGTTTTCAGGAAAGACTTGCAAATATTATATTCCTACTGTAATTCTTATTCATTGCATTTGCAGCAAGCTGTTTGCTTTCTGGGGTCATGCAAGCAGCTATTCCATGCTGGCTCTTCACTATTTGTCAGCTCTTGCCTCTGGCACCTCCATACTGCAACTAGCTTTGGTATTCAACTCATATTAATTAACTCCCTCAGCCTTGTTAGAAACATCTTATTAATTTTGACACCAGCACTTCTCACAGGACCCACTGAGTTCTTCCACTGAGTCCCTCTCTGGGGAAGCAACTTGTCCTCTGTTCACTGCAGAGTGCCTCTTCCTCCATGATTGTGTCTTTGGGGGGTTCCCCTAATGGCCTTTTACTAGCAGGAGACAGTTGATTAGCTAGAATATCTCTCCCATGCCATCTGAATCACTTAGTGGGCACTTGCTAGGTGTCACATTCTATGCTAACTGCTGTCTCTGTATCATCTCATTCATGATACATGTATTTCCTAAAAGACCATGTTTGCAGGCACTGCTCTCAGAACAACAGCATGGTATTGAGCAAAATGGACACTAACCTTTTTCTCAGGATAAGGGATGAACTATAATTAAGAGAGTTGGGTTGGTAGAGATTACTGATTGTAATTTTCAACATCTCTGGATTATTTGAATTGATCCCATGTTATATTTACAACTGAGACACAATAAAGTTCTTTTTTAAAGTTTTTAAGAAGATTATGGTAGTTCCATGACCAAATCTAATTTCAGTGACTAAGAAAAAACTTCTGCTGAGATTCATATAAGAGTCATCATCTACTTTGAGAATAAACAGTAGAGTTGCACATGGAAAAGGGAAAACGGAGAAAAGAAAGTGGCAGAATAGGACGTGTTGAAATGATCTTGGGACACAAAATAAAGTTTGAGGCCCAGTGTGCAAAGTATATCTGGATACTTGAAGGGGCCTCATCAAATTGAAATTACTTTCTTCTGTTGTGCTCTGTAATAATTAGAAAAACATTACAACAACAATGAATCAATTTGTCATATAACCCATTTATTCTCTCTCACTCACGTTTGTAAGAAAATACTATAGACTAATCTTAGGATGAGGGCAGCAGTGCAGATGGGGAAACATGGTCACAGTGAGGATTGATTCAGAAGTTTCTATTTTTAACAATAAATCAGATCACTGATTTCCTGTTGTATTAGTTTTAAACATACTAAAAAACTAACAAAAATCCATTTGAGTATTTCTACATATAAGTGTTTTTCCCTGGCAAGTTTTAACTTTCAAATGGAATTTTGTCTCACATACCTTCAAATCAACTTCAGGAAATATCAGGAGACTATTGAAATTTCCTCAATGACAAATAATCTCCTTTGATATTTCAAAAAAGGCTTTTATGTAAATAATGTCAGCACTTACTGAAAAATAACATTGAGCACTTGTATTTGATTCAAAGATCATAAATTTGAATACATGAATTCATATAAATTAGCAATCAGTCTGAAAATCTGCTTTATTTCTTTTCTTGCTTCTTCTCTGAAAAATAGGAACTATATTAATTAAAAAAAATGTAGTGAAAATGAAATGCAAAAATAATCTTCATTAATATACTGAGGAAAAAAATTTCAAGTACACAGTTAAAAAAAAAAAAAAACATCTGAATTTCCATCACCATATTTTTGTTTTTCTGCTTTTTGGCATTCAAAGAGATCCTCATTTAGAAAGACAGAGGCTGTGTTGATACTTTGTACCAGTAACACTGGCTTACAGTAATAATAAGTATAAGTAAAACCATTAATTTCTACAAGAGAGAAATGTTATAAACTTATAAATTATACTTACATTAAAAAGTGGAACTCATTGAAAAGGTGTTATAACACCTGACTTCCAAACTGTTCTGATATAAGGGAACTTTTGGAAAAAGGGCAAATGTGTTTGCCATAAAAATTTACTCTATACTTAGGTGTTATTGTGAAATCCTGGTGTGATGTTTAGTCTGCTATTACACAAAGACTGAGGGAAAGGACGGTTAGCATAGATCAACCGATTATTGTCCTCTATGAACTCATTATAGTTTAATAAACTAGAACTGTGATATTTTGACCTGTGTTTATTACCTTTAAGAGCTAAGGGGAGCATGATTAATATGCTGAGCTCAAAGCTAGGAGCTTTATAAACAATATCTTCTTTAATCCTCACAACACTCCCTCGAGATGGTGTTAGTAAACCACTCTACAGTTGAAAAATCCGGAGCTCTTGGGTATTTTAAGTAACCAGCCAAAGGTCAGAAATCTTAGTAAGTGACTAAGTCAGAATTCACAAAGAGCGCAGAGTCAGAGTCTGGGATGCTGAGGCGTGTGTCCTCTCTTATACCTTGAGCCACCCACTCTCTCCCGCCTCCTCCCATTTTAGAGACATTGTGTACAGCTGCCATAATGATTAGTGATGCCATACAAAAACTACAAACAATTTTCCCTGTATTGCTTTTGGTGAGAAAGGAATGGAAAGCAGAAATAAAGATTAACAAGAATCAAAACAATACAACAGAAATGACACAGTCTCTATTAAAATTATAGAAAGTCTAACTTTAATTGCTTATATTTTCCACATGTACCAGTGTTAATATTTAATTAACATGACATTAAGGTATCTACAGTTAAGATATATAAGGGGTGTCCGAAAAAATGTATACATATGCTTTGAATAAAAGCAGTGTTTATTAAAATGTGTTTCATTTTCAAAATTGAGCTAGCAGCTGTTAAAGTGTATATACATTTTTGGGACACCCTGAATACATATCTTGTACAAAAATAAATTTTGATATCTTATATATCATGTATACACACACACACACACACACACACACACACACACACACACAGTATTATTTTGATCGATCTATCTACCTATCTGGAGAGATAGTTTTGACAACACAACTCTAGGTATTTTAAAATGTAGATTCAAAATAGTTGACATGACCACCATAGAAAAGTGGAGTCTAATTCCTGTCCCCTTGTATTGGGCTGACTACTAGGACTTGGTTCTGGTCAACAAAATGTGATACCATCTACTTTCTAAGGCCTCTGCCTGGCCCTCTCTTGTAACCATCACCCCAGAGCCAGTCACCATGTTGTAAGGAAACTCAGGCCGCAGGTAGGACTCAAGTCAACAGCTCCAATCAAGCTCCTCGCCAGCCACAGGCATCAGCCCCCAGACCGGTGAGTGAGTGAGCCTGGCAGCTCCCTGCCCTCCTGCTGTCCCAGCTGAATGACATTGAGTGAAGCAGAGTCCAGCTCTCTGTGTGAGCCTTGCTCAAATCAAATATTCATGAACAAAATAGACATTGTTGTTGTTTTAGGTTAGACAGCATATTAGTTTGCTGATAATTATAACTTCTTTTGCCATGTGTTGGCATACATAATACCACACACTCGGGGGCTAAACAACAGATATTTCTATCCTCATAGTTCTGGAGGCTAGATAGAAGTTCAATATCAAGTTGTCATCAGGTTGATTTCATTCTAAGGCCTCTTTGGCCTCATCTTAAAATACACATTCTAAGGTACTGTGGGGTTAGGGCTTCAACATATGAAATTTGGGGGGGACACAATTCAGACCATCGCAGTAAGTTTTTGGGTAGCTAATCATGCAGGAATATATAATTAGAGTAATAATCATACTATTTTATAATAAAAGCTAGCCAAATTTGTATTCTCCAGTATATTTATATAGGAAATAACTTAATGTTACTAGGGCACAAGGTAATTGCTTTCGGAAAAATAGGAATATGTGTAGCAGGAGCAGATGTCTTGGTAAAAATAACCACAGTGAGGCAGATAATGAGAGCTTTCATTTATTGAGACATGTCTATGACCCAAACTATTCACTAGTCAACAATTTTCAACCTTTATCATCTCATGACACACAAACTAATTACTGAAATTCTGTGGCACACCAAAAAATGTATTATGTTTTTTGCTAATCTGATAAAACATAGGTATAATTTTCATTCATTCACACAGATAATTTATTACTGTGTTGGCTGTTGTTATTTTATTTATTTGATAACCTAAGGGAAAAGAGGTCAGTGCTCCTGAATAAATAGTCAGGTGTTGCATGTTTTAAAATTTTTTGTAGTACACCTGTTGAAAATTGCTACACTAACTGCTTGTCACTCAAAATCCCACTTAATCTTTACAATAATATAAAAAGAAAGTATTATTGTTGGTTTATATTCAGGACAACGGAGGCTATATCTGAGGAGGGAAGGAAGAAGAGAAAATAAAGATAGTGGTGAGAGCCTTTAGAAGGTCATGATGCCTCAGTCGGAAGGCAGGTATGGATTCAGACCCTGGCTCTTTCAAACACTAGCTTTTTCATCTTCAGGAACATCATGTAAGTGACTTGCCCAAAGTCACCCAGGTTAAACTGAGCTCAGATTAAAAATTCTACCTACTGCCTTAGGGTACTGTTTCTTCCACTGTCATTGTTCTCTTAAAAAACAAAACAAAACACAAACAAACATCCTTTTAAAACTAGTTGTAGAGGATTCCAAGCAAAGTTTGTTCATTGTCTTACCTCCTTTATCCCTCTATTGTACTGAAAAATTACAAAACCTTATCGCCCATTGGAAGGAATCAGAAAACACTCCTTAGTTAAGACACATGCTAGGGAAATTACTAAATCACCCTTTAAAATTGCCCTCTATGGGAAACATTTAGATGCTGGAGATTTCCCTGGGTGTATGTTAAGTGCCTGAGAACTCACAGGGATGTGAGACCCAGGCATGAATTCCGAGTTTACTGTAATGCAATCTTACATGCTTCAAATGCAATTTGGCCTTAACAATATAAATGTATTATCTTATAGTTCTGGAGTTAAAAATATGAAATGGATCTCATTGGCCTAAAATCAAGGTGTCAGAAGGGCTTCATTCTTCTTGGGGTTGTAGGGGGTGGGGGTGGAGGTGGGGGAGGGAATCCATTGCCTTTCCTGATCCAATTAAGAAAACTAAGAATCATTTGTATTTCTGGAAAAACAGTTGACAGTAGCACAAATGAAAGAAATGATTAGATCTTTGTTCTATATCATATGGCCGGCTCCTTGTACTATTAAGTTACCAGGGAATTTTGTTTTTCATTCTCCCCATCTCAGTAGTGACAGCCTCACAGGTGGCAGATGGACCCTGTCAAATAGGAGCTCACCACTGTCGATGAAACTGGACAGGTTAGCAGTGCTGTGAACACATGTCACTTCGCTGTGCACTATCTCAGCATGAGGGATCGTTTTCTCAAAATCATCTAAGCTTTACACTGATTTGACCATGTCTCCCTTTGGAGTTAAATCGGAGCATAAGTCAATCAATTGACAAAGTGTAGTAATGTGGGCAAACCTTTCCCACCCAAGAATGTATAAAGAAAGGAACGTGAAGCTGATAGTATTCAAGGGCTAATCACTTTCAGTGTGTTTTGCTGCATCACTCAGCTATATGGGTGTATTAGAAGGAGCTGAATTTTCTACGGTCTTGTATCCTGACTAAAAGTTAAGTTTTCCAATGTTGCATGGAGACTACATTACTCAGTTGAGCACAACATAAGGAATAAGCATTTCCCAACTTCCCCTCCTCCTTCCTGCAACCAACAGTATCTATGAGAGAGGAAGATTTGCATTGAGTGTTTCTGCTGTCAGCCAGGGCAGGTAGCACATAGGTATTCAGAAGAGGGTCCAGTTAGGTTAAAATCCTACATCCATACATTTCTGTTTGGTTTGGTGTGTCTGCTTGCCTCACAAACAATATTAAGACTATGTAAAATATACTTCAACGATGTATAAGTGAGATGAATACCTCTAGGTAGTACTGGATATTTGCCTAAGGATTTATTTTTCAGTTTAGTAATAGGACAGAGGAAAGAGAGAAAGAGAGAGAGAGAGAGAGAGAGAGAGAGAGAGAGAGAGAGAGAAATGCTGTAAGAGAGAGAGAGAGAGTCACAGAAATGCTGTAAGAGAGAGAGAGAGAGAGTCACAGAAATGCTGTAAACAAAGTTAACTCCTTCCTTATCTCACAAGTATTCAATCAATCAAAGTTAGGATGTCACTGATGAGAAGAATAACATGCCAACGTGAATTTCTGTATGAAAATTGCAGATTTAGGTCAAGTGATCCTCAAAGACAAGTTATCTATTTTATGATTTTACTTATTTTTATTATGATCATTATTACAATAATTATTTACTTAATAGAAACAAACACAGGGAGATGTGGGTATGCAGGCAGGAATCTTAAAATGTATAACATAGGTTATTGTGTCTTAGGTTCTATAAGTACGTATTCAAGTGTGCAGAGAACACAAGTAACACTACTGAAAGACAAAGGAGAAGAGTTTCAAAGGAGAACAAAAGCTGTTACATCAAGTCAATGTCCGTGAGTAAGACAAATGGGTACCACGAGGAAAAAGCAACATGGTCTAATAAAAAAAAATCATGCCCTAAACTTTAACTATTTCTGAAGCCTTGCTCAAATGTGGACACATTTTCATTTGATCCTGCTTTTTAGAAAATTCACAGAAGCTTTGGATAGACATTCTCCAGGGTAATGCCGGGACTTCACTCTGAGTCCCATGTTTCTAATATAAAGTGGAGAAGCATGAAAAAATGCTGTTTCATCTCTGAGTAAATCTTGATTCCTTATATAATTCCTTGGATCTATAAAGGCCTAAGAGCTTGCTCTAACAATAAGGCTTGAATCCCATCGCAGTTCATTCTGAAGTAAAACCTAAGACTGAAAGAGGTTCATTATTTAGGCTTCAATGATGTAGTTCCCACACATGTACCCTGTCAAAGTTGTGGTGCTGGGTGGTAGGAATAAAGGAATAGATAAGGCACAATTGTAATCATCCCGAAAAGCTCACAGTAGAATAGGAGAGGTCAAAGGTTACCACACAACAATAACGTAACCCTAATAGATGAAGACTTGATTCATTCTACTAGAAACCTCAACTTTTTTGAAATATCTGTTTCAGTCATTTCCTGCCTCAACCACCAGCCCTGGGCAAGCACTGCTCTGCTTTCTACTAGTCTAGATAAACTCTTTTTTTTTCTTTTCTTTTACAGAATTTCAAGGAAAGGGAAAATCATGCAGCAGTGACTCTGAGTTTCTGGACTCTTTGGCTCAGCATAATTCCTTTGAAATTCATCTATGTCAATCGACCCATCAGTATTTTGTTTCTTTTTCCTGCTGAGTAGTATTCCTTTGCATGGCTACACCACTATGGTTTACCCATTCTCCTACTGATGACCAGGTGGGTTAGTTCCAGTTTTTGGCTGAAAAGAGCATGGCTTTTAAGATGGCATATAGATGCTCTCTTTTCAGAAGAATGTCACAGTGAACTACCCCAGCATTTATCTGCTTTTCAAAGTTTGCAAGGCTCACTGCTCTTTGGTCTTGGACATGTTGGGCCTTTGATGCCGGCTCCAAGAACTATGCCTCTGCTCATCCAGTGCCCTTCAGCTTTGACTCTTACCCTCTCTCTCTGCATGGCTTTCCTCCAATTTTGATTTATGATTTGATCCACTCAAATCATGTGAGCCCAGAGAATCCCATCTATGTTAATTGACCTATAATAATATCCCAACCCAGTCACCATGAGTTGAAGGTTTGAGGGAAGCAGTGAGCACTGCACAGGCCAATTCTCTCAGGTTACCTATCAGCTCTTCCTTTACCATGGATTTCCAACATTAGTGGGGCCACGTGTTCGGATAGTAGGTTCAAGTTTACAACTACAGCTGTCGGCTATAATTGTGCTGGGAGGGCTCTGCCCTCCAAGCTGGGACTTGCACGTGGCCATGAGAGGACTGTGCCTTCTCATTAGTCCAAGACTTGAACCTGTCCAAACACTGTAGCCGCTCCCCACATCCTATAGGCCAGTGGTCGGCAAACTCATTAGTCAACAGAGCCAAATATCAACAGTACAACGATTGAAATTTCTTTTGAGAGCCAATTTTTTTAAACTTAAACTTCTTCTAACGGCCACTTCTTCAAAATAGACTCGCCCAGGCCGTGGTATTTTGTGGAAGAGCCACACTCAAGGGGCCAAAGAGCCGCATGTGGCTCGCAAGCACAGTTTGACAACCACGGCTATAGGCAGTCAAAACATGCGGCGTTGGTCGAGAAGAAAATTGCAATGCATGAGAGATGAAGAAATATCTTTATATCATGTTCTTTGATGAGAGAAGAAAGAAGTGTGGAAGTCAGTATGGGCCTGCAAAACTTGCGGCATAATCAGGGTGCCACAGGGTGGCAGTTTCTATGCTATACCTCCTGGTTAAAGGCTCCTTCTCACAGATGAGAGAAAGGTTACAACCTTTGGTTTTAAGCTAAATCCTTCCATCAGACCCACAATGGAGATATCTGGAAAGCCGCTTAAATGAAGTGCTGTCTGTGTGCAGAGCAGGAGTGATAATCCTTGGAATCCTTTGGTGTTTCATGCTCTCCATCATTATTGGCATGTCGGACCTGACTGCATGGAAATGAGCTGAACCTCAGCAAAAGGATCTTGAAGTAGGTCAAACATTTATCATTGCAATAGACAGAGAACTTGCTTTTTATTTGGCCATTTTTTTTCCGAGACAGTAAGTTCCATTGAACTTGAAGTGACCCATGATTATAATAGCCATTTTGTCTCCCAACTGGGGAGGAGGAGGATTTGGGGACAATACAGTTACTGCCTTTTCTAAGGGCCTCAAAGGAACTTTTAGAAACCATATGCTCTAAAACACCTCCCTGAATGACTTTTAGTTTTGCTTGGTGTCGCCCACCACAATCCAATTATGATGCAGTGTCCATTCATTAACACACTTAATGCTCCAAAACCTTTTAAAAGTATAAAACAAACCTATTTCCAAGGGCATTCTGAAATTGATATTTTTATCACAGAATTTGGGTAACTTAAATCACAAGTTCCTACACGGCAGGAACTATATCTGCACATCAATTGCCATACACTAAACACAGGATTTGGTCCCTGAGCGCCTACAGTGAGGTGGCGAGTGTTCTGTGATTAGAACAGATTATAGAGGTCACATTCCAGCTCTAGTTCTTGCTAGCTTTGTGACCTCAGGCAACTCAGGCTCATTGTACCTTGGGTTTACCATTTGTAAAAATGAGTATGATAATAATGATGATGATGATAATAATACTAATAGTAATAAGTATCTTAAAAGGATATTATGCAGATAAAATAACAAATGCCTGGCACAGAAAAAGTGTTCCATAAATATCAGATATTATTGTTGCCCTGTTAGCTCCTCTGGAGTCTGAAGGAATGAGTGTAAGGCTAGATCTCCTTGCATAAGATACATTCAATATAGTTGAGGAGCAGGGTGGGAAGGTCACATGTAAATAAAGCAAAGAGAGTGCCAGGCAACAATGGATTCTACCAGCATTTTGCACTGATGTAAGGCAGGCTTGAAGGATGTGCCACATACTCACGGGCAGCATCAGGTGCAGTGCTAATTGTGCAGAACAGTCATTTAGTGCAAGAGCAGTAAGAGCAGTGCTGGGTTTGCAGGGGAAGAGTGGCCAGAGGAGGGGGCACGGCAGTAGAGCTTCACAGAAAGCAAGCTATCATCTTGTACTTCACCAGTACACGGTCACAGACAATGGAATACCCCAATCTTAATTCAGCTATTATAAGTTATTCAAATACAATTTAAATATGAATTCAAAAATTAATTCAGTCATTGTTATTTATATACATTTTTCTTCACAATGCTAAGTATTTTCTTCTGCAGCTAATTTGAAACTAGGAAAGATTAGAGTACATCCAAAATTCAGAAGGAAAAAACAAATGAGAGAACTCTGCTCATTTGACTGAGGAAATGTGATTTAAAGAGTGCTCCAGCCCTAACCGGTTTGGCTCAGTGGATAGAGCGTCGGCCTTTGGACCAATGGGTCCCAGGTTCGATTCCGGTCAAGGGCATGTACCTTGTTTGCGGGCATATCCCCATTGGGGGGTGTGCAGGAGGCAGCTGATAGATGTTTCTCTCTCATCGATGTTTCTAACTCTCTATCCCTCCCCCTTCCTCTCTGTAAAAAATCAATAAAATAAAACACTATTTATAATTATAAAAAACAAAAAAAGTGCTCCATACAGCCTGGCCAGTGTCGCCCAGTGGTTGAGTGTCAACCCATGAACCAGGAGGTCATAGATTTTATTCCCAATCAGGGCAATTGATCCCCAGTAAGGGGTGTGCAGGAGGTATCCAATTGATATTTCTCTCATCAATGTTTCCATCTCTCTATGCTTCTCCCTTCTTCTAAAATAAATAAAAAACATATTTAAAAATAAAATAAAAAGAATGCTCCCTACAAGGGCAAGATGGAATTGCATTTTAGAAACAGGAGAGTTATATTTTAAGGCTTCTTATTTTCTTTCTTTCTTTCTTTCTTTCTTTTTTTTTTTACTACCATTGACTTCATCTTTTCTTTTTCCAACGCAAAGATCATTTCCCAACACATTCCTGAGACTCTTTCCCTGCAACACAAATGCACATCACATAGAGTGGCTCTCCAGGTAATAAAGTCCTCTGGAAATCTGAGAGTGATAGGGGACACCAGTTCCATTAACTGAATAAACTGTATCCAGTACTGAAATCACACAGGTCATAAATATCATGGGGAGTGCTATTTACATGAAAATAAACTACAAAAATATAGGGGTTACAATGTTGCAATAGATCAGTTATATTTATTACTGTCCAATGAGCAACACTACTTTAGCTGCACCAAACAGAATATTTTTATCCACCATAAACCCAGCATAACCAGCTTATCGTTTCCATTAACATGGAAAATGGAGGATATGATTAGAGAATATTAAAACTCTGAAAGAAAATCTTAAGGCCTTTGTTGATTGTAGCATAAGAACACTTTCTTTGGATTTAACGAATTGCTAACAAATGACGATTGTTTCATTTTCTACTTCTGAATAATCTACAGCAGAGATTGGTAAATTTTAACTGTAAAGTGACAGATAGTAAATATTTGCAGTTTTTTGGGCTGAGTGGTCCCTGTGGCAACTAATCAGCTTTAAAAAAAAGATAAATGTTTACTATTTGGTTGTCCCTAGTCTGTCTTGAAGCTTTTGGTCTTTGTTTTTACAGAACGTATTACATCACCTTGATTAAAAGAAACAAGGGAACATCAACAATAGAAAGTACCTAGTCTTGTATCTAGACCTTCTTAACTATAATCAAACAGTATGCAAGGATTCACTTCTTGGGCCAGGATCAGTGTTAGGAGTAAGAATGCAGAGTTGAAAAAGCCACAACCCCTTTCCTTCTGTATCTTAAAAGATGCTATCAAAGAACCTCTCTAACCAGAGAAAGAAAAAAAAAAGATAAGATACTAAATTTTGAAAGGCTATAAACTTCTTAGGGTTAGAAAGTGGGGAAATAAACAAATAGAATATACTACATGGGAACAGAAGGGACTCATAAATGTCAATGGGGTATTACTCTGGAAGGTTTGTGATTGGATTTGCCTCTTTATATACAGTGGCAAGTAAACTCACTTGTCCAATATATTTTGGCTTATACTATTTTCTTTATAGCCACTTTCTCCTCTGTGTTGGGGGCAGTGTATATATGGTTCCCAGGGATGCAGACTAGGGCAGGATTTTATGGTCAGAATTGAGATTTTGAATCAGATTAATCCTTTCTGGGGCAAATGCACCACAAACTCCTGCCTCTTCCTTCTATGCAGTTTGCTTTGGGACTCAACTTCCTGCCTGAATCAGATGCAGTACTTTGAAGGACTTTCCATGTTGGTCAGTCCCCTGCATAGACCTCCTAAACATCAACTCATGGAGCAATAAGCAGTGGCAATGTCTCACCCGCAGAGGAAAGACCATTCTCCGGCTTGCTTATTTTCCCCAGAAGGCAGCTACACTTTCCTGTGAGTGGCAACAAGTCCATGAAGCTGTCCTCCTAAATGCTTTAGAAATGCCATTTAGCTGGTACTGTGGGAGAGAACTGGAGAAAAATTCAACAGTGATACAATTACATTTGTTTTTCATTCAATCTTGGTGAACTTCCTAGGCACTGGAGCATATTGCTTTTACTGTGCTGTCATTTCTGAAAACCAAATTGCACAAAAACTCTTATAATTACCCGAGAGAACTTCTAAATGGGTTCAGTGTCATTCCATGAATAACAATACTGACACAGGCTTCATGGTGTCCCAGCCACTTGCATGCTCTGAGAGGCAAGCATGACACCCCGGGATTTTAGATCACCTTCTACACCCCCTTGGTTTTATAGAAAACTGAAATAAGAAATAAGACTGAGAGGATGATGTACTGGTAACTTGCCCCAGAGAGATGTCAGAGGGTGATATCTCAAGAGTAAGGAAAGGACTGATTCTAGACCAGTGCTCCTTCACTGTTCCCCAGTGGTTCTCCACTTTGTGCTCATGTTCCAATCTATACTAATAAAAGGGTAATATGCAAATCGACTGAATGACCAAACAGCAGAATGATTGTCCAGATGCACTGGCGCCAGGTCAGCCAAGGCGGGTGCGATGTGATTGGTCGGGGGCCCAGCCATAACCCCATGATTGCCCTGCAGAGGGAGGCCCAGGCCACTGACCGGCAGGCTGTGGCAGGTGGGCAGCACCTACCTCTTTGGGGTGATCCATCAGAGACTCCCGGACTGTGAGAGGGCAAGGCCGGGCTGAGGGGACCCCCCGCCCCCCCCACCGAGTACATGGATTTCGTGCACTGGGCCTCTAGTTTAAAAATAAAAGAGACAAAATGAGATGATGAAATTCATCAACTGACAGCTCAAAGTAAACTGGCTGCATTAAAAGCAAAGACTTTCAAGAGGAGAATGACACCAGGAGCCAGGAGTAGGCTTAAAATAAAAGCTTCAAATGCCTTGGCAGGAGAGAATTAAGCTCTGGAGAGAATTAAGCTCTGGGCTTCCTGTTATTCTCTCACCACCTTGCATTTCTAGTGGCTGTCTTCACATAGATGAAAGCAGGGTCTGTATACACTCTCTGTGGTTAATCGTTAGATATGAGCTTTTTAAAAAAATAGTTAATAATAAAACCTCACATGCTTGAAAATTTTGCTAAACCTACACTACTAAAGATGATAAATATGTTCACTTACAATTTGAGTTTAATTGTTGTATAGGATGAGGTGTGTCGTTTCTGAAATGAATGCCCTATTAATTTATTTTCTAAGACCTGGAACACTGTCCGACATACAATAGGTGCTCAGCAGATCTTTTTCATGAAATTCATGTAAAATATTTTTTTTAATATTGTGAAATGGAAAAGGACTTCACCAAGGTATAATAATAGTAGTTAGCATTTAAAAATATATTTTTTATTGATATAAGAGAGGGAGGGGGAGGGAGAGAGAAAGAAACGTCAATGATGAGAGAGAATCATCAATTAGTTGCCTCCTGTCTGCCTCCTACTGGGGATCAAGCCCACAACCAGGGCATGTGCCCTGACTGGGAATCGAACCTTGACAGCATAGTTCATAGGTTGATACTCAACCAATGAGAGCACACCAGCTGGGCAATAGTTAGCATATTTGAATGCTTATTATAGCCAGGCAATGTTCTAAGGGATTTCCGTGGATCTAGCCTTCTAATTCTCAAAACAGTCTTACAGGGTAATATTAGTACTCACTATACAGAAAAAAAAAACCTGCGGTATAAAAATATTAATTAATTGCAACATGGTCCCCAAACTGGAAAGTAAAGATTCCAAAGTTAACATTCAAACCCAAAAAATCTGGCCTCTGATCCACCCTTTAGCTGCAAATTAATACAGTGAGTTTTTGCATGTGCATTTTACTATTTAGAATGCAACTAAGACAAAATGAGACTCAAAATTATTGTTATACAATAGTTATTTTGTGCAATAAGTAGTAGCTGTGACAGATCTTGGGCACCTATAAAAATATTTAAGAATCAAGAGTCATTATTATTCTCATGTACCTATCTCCATGTAACAAAAATACATATAAATTTAGAACAACCATCCAACCACTCACCTTTAAAAGTATTAGTACGAGTGACATACAAATATCATATAAAACATTCCTGCAAGTACATTATCACCTCCAAGGATGATGCTAAAATATCTGGCAGAGAGATTCTGGAGTTCTTCATTTTGATGTATTTTCACCCACATATATTGGTATAAAAGATTGCTAAGCACCAAATTTAGGTCAAAGTACTATCTCAATTTACATCCAGAAAAAAACACCAAAAAAAAAAAAAAACAACCAAAAAACAAGTATCCTCCAGAGAAGAGATGAAAATAAGGTTTTTCTTTCTCACACTTAAGTGAATGGATTTAAGAGGTCCAATGATTTAAAACACCTCTTTAAGAAAAGGACAAAGTAGTATTTAATGTCTACTCTGAGTATGGCATTGATGTGTCCTTAGAAATACATGGCCCTTGTCCTGTGGGTCTGAGTTAATCAGATAACCACACACAAAAAATGCAAAACTACAGTGCAACAAAGAGGTGGGCATTGTTCTAAAAACCTCTGAAGGGAGAATTTTATCTATGGGAAACCATAATGGCTTTCCTGAGGAAGTAGCATTTGATGCTTGTCCTATTCTCTCTTTTTAAAATTTTAATTGAATTTATTGGCGTGACAGTGTTTAATAAGATTATATAGGTTTCAGGTATGCAATTCTATAATGCATCATCTGTATATGGCATTGTGTGTTCACCACCCCAAGTCAAATCTCCTTCTGTTACCATATATCTGACACCTCCTACCCTTTACTTCCTCTCCCGAACCCCCTTCCTTCTGGTAATCACCATACTGTTGTCTGTATATGTGAGTTTTTGTTTGTTTGTCTTGTTTTTTTCATTGTTGCTTTCAGTATTATATCCCACATATGAGTGAAATCATATGGTTCTTGACTTTTTTCCATCTGACTTATTTCACTTAGCATGGTATCCTCAAGATCTGTTCTCTCTTAAAACCACTTAGACTTTAACACTAGCCACCACAACAAAAATATTAGTCAAGACCACTGATGAACTCCACATTACTTAATTAAATAGTCTATTCTCTTTCTCATTTTACCTTGATCCATGGGCAAACTTTAATATGGTTCTCCTAAGTTCCTACTTGCTACACACAGCTTTTTCACTTAGCTTCTAGGTCATCATATCCTTATGTCTCATGGGTTGCATCTCTTGCTGTGATAACTACAAAGTCTAAGTGGTGTACTTCCTTCTCCTCTTCCCTCCTATAGTCTAGTCTCAACAAAGTATCTAGAGTTGCTATAAACCAGTTCATAGTATTAATTTGCCCAAAATTCTTCAATAAAACATGAAGAGCAGAAAATGTATTTTACATTGGAGTGAAAAGAAGGATGATGATATAGAAAAGACAGGATTTATATGCTTTAAGATATTAGAAACAAAAATCAAAATAAACTGATAACTAAAATAATACTGTATTCTATTTATTATAAATGGGGTTTAAATGTTCTATTTTTCACATTAATAAGGTTTCAATAGAAAATTACGTTATAAAACACAAACAGCAAGTTAAAATTCCATATCAAATAGCCACAACATATAAAGAATAAAACATCCACTACTGTTCATTCATATAAGATCTATTTATGATTTAACTATATGGTGCAGGGCTGGTAGTAATTGGATTAATTTAATTGTGCTGAAAAATATTATATTTTATGAATAAACATGTGAATTAAATGGGCTTTAAACACTGAAAACAACAAATAACACATCAAACAGTAAGTGGTAGATAATTCATATACTTACATTATAACTAATATTACTTAAAATAAGTAGTTATCAATAGTAGTTGTAAATTATTTTTGTTGTAGGATGAAATTTGAACTACAACATTGCTTAATTAATGTTAGCAATTTATCCACTCAAAGGGGAAAAAAAAAGACTATTGTTTAGTTGCTGTCCTTCACTCTTTTTTTTTAAAAAAAATATTTTTTATTGATTTCAGAGAGGAAGGGATGGGGGGAGAGACAGCAACATCAATGATGAGAGAGAATCATTGATTGGCTCCCCACTGGGAATCGAGCCCGTAACCCAGGCATGTGCCCTGACCAGGAATAGAACCTTGATCTCCTGTTTCAAAGATTGATGCTCAATCACTGAGTCAAGCCGCTGGGTCTCTCTTCTTTTTGACAGTATATGTTATTTACAGAACTTGCTACATAGTTTGGCATTTATATTTGTTATTCTTTATTTTTGGTATGTAGATGCACATTTCAGCTTCTTGGATAAATTACTAGTAAGTAAATCAAGGGTCTATTTTCCCTTTTCACTTACTCTAGCCCTTAGATTAGTAAAAACATAGATGATGCTTCGTAAATGTCAGTTTATTTGAAATTCTCAACAAGGTAAGCTCTATATTCATCTTCAGAAACCTAAGTGATAATTAGCAATAGTCTTATAATAATACTAGAGGCCTGGTGCACGGGTGGGGTCCCTCTGGGTGGCCTGCAGGGATTGGGCCGAAACCCGCAGTCCAACACCACCTTCAGCTCCTATCTGCTGCTCCTGCTCATCCAGGCCTCACTGTGCCTGCCACAGGCTTGCACCCAATCAGTCCCAATCTATCAGGAGAGGCTCGCGCTGCCACACCAGTGCTCACCTTCCATGAGCCTTGCATCTGGCGCTCTCCTGAGGGGGAAGTGGCCTGTGGGATCTGTCTGAAACCTGCTCTCTGACATTCCTTGAGGGGTCCTGGATTGCAAGAGGGTGAAGGCCAGGCTGAGGGACCCCACCTGTGCATGATGGGCCCACTGAGGGACCACGGGAGGGCGTGTCCAGCCCATCTCGCTCAGTCCTGATCAGCTGGACCCCAGCAGCAAGCTAACCTACCAGTCGGAGCATCTGCCCCCTGGTGGTCAGTGCACATCATAGTGAGCAGTTGAGTGGCCTTAGCATATCATTAGCATATTATGCTTTGATTTGTTGTTCGGTTGTTCTGATGTTTGGTCTATTTGCATATTACCCTTTATTATATAGGATATGATGACCTCTGATATTTTAAATGAATTTCTATTTGAGCTTTCTATTTTCCTATCTTGCTTTGCATATCTTCCAAAGAGCTTGAAAATGTGCTAAATCTTTCAGTTTGTTTTCTGCAGAAATATAGAAAATTTCGAATTCCCGAAAATAAAAAATAATCTGTCTTATTATCACTTGCCCATGCTGGCAAAGCTGCATTTTATTATTATCTTCTAAAAGAGCTAACACCTGATTGAATTATTTTGGATAGCATCAGCACAAATCTTAAACTATCTATTAGAGTCCACAATGGGTTGACACAGGTGACTATAACTAAATCTTTTGCAACATTTCTGATATTTTTATTGTTTGCTGTCTCCCACAGAGTGCTTCTTTCAATTTGTTGCTTTATTTCCACATGAAACCTCACTTTGATTCTCTCCTGCTGCTTAAGAGTAAACTCCCTGATGTGTTTGCAATGTATTGCGATCTATTTTCCCTTTTCCAATACAGATGAATTTTACAGCCCCTATCATAGTGACCAATGTGAAAAAAAGCCTTCAGAGTGATATTAATGATGAGCAGATAGCATTGCTGACAGTTGGTACTAAGTAAATGAAATGTGATTGTAATTGCTTATTGTCCCACCATTTTAATATAGGAAATGATGAACAAGAATTTACAACAAGGAATAGTAACAAGTAGTCACAATGAGAAAATGTAATTACTATGATTTTTCTACTTTTATTAAATGCACAAAAATGTTTACTTTGCCTAATTTATTTATTTATTTTTCTAAAATAGTGACACAATGACCCTGGGATGGAGGTTACCTAAAGTTGTATGAAGAAGGCCTATGACCAGGTCAAGACTCACAATCCAGATCAGCCTCATTTCTCCAAGCTACTTGTTCCTCTGAATGTGTGCTACACACCATTTCACACCTTTGTCCTTCATAGTCCCGTCTGTGTGGAATAAACTTCTACACATCACCGTCCAGTAAAACTCATCTTCATCTGTGCAAACTTAGTCCTGGATCAGTACATCAAGGTTCTTCTCACATATGCTCACCAACTATCCCTTTCACTCCTTGGGATGAGTTGTGCAAACACCCTTGTTACATGCTTTACTCATTTCCCTGTAGCTTCCTCATTTGCTTACATTCCTATGTCTCTTATTATGTAATTTTTATAGCAAGGATGAATGACTTCTGAATCTTTTGATTCACTTTGCCTATCACAGAACTTGAGATAAGTTTTAGATACTCAATTAATATTTAGTCTTAATGTCTGGAGGATTTAAAAAATTTTTGGACATGCCTCCTTATCTTCAGCACAGGTTGGGAGTTAGAGCCTTTGACCAATGCTTATATTCTTTGACCAATTCATACCCATCTGAGAAACAAATCTGATTTAGAGTCATATAGGTGGGAAGGTAAATTACTCAGACAATTAAAAAAATATACTATTCTAGTGAAAATAGGTTTCATTTCTGTGGTGATGGCCTGGGGAGGGGGCAGAAATGGGGAAGAAAGGGTCAATGGGTTTGGGGGATAAGGGAGAAATCTATAATATTTTCAACAACAAATATAAAAAAGAAAATAGGTTTTTATTATAAATGTATATAAATAACAAAAAATGAGACAAATAATGTAGTATAAAGCAGAATCTATTATTAATGGGTTAGTTCATAATTAATGGATATGAACACTATAGTTTATAGTTAAAGTACATTATTTCATGCTTATAGATGATTCTTAAAAATTGAAAAATGTCATAACTAAGTAAAACTACTCTTTTTAACTATTGATAATTTACATATTAAATAGGTAAGTTAAGGAATACCTTAACTTGGGCCTTCAGTGGAATACCAATGAAATTTAAACAATATAATTCAAATCAAAGTACGTATATTCATTCTGTAAAAGGGTAAAAGGGTAGCAGTAATTTTGTACTTGAAGAACTAAAAGCATATGTAATAAATTTTTCTCAAGCCCACCCAGGGTGGGTCAGTGGTTGAGCATCAACCCATGAACCAAAAGGTCACTGGTTGGTTTTCCAGTCAGGGCACATGCCCTGGTTGTGGGCTTGATTCCCAGTAGGGGGCAGGCAGGAGGCAGCCAATCAATGTTTCTCATCTATGTTTCTATCTATCCCCCTCTCTCTCTAAAAAATAAAAATAAAACAAATCAATAAAAACACACTTAAAACAAAAGGAATATAAACAATCCAATCAAAAAAATACTGCTCCCTCCCTGCCGGCGTGGTCACTCCTAACTGACCCCCCCACTGGCTTGGTCACCCCTTACAGCCCTCCTTGCTGGCCTGGGTGCCCCCAACTGCCCCCCCACACTTGGCCTAGTCACTCTTCACTGCCCCCCATGCCAGCCTAATTGCCCCAACTTGCCCCCTGCTGCCCTGGTCACCCCTAACTGCAACCCCCTGCCGGCCTGGCCACCCCTAAACTGCCACCCCCCCTCCGCTGGGCTGGTTGCCTCTTACTGCCCCCCCAGCCAGCCTGGTCACCCCTAACTGCCCCCCTGCTGGCCTGGTCACCCCCAAATGCCCTCCCTGCTGGCCTGGTAACCCCTCATGGCTCCCCGCTCCTGCCCCGGCCTGGTCGCCCCATGCAGCTTGCTGTTCAGTCGTTTGGTTGTCCCTCACTAACCCACCTGCTGTTCTGGACATAGGCAGCCATATTGTGAGGGTGCAAGGGTCAATTTGCATATTACCTCTTTATTATATAGGATAATTGAAAAGAATATCCTTAAGAAAATTTCTGTAGTGTCTCTGTAAGTTTTAATGAATTGTGTTTAATCAATTCATTGATTGTGCTGAGCAATCAAATTATGATAATTTGGAAGAGATATGAGTGCGTTCCTCTTTGTTTTCTTTGTTTTATGGTTGTAATCAGATTCACAACATGAAGTGTCATTAATCACGTATAATAATGATAGTTCCATCATGATTTATGGAAATGACTAAAGCAATTCTGACATCTGACAATAGTTATAGTCATTCTATCTTGTCCCTATGAACATGCTATTTTGTTCCATTAACTTCAGTAGTTTGTGAGTTTCAATAGTGTTCACATAGGTATATAAATATTTTCATATCACAGGACAATAATAATTTAAATTTGGGAAAATAAAATTATTATAAATAAGGGTTTACTTTCCCTTCTGGAGATTTAGGGAAAAAATTTCAAAAATAGATGATCATGTTTCATATTCACATCACATTAGAATGTATCAGACTTATGGAGTCTGAATTTGATCAGCTATGCTACTTCACAGAGATAAAATTATTATCACAATGTAAGTCTAAAGGAATTCGCACAGGGAAAGAAAACAGATTGTGTAAATGTATTAATATAGTAAAATTTAAAAATGTTTACCCTTGACTTATTTCAAAGAAAGATTTTACGAGTAAAATTATAGTAATTATGTTATTTTATAGAGAAGTCTAATAGAAAAAGTCATCCTGAATATAAAATATTTGATGAATGACTAAGATTTTGCAAGATTTACTCAGTGAATCAGGTATAAATTTTAATCTCTACAGAGTTTTTGAATGGAAATAAAATTTGTAGTAGGTATTACTAAAATGAAAATGAACTGATTATTTTACCTTACTTATAAAATGTAAAGTTTCCTTTACCATAGTGATGGTAAGACTGCACACACCAACACAATTTTATAGGAAGAAAAAAATTACATATAGGCAAGTGCACAGAAAAGCAATTAGGATGGCATATAACCTACTAGAATTATACTCCAGAAGACTGATTTTTAAAAATCATTCAAACCATTTAAATAGTTTAATCTTGGACCATGTTTTGGGTTCCATATTATACTTCTTTTCCTTATTAATTACAAAGTCTAAAGAGGCAATCGATAATACAAACAGAACATTGTTCATAATGCTGTTTCTGTATTTCTCCAAAAGTGTTAGCAATTATCTCTTATACTGGACTTTAAATAAGTACTTGAACTCCTTTAAATTGTTATTTATATTAGCTATATAACAATAAAAATTATGCAATACTAATATAAGGAATATAAGTTATTAAACCAAAGTAAACCTTAATAGTAAGCACAAAAGCAGTTCTCTTCTGTGAATGCCACTAGCCAATCAGCAAGAGGGAGAAATATCCATGTAGGTTGGAAGATGGATCGCAGTCATTCCAAAGATCCAACAGAGAAGAAATATAATTTTGAAGTCAACACTCAGGGAACAATAAAGGTGCAAGTAACAGAAGCACAGTCTGTTCTCATGTACAATCAATAATAAAACAATGTGTACAAGAACTGAGTTTGTGAAAAAGAAATCTTCTCTTGCCAGTGGTTTTCAATTATTAATTGGACAGGTAAAGAGATTGATGAATAAGAAAGTTTTTACCTTTAACTTCATCTTGCAGACTCTGCCTTAGAAAGAACTGCTGGCATTTATTTTAGAAATATTGGACCATGACTTATTAAATCTGAAAATTTCCAGGAGAAATATTGAAAATATCTGGAAGACTCATTTTGGCTTTAATTATTGTCTAGAAAAAAATAATCTTCCTATGCTTTGGAGGGTGTTTAAAGAAAAGAACAGAGTGTAATGTCTATTGAACTTTATTTTGTTTTATTATTATTATTTTTAAATAATATATATTTTATTGATTTTAGAGAAGAAGGGAGAGGGAGAGAGAGAGAGAGAAGCATCAATGATGAGAGAGAATCATTGATCAGCTGCCTCCTGCACGCCCCCTACTGGGATCAAGCGAGCCACCTGGGCATTTACTCTGACAGGAATCAAACTGTGACCTCCTGGTTCATAGGTTGATGGTTAATCACTGAGCCACACCAGCAGGGCTGAACTTTAATTTTTTGAAGACCAAATTATCTTTTATGAAATGACGGCTCCTCATTGTTATTTAACTTAGCAGGTTAGGACATGAGTTAAAACGGCAGTTGGGCCGAAACCGGTTTGGCTCAGTGGGTAGAGCATCAGTCTGCGGACTGAAAAGGTCTGAGGTTCGATTCTGGTCAAGGGCATGTACCTTGGTTGCGGGCACATCCCCAGTAGGAGGTGTGCAGGAGGCAGCTGATCGATGCTTCTCTCTCATCGATGTTTCTAACCCTCTATCCCTCTCCATTCCTCTCTGTAAAAAATCAATAATATATATATAAAAAAACAAACAAACGGCAGTTGGGATTCAGTTCTCATTTCTAAAGAGTACTTACTGCACACACACTTAAAAAACACTAGAAATGAACAAAAACCAGGTGACTTCCATGTGTTTCCCTGTGCAGACATCTATTGCAGTGAATCATGAGGCCAGAGTACAAATAAGGAAAGCCTATTCCTCAAAGCAGATATACGTAGTTAGGATCAGCATATTTAGAATATAGAAAATTACGTTTTTTACATTGATATTACTTTGGTGTGTTTTTATAGTTGACTACTTTCGGGTATATTTTATTTGTTCCAGTTATGCATAAGTCCTTCATATCATCTAATAATTTTAATTATATAAATTCACTTTTGTTCGCCACTTTTCTCATATTTCAATGTCATGCAACTATCCTCCATCCCCATTTCTCATCACTCCCCACTCTGCGGATGAAATAAGTCAGAAAATTTCACCAGGTAAGAAGTGGCAGAGGAATGATATTCCCCACTCATTCTGCTCCACACACGAAGCCAATTGACTATGTGGTTTGATATACTAAAACCACCTGAATATTGATTTAACAAACTGGAGAGTAAATATAAACATCATGCTGTTATAAACTGTATTATGCAATTACATTTTAAAATCCATTCTTCCAACTTAGCAAAAGAGTGTGCCAATCTTCCTGAGATATATTTGAAAAGTTATGTAGTCAATAGGAAATGTTGCATTAAAAAAGCAAAATATTTTCGTAAGAGTATTTACTTTCCTTTACTCCAGTGAGCCTGATATTCATGCTGAACACCCCCAGCTGACTTCGTTTATGGCCATTTTTCAGCCTAACTTCCTCCCTGATGGGTAGATGGCACTGTACCCTCTAACAAGATGCTATGCTATTTTTTTCTAGGACACACGTGCCAATCAAGTGTTGGTTTAGTAGAGAGCATTGAAAATGCCATTGTTTCAGCAGGGCATCCATTATTTCTGGCAGTAATACCCATTAACAACAAAAACATCTTGAGTGCCAAAATTAAAATTATTAATTTTGGGAGAAAATATATTAATATTTTATATTAATATTAATATATAAAATATATTAATATCTCCCAAAAATATTAATTTTGGGAGAAAATATAGCATTGTAGATGTAAGTGCCAAACACACAAGTCTAACTCTAGGTGGCCCATGGAAACTCAATAAGCATACAGGTATCCTACTGCTCAATAGTGCCTTTGGAATTTGAAGTGATTTCTAAAATAAGCAATGACCTGATTTAACAAAGAGTAAGAGTAAGTTGTATGGCATCTGAATTAGAGGGGAGCCCAATTATAAGAGTTATGACCAGAGGCAGTAGATGGATACATTCCAAAGCCACAGCCCTTTTCTACACACATCTAAATGTCCAGATGTGCAGTCCTGAGTGTGTGTGTGTGTGTGTGTGTGTGTGTGTGTGTGTGTGTGTGTGTGTTTATACAGATATATCTTAGTTCCTAGGTTTTATGTCTATAACCCCAGTAAATGTCACACTGGGAATTTCACTCGCAGTAAACATTTTATCTACTCCAAGTCACTCCACCTAGGAGGAAAGAAATTAATTCATTCAGACAACTAATTAGGGTCAAAGTAATAATTCAATCCCAGTTATCTTTATCTGCTATTCCTGGTCTAGTGAACTCTAGATTACATCATTAAACTTTCCTCTCTTTACTTCCCCCCCTATGTTGTATTAATATTATGCTTATGGTATAGCATGTATTCCTAATGTGTATACACACACACACACACACACACACACACACACACACACATATATATATATATATATATATATATATATATATATATATATAGTGTACTTTGTACCTAATCAATAAGCATTTATTAACTGTTTATATAGTTCTATCTTCTAAATAATTAAACAGTGAACTTTCATATCTCCATTACAATTGATATCCCTGTTGAAGCTAAATCCATGACTGGCGATATATACTAAGGCAAAAAGGTCTCCATGGGATTAGCTTGTATCAATGGACACCTGCGTTCTTATGATCCAGGCAAAACTCAATCTTAGCACTTATCACCCTCCACTATTCATTTCTCTGATACCTACTTTGGAATGGGGGTTCTTTCAGGGCAGGGCTAACCTCATTCATCATTGTACCCATTGCACCTACCAAAGAGTTAGGGCTCAATAAATGTTTGCTGAATGATGGATGAATAAATGCATGAGCTGGTATATCTTCATTGACTGCAAAAAAAAAAAAAAAAAATGACCCCTAGCTAACCCTACTGATTGCCTTTTACATGCTTGGTTTGTTTTCAAGATTTCTCATAGGAACTAAAGCACGTGAATAAGACCTTTCTTTCAATAGTTCATTCATGACACAGCAGTTTTTGTACTCATGGGCATGAACTATTAAGGCCTCTCAGAGGAAATTATTTTAATTACAGAAATCAGAACAGCTTAATTGTAAATGCGCAATGCGAGCACTTTACAAAAGAGATTAGTTGCTTTTCCCTTCATTTCTTTCCTTTCTCTTTAATAATTATTATAACACACCATAAAAATATTTCCAATATTTCAACATTCTGGCTCATCCTTCTCTTCTATTTAACCACAGTTAAGGAAATCTACAGTGGTGACGCTTGAACACTGTGAAACCACACTTCTCTCCACTAATACTTTACTGGACTCAATTATGATAATTTAGTCAATAAGTCTCTGGAAAGAGGAGTTCTAAGACAAAGAAAAAATAGGAGTGAAAGCATAGTTGCTGCAGTATCTCAGGAAATAATATAGATATTTATATTTAAATATAGATAGATGATAGAGATATTTTTGCAAGTCTGGATACAAATAAAGACTCATTACTCTTCAACAGATCTCAAGCTACTACAATGTCCAGGTCATAGCTAAGGAAATACATGGCTTCCCAGCCTATATTCAGTTACTAATTTTTAGTTGCCATCATGTCTTTCTGCACGAATGTCCCAACAAATACACAATGGAGCTACAGTTCTGTTGAGTATACTCTCTTGCACTGAGTATTTAATGTGTTTGGGTTTTTTTTTTAGCGGGAGAGGTGGAATTTTAGAAGGACCTATATTACATCCTTATCTGAAACCATTACAAATTTAGATGCTATTTACAATAAGGTTGGAGATCTTATACTACATATGGATACTAACTATCCTCACCATTCTAAGCATGATAACACTAAAAGAAAGGAAAATATATATATAACAGCAGCAATACTATTTATTCAATGGTTACCACACCCATATTCCAGTACTGCTTGCTTTGAGGAATATTAAAGATGGAAGTCATGCTCCTTCCATGGGTACTTAAGTTACAATCTTCAGGGTGAGGTGGCCCATCCTACAGGAAAATGTGGATACTTCAAAGCAAACAATATATGAAGAACTGCACAGGAACGTGGTAAATGCATAGTACAGAGGTCCTGAAAAGAGGTTGGGTATAAAAAAAACCCACGGATTAGGCTGAACGGAGCTTCCTGAAGACACTAGAATGGTCAACGAGTACATTTTAGCAAGTTTTGAGGGAGGCAAGAAAGCTGATTTGCTGGGGAGAGGAAAGAAGGGCATAACAGGTAAAGAGAATGACAGAAAGTGTCACAAAAACTTTTATGTTGGGGCAAAGCTTGAATAAATTTGCTATAATAGAATTGGACATGGAGTTGGAACTAATGATACAAGGCAGAAAGGTGAGCGAGAGGTTGAAGACAAAGCTAGGCTGCTGACTTCAGCCTTGTCAATCTCTTGTAGATGGGAACCTGTCATTTTAAGTTTATATCTATCAGGAAAGCAAAGCACTTCGGTAAACATTCCAAATTTTTGGAGTAATTGGGAAGCCATATACTGCTGGGATTTATGAACAGGACTTAGTCAAAATGGGATGTGATGAGGATGGTCTTAGGATGAAAGTATAGAGCCTAAAGTACAGCCCACACCTAAGGTGATCAGAGTTTAGATTTCAGCAGAAACTGAGGCAATGAAATGGGAGAAATATAGATGGAAGCAACACTGAAAGAAAGAGACTTAAATGAGGCCACAAAGTGATTGATTGTGCTGCTTCACATTATTAAACTCATTTTTCAATAAATTAAGTTGGCAGGGTCCCTGAACACCAAGGACAAAATGCAACTGTCGATGTTGGAATGAAGACAAAATAAGAATTTGATAGGCAGAAATGATCCACAAACTCTCTCTTCATTAAAAATACTCTGAATTACTTGTAATCTGTGGAAAGTAGAGAGAAAATTATGGGATGCTGACATTAAAATGCCTGCCCCTGAAATTGAGTCAAAGTGTGCTCAAAAAAACTCCTAACTTAATATTCTGGGCTCTCTTGAGGGAAATGATTTTTAAATCGCACAATAAATTAGTTTATGTGTTATAAATTAATTTGATGAATATAATTATAAAGGAAGTGTAAAGTCAGCACTCGAGCACTGTGGTATTATGGCCCTGGGGGAAGCTGTATCCAGACACCATGGCTGCTCCTTATGCCGGGTTGATCTGATTCTCTACCTCACAAAGGGAAACCCACCCAATGACACATCAGTTTGCAGAGCAGTGATGAAAGTTATCAATTCCATAATAGGATTTATTCAATAGGATCCCTCTCATGATAAGCTCTTCTCTAACAGTGACAGGCATTTGGGGAAGATGAATTTCATCAACTTTGTCAACCCTAGTGCATCACTTTCTGCACCCAAACAGTAATTGACTAAATTTTCTAGTTTCTTTTAAAAACTATGTGCTGCCCTGGCCGGTTTGGCTCAGTGGATAGAGCGTCGCCTGCGGACTCAAGGGTCCCAGGTTCGATTCTGGTCAAGGGCATGTACCTTGGTTGTGGGCACATACCCAGTAGGGAGTGTGCAGGAGGCAGCTGATCGATGTTTCTCTCTCATCGATGTTTCTAACTCTCTATCCATCTCCCTTCCTCTCTGTAAAAAATAAATAAAATATATTTAAAAAAAATAAAAACTATGTGCTAAAATGTTTTATGATAAATCTAAGAGAACTGATGCTCCTGGGATTTTACCTGAAAAGTGCTATCCTTACCAAAAAACTGTGGAAATGCCCTCAAATTAGTCTGAACTCAAATTAGTCATGTGGTTTTGAGTCATATGGTCCAGTGATTATGAGCATTAAGATCCATTTTTAAAAATATATATTTTTATTGATTTCAGAAAGGAAGAGAGAAAGAGAGAGATAGAAACATCAACGACGAGAGAGAATCATTGATCAGCTGCCTCTTGCATGCCCCATATTGGGGATTGAGCCCGCAACCCTCCCTCAATGGTGGCCTGACTTGGGAATTGAACCATGACTTCCTGGTTCATGGGCTGATGCTCAACCACTAAACCAAGCCTGCTGGGGAGGATCCATTTTTAAGAGCCAACTATCTTCATGAGCCCCTTTTCATCATCAATTGGGTAGGCATATCCATTGCCTACTCTGAATGCTGCATCCATAGATAGTTGCCAACACCTGCATTCATTAGTCTCATCCACCTTCCCAAGAAGGATTGAAAACCATAGATCAATTCATCCATGGTGATTTCCAGTTTTCCTGATGCTTTTTACACTTAGGGATACCAGTAATACCATGTACAGGGCCTTTGAGGGACTGGAAAGAACAAATCTCCTAATAAAGTGTCCAATTATTTATGTCAGAGTTCCAGACAGGGTCCAAAACATCACACAAAGACAAATCTGTCTCTATTTCCCTTATAACTGGAGAAACTATATAAATAATTAATCATAAGAGTTTAGACTTCCTGGTGTGAGTTCCTAAAATTCTATACCTTAAATAGGAAACTAATGCATTAAAATGACACATCTCTACTGTCTAAATATTAGCCACTAGCCACTTGTAGCTCTTGAACATGTGAAATATGGCCAGTCCCAAATTGAGATATACTAGAAGTGCAAAATACACATAAAAATGTGAGGAGTTTTTACACAAACACTTTAAATACCTCATTAACAATTTTTGTATTGATTAGATATTTAAATGTAATGTTTTGGATGTATTTAGTTTAGTAAAATTTATTGTTGAAGTTAGTTTCACTTGTTTCTATTCATTTTAATGTGAGTAAAATAAATTATTTTAAAAAATTAAATCACATATCAGGTTGCTATCAGGTTGCTATTGGGCAATACTGTCCAACACTAGCTTGCTAAATTCGAAGACAAAAGCCTCAATTGTGAGAGGCCGTGTGGATTTACAGTCCAGGCTCCTGTTCCTTACCTAATCAATGATATAAAAACGATACCTATCTCATAGGTGTATGATAAGGATTAAACGACAGTGCATATAAGTTCTTAGCATAGTGGCTGGCAAGTACTCCAAAACTGTTAGCTCCCATTCATGCTAGACAGGAAGAAAATTTGATAATGTTGATGGTGTTATAATGACATTGATTAGAAAAAGGCCTGTGCTTGCTGAGGTCCATTTCATCAGGAGAGAACTTCCAGCTGTGCACATTATAAGGATGTTCTTAAGGACATTAAAGGGAAAGACACTTTCTTGATCACAAACTCAGGAACAGTAGAGTTGTTGTTGTTTTTCTTAGCTATCAGTTTGCTTTTATTTGATTAAAGAAGAATATGTACTGCATAGCGACGGCTAATAGAAAGCTTAAAGGAGGGTTTGCAAGTTCACTTGCTACAGAGATATTAACCATGTATGAGGTTCACTGGCTGCATTTATTAAGCAGATACTATTTGCATATTAAATATTTAGAATTTTCTAAATTTATTAAAGAATGATCATCATTATTTTTACCATTTTTTTCTTGAAACATGGACCTACTTATTTTTCACATTTCACTTTCAGAAAAGAGTGGTACAGAGAATCACTTCTCCACTATCTGAGAAAGAGCCAATGATAGTGATAGAAGGTCAGCAATATCAATTTCAGAATCAGACCAACTCCAGGGGTAACGGACGTGTTTCAAACTGCAATCTGGATGTTCAAGGTAAAAGAATCTCAACCTAAACATTATTTAACACAAGCTCATTTTTTGCCATGCAGAACACATGACCAGGTAGCCAGAGTGTGCAAGAAATTATACAAATTCACATTTTTATGTTAATTCTTCAAATTTTAGAACATTATTTGAAAACTTTAAAAATGTCATGCCAAATAAAACATGCCTGTGGACCAGTTACCACTAAGATACACCAGTTTGTAATTTAGCTTAAATCCAGATTTTTGGCCCCTGAGGAAGTATTGTCCAGGGAGTTTTAATGAATGTTTTTCTATCAGCCTCATTTCTACCTCCACTTTAATTCATACAACTGTCTGGAGTATTTATAAATCAATCAAGAAATTTCAACAGTAAAATACATGATAAGGAAGTCATGGAATTCCCCTGCTTGACATTCAGATGCAAAAAGGGGTTAAGCTAAACACGCCCACACACACATAAACTACTTATGACAGCTGTTAGTGAGTATGTCCACAGGTTGACTATCGGTAAGAGATCCCCAAATGTTTTAGCAGCAAACAAATATCTTAGGTTGTAAAATAAATACTTAAGAAATAAGAGTGATTTTTTTAAAAAGAAAAGCTATTGATGTAGAAAAATACTTATAATTGTAAAGTGAAAATAAGTAGAGTCCAATATTAAACATCTCACATGAGTTACTTATATGTAAAATATATTAGAGGCAGAACAAGACTAGAGTCAGTGTTTTGACATGTTATCTCTTGGAGATGGAAATTTAGGATTATTTTATTTTTATTTTTTTGTATTCTTTTGCATTTTCTTTTAAAATAAGATTTTCTTCTTTTATTTCTTTTATTTTTATTTTTATTATTATTACTATGTTCCCATTGATTTTTAGAGAGAGTGGAAGAGAGAGGGAAAGACAGATAGAAACATCGATGTGAGAGAAACACATAGATTGTTTGCCTCCTGAACTGTCCTGACCAGGGCCCAGGCCTGGGAGGAGCCTGCAACCAAAGTACTTGCCTTTGACCAGAATCAAACCCAGGAACCTTGGGTCCGCAGGCCAATGCTCTATGTACTGAGCCAAATCAGCTAGGGGCTCTTCTGCATTTTCAACATTCTTTTCTTTTTGTTGAGCCCATATTGATTTTATTGTCATAAAGAGATATGTAAAAATGCATAAAATTATTTTTCTGACCACCAATAAAAATAAATATCCAGGTGACTTAAGCTACAGTGGCAATTCTTATTTGAGCTTTTTGGCTAAAGTAAGGGGGGAAATGTCCATTTGGCTTGAATAATTCATAAGATCAACACACTTCCCCAATTCCCTTTGTCCCATAAATACAACACAAGTGATAAACTCTTAATTGATCATGAGGGAGACCTTGAATAGCTAGAAATCAAAGGCTTTACAATTTATCATAATTGGTATGTCATACTGTCATTGGAAAAATAGCTTGCACTTGAAAATACACACACACACACACACACACACACACACACACACACACACACGCAAACCCCCTGCACAAATAAAGTCTTTTCAATCTGGATTGTATCTGCCATCCTAGTCAAAATGTCAGGGTACTTTTTTCTCCATTTCAAAATAGATACCTGTGATATCTTATGGAAATAGTGTCATAAATATTTTACATAGTTATCTTCTGTCTGCAAATGCAGTCAGATATCACAAGGTTCGTCCTTTCAATAAAATGTGTTATTGCAAGCACGGATGAATTTTCCTTGGCCCAGCCTCTCATCTGAGCAACAAAACCTTAGAAGAAAAGAATGAGGATCTCTTCAGAGTGTTTGGCTCTCTGCTAATTTTAAAATCACTGTAAAATATTTTATGTCTTACTAACTGATATCCATTTTCATTAAAAACCAGTGAAATGAATTTTGCCTCAAGTCTAGATATATATATTTACTTAAAAAAAATTTTAGAAAGCCAGCAAATGAAGCAAGTTTTAACACCCATTTTTAATAAACAAATATATTTCTTTATGGAGAGACTCATATTTGCACCTACTATGAGAATAGTATGCAGAATAATAATGTTTCCATAATTAATATATTTATGAAAGCTTAAATGTTCCATGAATGAACTTTTTAAATTGCCAAAATCCTATACAAAATGAACACAGAAAAGTTTGCCTTGATGGCTTCTTTGATACCATGAACTGATGAGAATAAAATTTCCATATAAAATCCTACTTAGTATTAAATAAGACAGGGCATCTTTGACATACAGCACATTCCTTCAAGGGTGAAAATAAATTTTTAAAAATCTGTTTATGCCAGCCATGAAGTGTCAACTGATGTTAACTTGAAGTCTCTTTGATTTAGGCCACAGTTTTACTTACATCTGAATGTCAAAGTCACCATTATCCTAGTACTGAAACTCTGAACTGTCCATTTGCATTCTTGGCTATCCGATTTAGACACAAGAAAATGCAGAGTTTCGATATTGTATAATATAATGACTATTTTCTAAGCATGTGGGGTTGATCCATTGTGTTTGCACTGAATATCGCTCATCAAGATGAAGAGGTAAAATGCAGACATGTGAAGGGGAATAACCCTTGCTTGTAATCACAGAGATAACAATGGAGAAAATCTATGGCATGTAATAATACATCCCCTCCATCTTTCTTATAATCAAATATCTGTATGACCTAATACCTCATTTAAAAAAAAATACCAATATGTCCTACTCTCTCCATAAGTCCTGCTTCACCATGTCAGCACTACTAATGCAATATATCTGTCAAGCTTTATTAAAATTCTTTTTGATGTATATCTTGGCTCATAAACCTCTACAGTGCACTGATATTGCCTCAGGGAATGTCCTTGTAACACTGAATCTCTGAAGATGGGACAATAAAAGAGAAATCCTCCGAACTTGCAAGTTCAGCCCATGACATCACGCAGCCTGCACGGTCTCCTGTCAGCACTCCGAACGTGCCTTTGCATGTGCAAGTCATTACAGCACGACTGTTGTTCAAACCTTGTTTCACAGAACCTTCTGGTAGGAAAAGCATAAATGCATTCGGAGATAAGTACCCAAGAGCAGAGTCAGCGTTGACACTGGGATAAACTGTCAGGTCTGTTCTCCCTTATGGGGTCGTTTTAGAGGCGGATTCCTTGAGTTGGGGCACCAGAGATTTATCCTTGGACCTTTGCTATTTGTGGCATCCCTGAAAGGGCACATGTCACCAGTGGGTGCTCCTGATTAGTAACAAAGACACACATAGCACACATTTCCCCTGGCCCGAGTAGTCCATGTGCTTGTGGGGCAGAGGAAGAGTAGGCATGCCAATGGAACTGGCTTTAGGAGAGCCCCTCATGGATGTAAACATAGAGAATGTACCCCAGGGGGGAAAGACTAGGGCAGGAGGGTACAAAAAAGGGTAGAGAGAAACTGCATACAAGACAGAGAAAGTCCAAGCACACCAATAGAACAGAGCGAAATATGTTCATTATTTTCCTACTAGAGTCCCAGTGCATGAAATTCATGCATGGGTAGGGTCCCTAGGCCTGGCCGGCAATCAGGGCTGATCTGTGGGGCAACCAGCGGGGCAATTGCCCTCCCCCCCCCCCCCCCCGCTGGCACCCGACCTTGGCCGGCTTGGTGCCGCCTACTCACCAGCCCCTCCCCCCCCCATCCTCCCGCTGCCACCGGTCTCCTCCCTCTACCAGGTGACTGGCAAGGCAATCGGATGGCCCCCACTGGCACCTGCCTTGGCTGGGCTGGGGGCAGCTCCTGAGTTGAGTGTCTGCCCCCTGATGATCAGTGTGCATCATAGCGACTGGTCTTTCCGCTTTTCATTCAATTTGCATATTAGGTTTCTATTATATAGGATTCTTACCATTGTCCTACAATAGAGTACATCTCATCTCAAACTATCTGTGTGAGGCTCAAATGATCTGGAGAGGCTTTTGATGATCTTTTGATTTTCCCCAGCATTTCATGGCCTGTTACCTGATCATACAGAGCTTAACTCAGATGCAGCTCACACTGCCCGAGACTAAGTTCAACAACATCCCAGGAGGAATCCTCTGATGGGGTCTTGGACGTCAGGCAATTTAAATGTTCTCTCAAGACTTTTTTTTAATTTTTCAATTTTTGTACTTGTTGCAGAACTATAACAGCTTGCTCATGTTTGGACACTAGTCCATGGATCATGCTTTATCCAGCCTGTTCCAGAATATATAGGAAAAATAATTAACTTCTCAACCAATCAAAACCACTCCAATCAAACTGCTCTTGCTATAGCTAGTAAGATCCTAACGGTTACATCCAAAGGTTTATTTTCTCTTCCCCTCCCACCTGATTATCTGCAACATTTGATGCTTTGATTATTCTATTTCTTGAAATTCTCTCTCTTTATACTTTCAGGATGATATGCTTTTCTGGTTTCAGTCATTTGCTTTCCTTTCTGTATCCTCTTCCTCTTTAAATATTTATACTCTGGTGTTCCTTCTGATCCTGTTCTCTTCTTTATCTAGCTAAATGATACCATCCTTTGCCAACAACCATTTATTTGTTGGTGATTCTCAAACCACCAAGCAGGCAGGCAACTGTTACTAAATGGGAACAAACTGTGCTGGGAACTGTGCTGGGTGGTGGGCATACAACCCAAGAAGACAAAACTCATCTATGCCATGCTGGCTTCTTTGTTTCTCTTCAGATGCACTTTCTACTCTGCTCCACCTGCTCCGCCCCAGGTCTCATCACTGATCATATGCAATTACAATAGTTTCCCGTCACTGCCCCTGACAGTCTCTCCCAATCCAGTTTATATTCCCATGGAACAACCATATTTTTTATAACAGGAGAAAGCATGTATATGTAATTTATATCAAATTTGTTTAATATACATTTTACATGACATGGAAGCCTTTATAATGAAGTAAATACCCAAAAAATGGTTAAGCCTCAAGTTTTTGTATTAGGTTTGATGGTTTGATAAAGAGTAGGAATGTGACAGGATAAAGACTATGAGCTGAGGGTAGTAAATGGGGGAACTTAGCAAGGCTGTTTGGATTCCTCTCTGGAATCTCTCTGTTTGGAGACAAGGATGCTCCTTGAATTCAAGCTTTTATTAATATAAACAACTACCATCAAGCTGAATACTTTTTATTTTAAATTTCTTAATATTCCTTGTTATATCAGTGGTGGGGTTCAGAACACTCCCAAATTATGGTTCCTTGGCATAGTGAATATTTTTTAAAAATATATTTTTACTAATTTTAGAGAAGAAGGGAGAGGTAGAGAGAGATAGAAACATCAATGATGAGAGAGAATTATTGATTGGCTGTTTCCTGTATGCCCTTTACTGAGGATCAAGACTGCAACCTGGGCATGTGCCCTTGACCGGAATCGAACCAGGGACCCTTCAATCTGCAGGTCGACCCTCTATCCACTGATCTAAACTGGCTAGGGCAATATAATGAATAATTTAAGTTGAAGGAATTGAGAAACAGCAGGTGCAGGAAGGACTCCCTGATCTGCCGGTTGAAATCAGGTAGAACAACACTTACGTAAGACGTACCTGCCCTATACCTGGACCATCCTTTTATAAGTAAGAGTCTGATCATCTATTTGTCTTTTGAAAAATCTTGGGTATTACCTCTTTGCCTATGTAAAGTCTTTTAAAATCCTTTCCTTGAATATAAACATAATATAATACAGATCTACTTCCTAGCATCATCTCCAATAAATCATGATCTCTCATGATTTATGCCTTTGTACAAGCTGAGCCCCTGGCAAGAAGCCCTACATCTTTCCTCCCTCAGTAAGACCCTGTTCATTCTTTAATCTAACTAGTTATGATTATTACTCTTGAGATTATTTTTCCAATTTCCCCACATAAAGGAAAACATGTATTTATTTTGATTTACACAGTATTTTATACACATTTTACTGCTCATTTGCACCACAACTTCTGTATAGACTGAGGATAGTGATTTCCCTAAGGAAAATGCTATTGCAATTTTTTGTTCCTTATAAAAAAATGCCCAGCACGTAGTAGGTTCTCAGCACATGTTTGTCCTTTGAAAGTACAGGAAGACTACTAACCACATAAATATTTGTTTTAATTCTACTGGCAAATAGACATGAACAAAAGCATTAGTGGGATAGTTCTTATTCAAGAATTCAGTTAAGGTCAGCAGCCTTATCTCCTGCTATGCATTGCCTTGTAGCTTATGCCTTAGGAATACCACCTGCTTGCAACTCTCTACACACATCATTGGATATCACACCTCTTGCTTCTGCTTACTTGTACCTGAAGCATCTTCAGCATGCTGGGTGATTTCACTGTCTGCCTGAGGCCCACATATCCTTCAATGTATGGATCAGGCTTTTATACCATTGATGGCTTTTTGCACCCAAGATTAAGCTAAGTGCCTCCCATTTCTGTTCCCAAAACATTTATTGCACAATTCTCTCATTATACTATATATTGATGTTATTTATTTCTACCTCCCTCTTTCAAATTAGTACTTGTAAGTACTTTAACTTGCTTAGTCTTTGTATCTCAATAAGTTAGCAACAATATTTGGCATTGAAAACACACTAAACAAATGTGTATTCATAAGAACTGAGCCAAATCTTCAAAATAGCTCTACTTTGATAAGATTCCACATTTGGATCAGATGAATGTTGGGCTATTATAACCACTCCATCTCAGTTTTTAGGGGAGAGGAAGATTTTACCTGTTAGATACAGTATAGTCAGAACTGTGGTTTCCAAACCTTTTCTAGCTATGTTGCATTTAGACACAGTTAGGAACACTCTTAACTTCTTTCAGCATGAACAAAATTTCAAAATTGCATTCAATGGGGAGAATGGCACTCATTTTAATGGAATTCCAGTAGAAATTATAATTTTAAAATAAAATAGCCCAACTTAAATATAGATATTAGAAATAGGTACAAGGTACAAAAAAAAAGAACAAGAAGAAAGAATACACAAATAGTTTTTAATGTGTTAGAGTAAATACTTAATTTTCTTCAAGTTTTAACCTCTTCTTATAACTCAAACATTTTTCATTTATATAACAAAAATATACATTAGCCTGAGAACATAAAATTAGTAATAAATATTTTAGTTGTTTTAATCAAAATAACCAAATTGTTTTAATCAAAATGGGACCTTTGATCTTAACTCTCTACACTCATCTGGAAAATCCCACATGCTATTCTTGAGGGGAAATGTTCTTTTCTCCTTATGAACTAGCTTATATTCTTGTGATTTCCAGTTCTTATTACAGAACTTGGACCATAGTAAAACCTATACATTTTCAATGAGTTATTATAATAATAAACTACTTTGTTATTATGATGCTTAGTGCTAATACCATTTTATTACTATCTTTATCATGAGATTATTTATTTATTGGCTGCAAAGTACTTTCTAAATATAATCACCATCATAAAAGTGAAAGCATATATTATTCATGTTGACTTAAAATTTGTAAACATAGAAGCATTATTGATAATTTCAAAACACTACATTATGAAGTAACCTACACTGAATAATCATCTATTGCAAAAGAGAATATACTAATCACAGAAGAACTATGAAAAGGTTTCATTCACCTCAGGCTTTTTTGTGGTCTTGGATGACTCCACAAAAATTAATTCCAATCAAAAGATCACCACTGAAGAAACTGAACAAATAATTCAGGTGAGAGCTATAACAAGTAGTCTTTATATCTTAAATTCTTTCCCAAAAGCAAACAGCTAATTTAAATACCATTTCTCTTGTAAATTAATCCATGGCAAATTCTTCAGAATGCTTTTCTATTGTGATAGAGAATATTCTAAATAAATGTACTTCATAGCCTTCATTTTACAAAATTTGATGATAATTTTTTTCAGCCTTATGGTCCATCAACCACATTTATTGAAAATTGACTCTCTAGGCACACTGCAAAGGCAAGGCTGTTTACTCAGGTGGATGAACCAGTTAAGAGGCTCTTCATTCAAACACAACAGTCAGTGAGGCAGATATAGGCCGGTATCTATTGACAAAAATATTCTGTCTTACTAAGGATGAAAAGCCAAACTGATTTTCTTTTCACTGTAATGACAAACAAGAAAGATTTTTAGATAAATAAATAGACAGAATGATGGAAAATGGATAGGCAGAATGATAGAAGATTGATGATAGATAGATGATAGAGCATGACAGTATTTGACAATAGTTCAAGTTCTACAGATCCCAGCTCTACTACCTACCTAATTTGTTTGGAATGAATCTATGAAATGACTTGATGAAATTGCTATTAACACAATTTACAGTTTTTACTCACAGAAGTCACTTTGATTAAAGCAGAAAGATATGAAAGTCATGTCTTCTTTGTTTAAATGGCATCGAGAATGACCAGTGAAGACACTAAAGTTATTTCCTCATTTGCCTTCATGAGGAATAATTGAAGCTTGGTCTAAACAGACAGCCTGTTAATATTTCTGTATGCAGCCCTCTTTATGTGTTCTTCAGTGTCATGGGGACTGCTGGCACCCATGTTTCTGCTCACCAATGTACACACACACACACACACACACACACACACACACACATTTATGGGTGAAGGTGTGATTTAATTGTCTGGATCCTTTCTCTCATGCTACTATATGATAAAGTTTTGTTTTCATCCTCCTTTTAGACTTTGCCTTCCACACCTACTTGATATCATTGAGCAATGTGGAGCATAGAAAGTAATGGTTAACAAATCCATAAAAAACAGTAAGGCTGACAAGCACCTGAGTGCAGGCAGCTTGGGGATTTGATTATATCTGCACAGATGAAAAGATGAACATGGTAAAGTCTTACCTCACTTTAGTCTTTTTCATTAAAAAAATCCTAAATACATACACACACATAAATACAGTATAGAGATTAAGAAACAGTATGTTATTGGTAACTTTGGAAACCCCTGTATACCTGTCCTTTATAATCCCTCCAAACCTAATCCCCAGAGGTAACTACCATCTGATGTTTAACAAGTATTAGAGAGGTTGTAGAGAAAAGGGAACTCTCATTCACTGTTGGTGTGAATGTAGACAGATATAGCCACTGTGAAAAATAATATGGAGGTTCCTCAAAAAATTAAGAATAGAGTTACCATATGACCCAATATAGAGCTACCATATTTCCTGGGTATCTACCCAAAATTTTCAAAAACATTTATTTGCAAAGATATATGCATCCCTATGTTTATTGCAACACTATTCATGGTGGCTAAGACATGGACATAACCAAAGCATCCTTCGCTAGATGATTGGGTAAAGATGTGGTATATATATATATAAAGGGTAATATGCTAATTAGACCAGACATCATTCCATCCATCCTTCCTGACAAAACCGGGACCAGAGGGAAGCCAGCCCGGGTCCCGGGTGCCTGCGGGTGGCCCGAGGTAAGGCAGTACCGGCAGCCTGGGTCCTGGGTGTTGGAGAAAAGCCAATGCTGAAGGCCTACTCTTGCATGAATTTTCATGCATCGGGCCTCTAGTCCTATATAATAAAAGCATATATGCTAATTAGACCGGATGTCCTTCCAGATGACCTTCCGGACAAAGCCAGGGCTGCAAGGGCTGAGGCAGAGGTGGCCACCACCATGGTGGGGGGCCAAGCCCCTTGCACGAATTTAGTGCATTGGACCTCTAGTGTGTATATATATATATATATATATATATATATATATATATATGAATACTACTCAGCCATAAGAAAATATGCAATAACAAAATAAATCAGTCAGCAAAAGCTAAGAACAATATGATTTCACTCCTATGTGGGATATAAAACTGAAACTCATACACACAGACAACAGTATGGTGATTGCCAGAGGGAACAGGGTTGGGGAAATAGTAAAGGGTAAAGGGGGTCAAATATATGATGATGAAAGATGATTTGACTTTGGGTGGTGGGCACACAATGCAATATACAGATGATGTGTCACAGAAATGTAATTCACTTATTTTCAAGGCTGCATAGGATTCCATGGTGTGAAGAGATCAGAGATCGTCCTTAATGTAAATGGGGCATTAATGACATCTCTACATTTTTTTGTTGTTGTAAACAATGCTGCTTTAAACATTCTTTTCTATATCTATCTGTGCACACGAGAAACAGTTTCTGCAGGTGCAGAATTGCAGTTTTAGGATATGGACTTCTTCAATAATACAGGTATTTTGGAATTCTTATCCAAATTAAATACATAAATTGACAATTCCACCAGCAAAGCATAAAAGTTACTGATTCTCCTCATCTTGTCAACATGTGACACTCTCAAAAATAGTCATTCATGCAGAAAATGAATCCTGCCTAAATGACCACAGATATCTATTCTAGAATCATATAATACTTCAAACAACCTAAGATCCAGTTGTAGTTAATTAAAATTACTTGCTCCATTCTAAGCTTAACAAAAGACAATGTATATAGAAGATGGCAAAAACAAGTTTAAAAAATTATTATGTTTATGCCTGCAAATTAGTCATCCATTTTTCTGATAAGAAAATTCCCTGTAATGATGCCTCAAAACATTTATGTCAAACTGCTCTGCTGTATTTTGCCAAATAGAAAAATTTTCCAGTCAAAACAATTAATTAGAAGCTGTTAATGATCCCTTCATATTTAAGAAGCCACTGAAAGAGAAGAAAGAAACTGAGGAAAAGAAAATACCCCTCAAACCAAGATGCAGGAGATAAGCCAGTTTGTAGATCTCAGTTTTGGAACTTGGCCTTGAATCTCTGAACTCTTCTGCAATCATTTCACCAATTCTAAATCACTCAATGAACACACCACAGGGAGACTTCAGATTTATGAAGGGCTTAAACCTCAAACACCAACCTTGCTTCTCCTCTTTATATATTTTGCCCTTGTAATATTTTATTCTTATTACCAGAAATAGTTTGGGTGCTGAAAATCACCAGCACCAGAATAGCCCACATAGATCTATCTGGTTTAGTGTCTACAGACCATTTGGTAAGATTAGGTGAGAAAGTTCATCAGTAATATATGTAAACCCCTGAGTCATAAATTATTTGAAAAAAATAAAACTGCTCAGTTTCTTTTAAACCAAGTGTATATATTCATATCTATCTATCTATCTATCTATCTATCTATCTATCTATCTATCTAATGGTGGTGCCCAGATGGCAGCATAGGATTTATGATCTGAGTAGATGAGTGCTAATAAAACTTGGGTCAAACAAGCCCATATCTCCATTGAACAGTGAGCCTTCCATGGCTACATGACCACAAACTATATTACAAACCCACAGCAGCTGCTCTGCAAATGAATGTTGGCTATGAGGAAATTAGGGGAAACAAGCTCTTGGTACTGAAGAGAACATCCCGCACCACATCTGGAAAAAAGTTAAAGGTCATACTCTACTGGTGGTTGGTCCATGATGTCAACCTGCACCACAAAGGGTAGCATGTTACCTTTTGATAGGCAAAGATCTCAGGCTGAGAGTCACGGGATGATGGATGAAGGGGAGGCACCATCTCCAGCAACTGTTAATGCCATCCCCTGAGGAAAAGGAGTCACCAGGAACCTTCTCTGTGGCTTTTTAGAAGCCTTTCTATAAAACATCCTCTTATCTCACTGGAACCTCTCCAGACCAAAATATATGCACTTCAATATTAGTCACACTTAGGCAGAATCAACATAAACAATCAGGAATGTTGCATATACCAATCCATGCTTGAATGTCTTACCTCATGTTTCTCAAAAGCTGGATGGATGTCTGTCTCATTGTTCAACAAAAGCACATACTTTAATTTGAAGCCTCTGTAATTAAACTTTTAAAGGACACACAAAATCTATCTGCTCTAGGACATATGAACTATATTTTTATGGTTTATACTTATCTATATTTTACAAACCTTCTCTGGTCATCATATTTTCTCTTGCTGTTACACCTGGCCAATTACTTATCAATCCACCTTTAGGGCTCTATACTTCAGAACATTGTTGATTTTCAATAAAAAACACATTGTTTTTACAAATAGAGTTGTATGTTATTAAATATTTTGTGATTATCCCCTTTAAAGCCTTCTTGCGATTAATCTTCCCAGATGCTCAAATAAATGTTTTAGGAACTGACAATTTAAAAATGAATTGCTATGAATTTTACAAATAGTGCCCAGAGAAACACTTTTTAAGAGGATACATGAACTTTATGCCAAGATATAAATAATGAGGCGAGCAAAGCAGGAAAAGGAACATGGCAGAATAGTACCAACAGTTACGAAAACTGTGTGGCTCTTGGGCACAACCCTGCCATAAGAAAGTTGAGTTTAGCAATAATCTTTGTACAAATATGACCTTCTTTGGGTGACATCAGATCAGATTCCTGTTAAGTATTGTTTTTACTTTGCCTCTGAAAGTAATCATCTTTCAGTGTGTTCGTTGGACTGACCTCATAAGTGGGCCAGCCCATCTCATAAGAGCAGTTGAATGTCAAAGAACAATTTAAACAAAGGCAGATATCCTCTGCACAGGAAATAGTTATAGCAAATAGTCAATGTTTAAAGACAGCAGTGGGGAAACACTCCTTGCATTAAGGGGTTAGAGACATCCTCAAGGAAAGGCACAAATGCGTGCCAGTGATTTATCTTCCTCCTAAGCCCAATGTGATATGTGGCATTGAATTACAAAGCTAATGCGTAACAAAAGGAATGCTCTGCAAGAATCTATACTTTGTATTCATTAGGCCTCGGTAATCCAGTTCTACAGGTGTCAGCACTAGGTTCTTCCTTCATGATTAAGGAATTTGGCCACTTTGACAAGGGCGATAAAGAAGAAGAAATGCCAGGTGCTGGCACTGTGAAAGAGCTTGTCTCCACTCGCAGGCCAAATGAAGACTGTCACCTTGGGACTTAGCAGGGGATTATAACCTCTGGATGGACTGCTTCATGAGTATTTATCATCCTTAAAACTCTGATCAGAAATGCCAAGTGGTCATGGTTACAAGACACCTGATTTTGCACCATCCCTGCTAAAAACTCCTCTGCTGTACTGCTGATAAATATTGGCATTATGTTCCAAAGCGCATGGAACAACTTGAAATCCTATCTTCTCTCACACTAAGGAAGAAAAAAAGCCAGACTTAAGCTTTGGCACTTAGCTTATTTCTCGAAGAGCAAGGACCACTGTATGTGAGAATTTTCACCTTGAATTTCTTGTAAACATTCATTTTATAAAAAGAGTAAATGTGGAAGACCAATTAGAAAGATAAGAGATTTTCAATTACCTTGGAAACTCGGTTGGCAACTTCTCTGCCCACAGTCAGCCCCTGGACAAAAGTCCGAGCAGCAATGAAGGCGCGGGTGACCTGAATTTTCAGTTTACGGGGTACATCTCCAAATGGCTTCAGCTGGTCTGTGTATTTGCTCACGCATTCCAGGTAGTCCTCACTGAAGTGATACTGCGGGTTTATTAGCTGAAACATCCGTTCCAGGAGCCGAGCCCAGAAGTCATTGAGCATCTCCTCCAGGTTCACATTGCCCCCAGTGTAGTATCTCTTCAGCTCTGTGAACAGGTCCTGGAACACTTCTGAATTCTGCATGTACAGCATCCCATAGGTCCGTACAAACATATCATTGAGTGACTTTTCTGCATTTTCTAGGAGTTCTCGGAAAAATTCTGCAAATAAAAAGAGAAAATAGTCAAACATTAGGAAGAGCTATAAATCCCAAGGCATCTACTTACCTCAATAAAATAATAACTCTCTATCTCTCTATCTATCTATATACTGATAATAGAGGATTATGCAAATTGTCTGGGACACCATCACAGTAACAGTAAAGACCAAACAGCAGGCTGCATGGGGCAACAAGGCCAGCAGGGGGGTTAGTGAGGGGTAACCAAACGACTGAACAGCAGGCTGCATAGGGCGACCAGGCCAGCAGGGAGTTTAGTGAGGGATGACCAAACAGCAGGCTATGTGGGGTGACCAGGCCAGCAGGGGGGAGCGGGCAGTAAGGGCAACCAGGCCAGCGGGGGGGGGGGGGAGTTGGGGGCTACCAGGCCAGTGGGGGGCAGTTAGGGGTGACCAGGCCGGTGGGGGGGCACTTGGGGGTGACCAGGCTGGCGGTGGGGGGGAGTTAGGGGTAATCAGGCAGGCAGGCAGGTGAGCAGTTAGAAACCAGTGGTCCCGGATTGTGAGAGGGATGTCCGACTGCCGATTTAGACCCAATTCCCAGGATCAGGCTTAAACCGGCAGTCAGACATCCCCGAGGGTTCCCAGATTGGAGAGGGTTCAGCCTGGGCTGAGGGGACCTCAACCCCCATGCACAAATTTTGTGCACTGGGCCTCTAGTATATATATCCTCACCTTAGGATACTTTTTCAATTGTTTCTTTTTTCTTTTTAGGGAGAGTAGACTAGTGGGAGGGCCGGGGTGGGGGGGTTCGTGAGAGAAATACATCCATTGGTTGCCTCCCACAGGAGCCCTGACCAGGGCTGGGGATAGACCCCTCAAACCAGGTATGTGCCCTTGATAGGAAATCAATCGAACCCACAATCCTTGGTGTTAAGGGCAATGCTCTAATCACTGAGAACACAGGCCAAGGCTGGTAACTATTTAAAATGAAATTTTCCCTACATCTATAATCTCTGAGACAAAGAAAATAGAGGAACATGTGATTTCTATTTGAAAGAACATCCATTATTATTAGGAGTTTAGCATTTACTATTCCTCCATAGTTGCCCAATTCTTTTTTCATTTATTGTTAAATTTTAGAAAATCCTATAGTTTGACATGAAGTCAAAACAAAATATGTTGCAAAGTACTGTCATTAACATAATAGCAAATGCATATTAATAAAACCATTTGCACCATCATATTTACAAATCTGTTCTAACACTAGGTTTAATTAAGCTGCTTTTATTTGGAATAGTTCATAAATACTACATTCAAATTACTGTAATAGTTTTGACTTTTTTAATTGCTATATATAGCAATTAATTGTCAGTGTTCAGAGAGTGGTAATGCAATTAGATTTACTTACTAGCAAAAATATAATGAACTTCATTGTCATAATGAACTGGAAAGTTATGAAATACTCTGCATTATCATTATAAATATAAACTATCATTTTAGAAAATTTGAAGGAAATATATGCAATTGGACTTTCTAGTTAAGAGGTTCTAAATAAAAAAGACTATCCCAAGAAATAAACTCTTCCTTCCTGCAACAGCACTTGAGTGTTACTGGAAACACTAAGGATGCAAAAAATAAGAATTAACACCACTGAATACTGCCAGCTTCCTTGGCCCTAGGATTAGGTTCACTCAAGAAAGAGTGCATGTGTGTAGGGAACCTATTGGTGTGCACAAATGAGCATGGGTAGAGGAAGCTCAAGTTTTACCCCATGTGTAGACTGTGATTGGGGTGGCTAAGGAAAGATAATGCTTCTAAGTTTATAAATCCCAGTTGCTAACAAACGAGCGATTCTGCTTTACCTCTAAGGGCTCCCTTTTATTCCATGAAGGTATGTTCCCTCTCAGCTAATGCAGAGACAAATGTAGTGGTGGACACCTCAACAATTCTAAGTAGAAACAAAACAAAACAAAACAAAACAAAACAAAACAACCCCCACCCAAAACAAACAAACAAACAAAAAACAAAACCTAAAACCAACAAAATAACTCTTCTTTTTGGAACTCTCAGGGGCTTTTTCCTGAGAAATACAAGGAAAAACTATAAATCTCTCCATGGATTCTATGGAAACTACACATCATTTCTGCTTCACCAAAAGTTTCCCAAAGAACTTGATTTAGCTACTTTAATTCTAATAGTGATGAACCATTAATTGTCTTGATATGGTGTCTAGAAGAATAATGATTGTTTTATATTTGTTATCAAATGAAACCAAAGCACCAAAGCAAAATAAAGGACATTGTTCACATCTTCACCCTCTTACTGTGAAGAATATACTTTCCTAACCAAATAAATTCTGTTGTAGTGGCAGTAAATACTGAGGGATTATATAAAAGTCATGGTTTATAAACCCTTTGTGATCTTGTCCAAAGCACCAAATATTTCTTCTTTTAATTTTTTCCCAAATGTAAAATCATGCTAACTATTATTAAAACTCCCTAATGTTCAAGGATTTAGTAAGTGAAATCAGTGTTGAAGCAAATAGGGCCAATTTTCCCAAATTTTCAGAGCATCAAATAATCAAAATATTTATATATGCTATATGTTATATTATTTATGATTTTGTGATATCAGAAAATTTTCAGATTTTTTCCAAGAATACTAGTCACTAGCTTTTTCTAAAATAGAAACTATATTAAATGATTAATATTAATAGCAAAGTATAAAAATATCATAGTATTAAAATAGTATTAAAACTTTTCAATCTCAAAACCAAGAATAAATATAGCTTGACTTTGTTGATATAAGAGTAGGGTGAAGGTGTTAAAAATTGTGAAAAGAAACTACAAAAGAATGAAAAAAAATCACTGAATTGAAAAATACTAAAATGATGAAACTAGAAAGTAGATTCTAATCATGAGCCCAGGACAGCATATTCATTTATCTTCTTTTTGAGGTCAATTATTTTGTTAGACTCAGGGATTAAAGCTTAATTTATTAAATACAGAGTACTGCCTTCAGCAATGAATAGTTAGCAATCAATAGTGTGGTCTGGATTTGCAAAGAACAAAAAAAGAAAAAGATCCTCAGGTTCTCATTGCTTTTCAAAACTTAGATATAAATGATTCTGTGTAGGGATAAACATTGTATTTTTTGTTTTATTGAAAGTAACATTCCTTGGGCTTATCCCCTCTTGACTCGGAAAACATGAAATATGGGGCTTATTACCCACTTTGTAGTTGAATGGTTAAAACCAAACTGCTCACTCACTGTATCATGTGGTTTGTTTCCTCATGCCTAAATTAGTATTGATCATTAAATATAGAAACCAATTTATCATATTTCAGTAAATCTAACCCAAGAAGCATTTCATTAGCTTCCAAGCTTAAATTTGTGTCTAAGGGTGTGTCATTGTCTGAAAAGTTTGCTATTAGCTTCACTGGTCCTCAACAGTCAAATTATGATTCCTTGTTCAAATTTACTATATGGTTTAGTGATCTCATAGTCAAAGTTAATATTGGTATTGAAAGACACCGAAGTATCAGGCAATTATGACAAATGCTGCTACCTTAAGGGACATTGATCTTATATCTCATAAAAGATGGGGGGTGTGGGGGGGCGGGACCCAAGGTACCGAGGCAAAACTAATGACCTCCAAAAATAAGTATGCTCATTTCAGTGTTAGGATGTCCATAGACTCAGACTTCAACCTTATGAAGGTTGACTCTTTTAACAGTGTATTTTATCCTTCGATGAAAATTGTTTCCCAGCAAACCAAACAAGATGGATATTTGGAAGACAGTTATCAGACCCATTTTGCTGATGAAGTATTATGCCCAAACAGCACAGAGAACAAGATTGAAGAGCAATATAAGGAAAAACAATCTCAATCTAGCCCTTCATTCAATCACAGAGGGTAAAGCTCACATTGGATAAAGCTTTAGTCAACAAAAATTCTCATCTGCAAGAAACAGTTTGGCAGAAAAAAACACACTTTTTTTCTTTTTCCCTATCACAAAATATACATCAAAAGTGATTGCTTAGGGCTTAGTTATGCTTCATAGATGCACAAAGGAACTTTTTTCCAGCCAGTATTAGCCTCTGGGAGGTTTTTATTCATCTACAGGGGAGATCTGGATGCAAACATCTGTTGGCTGCAGGGCAGACTGACTCAAGTGGGAGAACAATTTTGTAGATAAAAACCACCATTGTTCCAGAAGCAAAAAGAAAATCCGAGCATGAGGCCTGATCACTGGGAGATGGCTCTTAAGGTGGGAAAATCAACTCCTAGGAGCCAAGAGATGCCCCAAGATATCGAAGAGAAGCTTCAAATGAAGCCTCCACATAAATGGACCTAAATGTAAGATGCACCCAGGGCCCTGAGGAGGTAAGAGGATGGGGAAGGGCAGACTAGACACTCTCTAGGAATTTTCAGTCAATAAGAAACAGCAAAAGCTTTGCTCAATCAAGCTGTAAATGTCTTGTTCATACTGCCATAGAGAAACATACTCTGCAGTGGACTGGGTATGGAATTGTACAGCATTTACCTAGAAATTGTAGCATTTTCCTATTCTATTTCATATTCTCCAAAATACTTCTTACTGAAATCTCATTTAAAGCTAACGTATCTTGCCTGGCAGGCTTGGCTCAGTGGTTGAGCATCGACATATGAACCAGGAGGTCACGGTTCGATCCCTGGTCAGGACACATGCCTGAGTTGTGGGCTCAATCCCCAGTGTGGGGCATCCAGGAGGCAGTGACTGATGATTTTCTCTCATCATTGATGTTTCTATCTTTCTCTCCCTCTCCCTTACTCTCTGAAATCAATAAAAATATATTAAGGAAAAAAAAAAAGCTTAACTTTTCAGGATGATGGTATAAATCCATGTAATTACAGAACCCAATGAGTAAAAAAGTTTTGGTCACTTGGAAGTGGAAATTACGTATCTATACAGGATGACAGGATGAACTTGTCCTACCAGGATGAAGCAGGAGTACTAAATTTGCTTCCCTAAAGCATCGATCAGACCGTCAAACCTCAGAGGGAAGGTAGGGGAGGGTGGGGGTAAGGGGGAGAGATCAACCAAAGGACGTGTATGCATGCATATAAGCCTAACCAGTGGTCACACACAACAGGGGGTTGGGGGCATGAGTGGTGGGAAGGTAAGGGGGGATGAGGACAAATATGTAATACCTTAATCAATAAAGAAAATTAAAAAAATAAAAATAAATAAATAAATTTGCTTCCCTAAACCCATGCATTTGTGTTGAGTATTATTTCTCTCCTGATCTCTTTCATTCTACCCTTTCCCCACAGGAGCGTAATAAATCAGTCAGTCCACCCAGAACCCAAGCTTTGGCTAAAAAAGCACCTGGAGGAGATGGCGTGGAGGTAAAATCATTCCAAGAGCTGATGTCCTCTAAGGGATGTGATTCATAGACACACAAAAAAACTACGACCCTGCCCCCCACATGCCTTTTTCAAGGTTAAGTGATAGGAACATCCTTCCTCGTTCTTCACACAGCTGCCAGCTTTCAGGTACATGTTTTGAGATAATTTCTCTTGTCAACAGTCTTATTTGCCTCTATAAGCTGATATGACTACAAGAAAAGACTGAGATAATGAGGAGCATTCATGGAGGAACAAGCACAGTGCTGTTTACTCTCTTTTATGTTTGACTTTGAGGGTGAGAAAACACGATCTCGATGTGGCCTATCTCTTCCCACACCCAGGAGGCGAGACCTTGTGAGAAGAGGTGAAGACTGGTGCTGCTCAGGGAGCCCTTGCCACATAAAGCATCGCCCTTGGGCAGTCACAGCTTCGGTGGCTTTTACAGTTGAATGCCAGTCCTCTACATCAGGGCCTCCGCCTCAGCACTGCTGATGTTTCATGTGACAAACCTGTGTTGGGAGGGGCTGTCCTGTGCATTATACGAGTACAGTATGAAGTAGCATCCCCGGCCTCCACGTACTAGAGGCCGGTAGCACATCCTTCCCCAGTAGTGATGACCAAAACTGTCTCCAAATGTCACCTGGGGGTGGGGGGAGGAGGGACAAAATCACTCTCATTCCACACCCTGAGAGCCACCCTTCTACGGATAAATTCCAGAGGCCTAAAATTAGGACATCAAAACACTCTGAGAAAATGCCAGCACATTTCTAGACCTCACCATCCTCACAATTTTTTACAAAATACATTTGAGAAGCTATAACTTTATAAGAAGCTGCTGAAATACAAGTTATATTCCCAAGTAAGATTCTTGGTGGCAAGTATCATTGACATGTACTCGTATGGTGCCCATCAGATGGCTGGGCCTTAAAACGTGGTGAATAGTGTGTGCGTAGATAGACGGATGAACATGAGCATCCAGTGAAACACATCTATTTCGTCTGAGTTCCTCTTCGCTAGTGATAATTTTGTGGGCAGACCTCAGAGGGAGAGAGATGCCACAAACCCACAATTAGAAAGGGCAACTGATATGCTCTCCTGCTATCCTCTAAACTCTTTTACATTTCTGCATATATAAACATTCATATCCTCCTATGCTCCAAATTCATGTACATCTATACATAAACTCCTCATGGCCTGTGGCTCAAAAACATGTGGATTACCAAGACTGCTCTGTCACCTCCTCTGTGAACATGGCTGCCTGTTAGGAGCCTTGCTCTGCTTGGCTTCATTCATTACTGCCTCTCTGCCACTGTTCCTGCTGGGCCTTGACCTCGTAGCTCATGTTCTCACCAAGCTGACTGTATTCACATTCACACGTTCAGCACACTTTAAGCAATGCCCAGAGTGCTCTATTTGAGTTAGCTCTCAAACCACTTTGGACTTTCCCATATTGCAGTACTGCCTTCTATTCAACAGCTATTCTGCCATACTGAATAAACTCCGTGTGAAACTTTGTTTTGATTTTCTTTGTTTTCAATAAACAAAACTATGTTGTCTTTTATTTCTTCATAATACAGGTTAAAAATGATATAGAAAAAAAAAGGGAAGAACTATTTTGAATAGATATCCTAATATATTGTTTTAGGAATTTTTCTTAAACATCAATTGCATTTTTGTGCAAAAAAACAGACCTTCATTATGCATTCTTTAAATTATGGGGTTGAAATTACATAAAATTAGTTTCAAAATAATAATTATTCAAAAGGGAGAAATAAGAGTCTATAATTACTGTTAGACAATGTTGCTATAGACAAAAAGTCATTTGTGTTTGCCACTTCTTTATCTCTTAATTTATATTTTTTCTTGCTCTGCAGGTGTTATGTGTATGTTTTCACAGATTAAGCTTATTACATTATGATAAGCATTATATATTTACTTAGTCAATTCATCCCAGGAGTTAATAGAAACTTATATAATTCAAAAAGTAGTAATTTACACCTTTCCTGTTTTGTGGATTATTATGACCCTTAAGGAAATGTCCCCACCCCAACACAAGCTGTCTTAAAAGGAATCAATATGTCAACAGGATATATTCATTATTTTCATTCGCCTGTTACATTTTAGAAGGAAAGTAAAGACACCAGACCTTAAGTGAAGATGACAAATGGATTTGCTACACAATGATGGTAATTTCAAGCATAATTACAGATAAGAAGTTGCCTGATGTTTAATGGGCATCATACACAGTGCCAGACACTATGCTATAACATTTACCTACATTTTAAGTGAATCAGTAATTAGCACATACAGTTAGCAGATGAGAAAAGTGAGGCTCAGAAATGTTAAGCAAGATGTCCCACACCACTTGAATGAGCATGTAACCTAGCGCTCCAAACCATTACGGAAAAGGATGAATTCTAAGAAAGGACTAGAGAGTGGGGTGGCTTTGCAGTGTATTCCAAGTTAAATATTCATACTGCTATTCGAATACTTAATTGGAAGTAAAATAAATTGCTAGGACACTGGGTAAAATCACATTTAAATATACATTGCAAAATGATATACTAAAGTCAAGTATAAGTTACTTATAAAAAATTTCATGTGTGATTATTTTCCCCGCTGATATTAATTAGTGGATGTAACTGAGACTGAAGGGTACAGTAAAGTCTCTGGGGCCGGTATCTCTTTCTTCAAGGGGTGGCTTCCACTAGAACTGTGGTCAGCAAACTCATTAGTCAACAGAGCCAAAGATCAACAGTACTACGATTGAAATTTCTTTTGAGAGCCGAAAACCGACTTCTGCGCATGGGCCACGACATTTCAATCGCACTGTACATCTGCACCCCCACGTGGTATTTTGTGGAAGAGCCACACTCAAGGGGCCAAAGAGCCGCATGTGGCTCAGTTTGCCGACCACTGCACTAGAAGAAAAGCAGCCACAGAGCATGGAATTAAGCTACAGGATATTGAACAGTGACTGACACACAAAGGGATGCTAGAAATATGTTACTAAAAAACATGACTCCTTTTGTGATGTATGAACATATATGTCATATTGTGTATCTCATTTTATAACAGTATATGCATATTGTCAACTAATATACATACAGCATTCACCTACACATTGAAATATTAAAATATAATAAAACAAACAAAAAACCAACAATGAAAACAAGACAAAACAAACAACAATGACAAAGAAGAATATGCCACAAAGACCTTATGTGGGCCAAAATGCCCAAAATATTTAACTTGTAGCCCTTTATAGAAAAGTCTTACCAATTCCTAGCTTTAAAGGGTTAAATCCTAGTGAAATGTTTGAAGATTAATTTCACAGAACATACTTTACCTTTAAATTCTTGTAGGTAGGAAGACATTTAATTATTACTCTGTTATCTCTAAGTAAGAGAGTAAAAGTTCCTTTCCTTTCATTATTTTATCTTATATGTTAAAATTTGCTCTGCAGCCCATTCATCACCTTATATTCCCCTGTGAGGCAGCTAAAATCCAAAAGTAAGTTCTTAAAACACTAAATGATTTAGCAGATTTAGGTGACTAGTGATTTTAAAGTAGACACCTTCAAATTTTTCTAAGGTAGTGCTCTAATGAGTCTCCAGAGAATTCCATAAGGAGAAAATCCCACAGTAAATCTGGTATATAAAGTAGACATAGAAATCTGGTATATAAAGTAGACATAGCCATAGCCGGTTTGGCTCAGTGGATAGAGCTTCAGCCTGTGGACTGAAGGGTCCCGGGATCCATTCCAGTCAAGGGCACATGCCTGGGTTGTGGGCTTGATCCCTAGTGGGGGACATGCAGGAGGTAGCCAATCAATAATCCTCTCTCAACATTGATGTTTCTATCTCTCTCTCCCTCTCCCTTCCTCTCTGAAATCAACAAAAATATATTAAAATATAAATAATAAAATAGACATTATACACAGAAATGGAAAAGGAAAAATAATAATAACACTCTGATAGAGGTTAAGGTACAAAAAATTTTATTATAAATCCTTTTATAATTTTCTCTTCATGATAATTAATGAAATAGAAATTAATCTTCCAGTTAACATCTTACAGGGCCCTACCATAAATCTGGAAAAATTATTTTCAAAAAGTAATACATCAGCTGTTAAAAATACTATAGTACATTTATCAAAATTGGTCACTATATTTGTCCAAAGGTTACTTTTATTATAGTACTTCAATTGTGTGTCGGAAACTCATAAATTAGATTTAAATAAGTGGAAACTTAAGAGTTCTGGGGGACTTTTTGATTTAATGAATAAAAAACAAACAAGGATATACTAATGTATTATTCAGCTCGATTGGAGGTCACCAATTGATATTTTTCCAATATATTTAATCTAATCAACTAGACTTTTCCACGAAGAAATTTTTAATGAAAAGTCATAGTTTACAATCATGAGTGTTCATTAAAAATAATCAATTCCTTGCACCAAAGTTCTTTGATTTAATATCATAAAGTAATGTCAGCGGAAGAGACTAAATGCTACAAGAATTTTCAGCACCAGGTGAGTAATATAGCTGTGAAAAGGAGTTAGCAGGAAAGCAGCACTGTGTAATGGTTGATATAGGGAGATTTAAAGCAATAAAGCAGTTTATAGAAATTGTTGACTTGAATTCACATTTCTCAAGGTTAAACTTTTTCTGTACTTAGTGATCCTTCACACATTAGATTGATAAATGTTTTATTTCTCTGTAGGTTATTTCTCTTGAAGATATCTTTTAAAATAAGAAAGACTGATTAGGCCATTTATGTTTACAAGGTGGTATAGATAAACTATTAATTCTGGGAATCATGTTATATTTGAAATTTGCTGACAGTTGCTGCCAAAAACAAACAACCATTCTGAGCCTGCAGACTGTCTTTCTACCTCATCCTAAACAATGTATATGAAATTAGAAGCTGAGTTGCAAGGATTTGAAGATGATGCTGTAGGTAAACGCCGCCTCCCACAACCACATCAAAATTAGAACTAAAATACAGAACAAGCATTCATCCACTGGAAAGCTGACTGAGTGGAAGTCCTACAACTAGAGAAGTAAAGAAGAAAGCACGCTGAGACTGGTAGGAGGTGCTGAGGCACAGAACAGGCTGGTTCAGCACCCACGTGGGCCGCTTTTTTAATTGGGATGGAGATCTTCTCTAAGAGGCTGCCTGGAGGAGCAAGGGGTCCCAGCCCCACACCAGACCCCCAGCTCAGGGTCCCAGAGCTGGGAAAAGAAGTCCCTACAGGCAATAAGAATTACAGGCTGTAAAAACCAATGGGGATTGGGGCTCAGTGACACAGAGGCTGCTGGAGACCCAGCTGCTCCTCTTAAAAGGCTGGCACCATGAACTGAACTTACAAAGTCCTGTTTTCTTTGAGCTCCAGTACCAGGGTGAGGCTCTAGGGAACACAGACACATAGGAGGAGGGACTGAATAGTCTGGCATCAGGGCAGGAACTCCAGGGCGGGGGGTGGGGGGGGTGGAGGGAGGCTTTCTCCCAGAGGGAGGTGCTCACAGGAATCATTGTTCCTGTGCTGGGACTTCCCGGATCTCAGGGCTGACTGGCAGCTATTTGTTTGCTCTGCCCAGGTGATTCCCTGAAACTTGCCTCATCCAATTTACAACCCCACCCAAGTTGTGTGCAGCAACTGTTGCATATGAATGGCCTGTCCTTGCTCAAGCTAAAATCTCAAACAAGCTGCAAATGGGTCAGGGAGCCCCAAACCTATCAATAAAAGGCCCAACACCTGGAACCAGCACCAGCCTGCCTTGCTTCATAGCTGGGCCTCACCGGGGCACTTCCAAACCCAATACAAAGAGGAGGAATCTGCAGATCTCTCTATAGCTCTTGCTGGGTGGCGTTAGGCAGTGACTGACTTTGTACCTCCCTGGACACCCAAGAACCAGTGTACCCAGTGGTCAGTGTCAGACCATACCAGATTACAACTCTATACTTCCATAGCGACACATTCAAGCGGTGGACTCAGTGAGCACCAAAGCTCACTGAAGCAAGTCCTGCTCCATGGGGGTGTCTCCTGCACAAAGGTTCCCTCACTGTGGTTGCGGTTGGGCCTCACAGCCAATTGGCCTGGAGGTCAATTCCTTCCAGTGACACCAACAGCAATTAAGTCTCAACTACAACAAGACCATGCTCACAGCCCATAAAAGGGTGCACCTAGAGCTCGCAGCTCAGGTGACTGGGGAAGGCTGAGCCACTGGGCCCTATAGACACCTACTACACAAGGCCACTCTACCAACTCAAGGAGACTTAGCAGCTACCCAATACATAGAAACAAACACAGGGAAGCAGCCAAAATGCAAAGACAAAGAAACATGTCACAAATGAAAGAAATGGAAGAAAGCAAATTACTGGATATAGAGTTCCAAACCACGGTTATAAGGTTACTCAAGAATCCTCTAGAAACCTCCAAAAAAAAAAAAAAAAAAAAAAAAGGAAAAGGACCAGTCAAAAATTAAGCATACACTGACTGAAATAAAGAATAATATACAGGGATTCAACAGTAGAATAGAAGATTCTGAGAATCAAATAAATGATTTAAAATATGAGAAGCAAAAAACACCCAACCAGAAGAGCAAAAAGAAAAAAGAATCCAAAAATATGAAGATAGTGTAAGGAGCCTCTGGGACAACTTCAAGCATACCAACATTCACATTATGGGGGTGCCAAAGAAGAGAGATAGCAAGATATTGAAAACCTATTTGAAGCTATAATGACAGAAAACTTCCCCTACCTGGTGAAAGAAGTAGACTTACAAGTCCAGGAAGCACAGAAAATTCCAAACAAGAGGAACCCAAAGAGGACCACACCAAGACACATCATAATTAAAATGCCAAGGGCTAAAGTCAAAGAGAGAATCTTAAAAGCAGCAAGAGAAAAGCAGTTAGTTACCTACAAGGGAATGCCCATGTGACTGTCAGCTAATTTCTCAACAGAAACTATGCAGGCCAGAAGGGAGTGGCAAGAAATATTCAAACCAATGAATATCAAAGACCTACAACTAAGATTACTCTACCCAGCAAATCTATCATTTAAAATTGAAGGTCAGATAAAGAGCTTCACAGACAAAAAATGTTAAAGGAGTTCATCACCACCAAACCAGTATTATATGAAATGTTGAAAGGTATACTTTAAGAAGAGGAAGAAGAAAAATAAAAAGATCAAAAATATGCACAACAAAATAGCAACAAATACATACCTATCAATAATTGAATTTAAAAATCAAAATAAATGAATAAAAAATCTAATGAACAGAATAAACTGGTGAATGAAATAGAATCAGAGGCATGGAAATGAAATAGACTGCCGATTCTCAGAATGAAGGGGGGTGGGAAGAGATTAAACAAAGATCTTATATGCACTCCTAAAGCCTTGGCAGGGACAAACCAAATGACTTTGGGGGTCTTATATAGCCCTCGGCCAGAGGTTCCCCACCCATGCATAGACCATAAAAATCAATACCAACTTGTTGTGCTTTTTGACTAAAAAAAGCTATTAAGTTTCCAAACTGGGATAGTGTATTACTCTGTTCACAAATCAAGATCTTTGTCCAGCTCTCTTCCTTCTTTACCCAACTACTTGCTGATCTAAGGAATGGAAAAAACCCTCCAGCACCAAATCAAGTGTGAACTCTGGAACATGGGACCAGAGTTAGTTTGTAGGTGAAAAATCAGTGACAAGGACCTGAGGCTATTGGGATAAGAGATTATGTAGGCTCTTAGGAGGAGTGAGCAGGAGCAGCCAAATGCAATTCCCTCCTTTCTTCATAGAAGTCAGTGGTTCTCATCCTTGGCTGCCCATTAAAATAGCTTTAAAAATCTTGATGCCCAGCCCTAACCGGTTTGGCTCAGTGGATAGAGTGTAGGTCTGTGGATTGAGGGGGTCCCAGATTCAATTCTGGTCAAGGGCACGTACCTTGGTTGCGGGCACAACCCCAGTGGGGGGTGTGCAGGAGGCAGCTGATTGATGTTTCTCTCTCATGGATGTTTCTAACTCTCTATCCCTCTCCCTTCCTCTCTGTAAAAAAATCAATAAAATATATATATTTAAAAAAATCTTGATGCCCAGGTTGCACACCACAGTAATTGAATCATAATCTCAGGGAGTGGGGTCCAGGTGTTAGTATATCTTCAAGCTCCACATGTGATCCCAGTCAAGACAGAGACTCACTACAGCTCTTCTCTGTTCTCCAGTAGTTTCATTGTCATCAATGCATGATGGTGGCCTTATAGGTAGGGGAAGAAAAAAACGGATGGAGGGAGGAACTGTATTATACATCATGAAAGCCCTGAGACTGTTCTTCCTTTCATTTACTTTCCCTTATCTCTCTTCTCAATGTAGACAACTAGTGTTCTGGTCTTGGGAAGAGAGTAGGGTATGGATGAAAGACATGTGGAGAGTATGTGAGGAACACCAGCAGTGTTCCAGAAGATGAGTGTGCTAGTCCCTTTTCCTTTCTCCTCCATCTCTTTTTCCTTTGCTACCACCCAACACTCTCTTCCAAGGCACCCTCTGCCTTCATTAATTACAAGGCAGAGGCGATTCCCAGGGAAGGAAGGGTGCAGCATGGGAAGAAGTAGGAATAGGCTTTGATAATGCCCCAAGAAAAGGAATGCCTACCACAGTCTAACGAAGGATCATTTAAGCACATAGCACAGACAACAGAAGGAAGAACTTAAATGTATTGGGAAATAACTATAAGAGCACAATAAATAAAAAAAAGTTTTAATGAAAGTGTAATATATTAATTTAACGCTCAGTTGCTTAAATTATATCCTTTCTGGTCCATCAAAAATCTGCAATACTGAAAATCCAAATTTTGTGAAAAAAGGTTCATATATATATATATATATATATATATATATATATATAGAGAGAGAGAGAGAGAGAGAGAGAGAGAATTATGGTTTATTTGTATGTTTTTCTCTGCCTAAAGTTTTTACAATGACAATAAATTACTTTCATAGTTTGAAAAATCATTAAATAGTATTTAAATTTAAAAAGACCTTATGAACACAAAAATGTTGCTTGATTATAGAGGGAAATTGACTATAGAGGGTAATATCAATTTAAAAATGTAGAATGAAACTATTTTATCTAATAAATTTACAAATGGAAATCCAAGAATTAAGACCAAAAAGCACATAAAAGGGTAGAAAATAAACAAGAAATTTACTCATAATTGTGGAATACATCCAGAAAGTAGTAGAGATAGAATCTGAGTGTCTTGACTCTATATCTAGTGGATTCATGCTGCTAAGTGAAAAGGATTTAATAAGGAAAGAACTAAGTAGTAGTCTGTAAGACACAGTGTGCAGGCCATAAAATCATGGTACCAGTAATATTATGTCATTATTCATTGATAATAAGAACCTCTACATTTTTGGTATTCAAGTGAATGCTTTTTAATCCTATCTAATAAAAGAGTAATATGCAAATTGACTATCACTCCAACACAAGATGGCTGTCCCCATGTGGTCAAAGATGGCTGCCCTCATGTGGACACAAGATGGCCACCACAAGATGGCCAGCAGGGGAGGGCATTTGGGAGGGACCAGGTCTGCAAGGGAGGGCAGTTGTGGGTGATCAAGCCTGCAGGGAAGGGCAGTTAGGGGTGACCAGGCTGGCAGAGGAGGGAATTTGGGGGCGACCGGGCCTGCAGGGAAGGGCAGTTCGGGGGGACCCAGGCCTGCAGGGGAGGGCAGTTAGGGGCAAACAGGCTGGCAGGGGAGCAGTTAGGCATCAATCAGACTGTCAGGGGAGTGGTTAGGGGGTGATCAGGCTGGCAAGCAGAAGTGGTTAGGGGCAATCAGGAAGGCAGGCAGGTAAGCAGTTGGGAGCCAGTAGTCTTGGATTGTGAGAGGGATGTCCGACTGCCCGTTAAACGGGTGGTTGGACTTCCCTCAAGGGGTCCCAGATTGGAGAGGGTGCAGGCTGGGCTGAGGGACACACCCCCTGTGCACAAATTTCATGCACCAGGCCTCTGGTATATAGATAATTTCTATTTATTTCTAGATATAGAAAGAAATTTTCCAATGGATGTAATCAGTATTCAATAAAATTCCATTGTTTGTTATTACAGTTGTCAGTCCAAAAAAAAAGAAAAAAAAGAGAGAGCATTGACTTCAGATATCAATGATTCTATGAATTTAAAGTCATTTTAACGACAAATTTTTGGTGGGGATTTGATGAACATTAGTACAGGATGATAAACTCTGTAATTCTAAGAATGTTTCCACAAACATTTTAAAACAACAACAAAAAAGAGAACAAAGTCAGGCATTTTTCAATCACCTTTCACCACTTGTGTCAGTTTGTTGGATAAGACTTAGAGGAGGCACAGTTTCCCCAAGTCATGCCTTAGAAATAATTTTATTCCTTGAATCTCTCAAAGGGAAATGAACCTTATTCATCAAAATGTTAAAATCAAATCAAATCATATATAAGGGATGTGCTTATTTGATTCATGGGTATATTTTACGCTTACAAATGACTTTCAAGTGATTTATATTTCATTTTTCTGAATTATATGGATCATATGTAAAGTCCCCAAAACAAAAAATTCAGTTGAGTATTTCAAACAAATATTGATAGCACAGGCTTATTATTTTACACTTTACTGGATGCTTTATGATATGTGTTCATTGTTAGCCATGTTATATAGCCGTATGATATTATTCTTATATTTTGTTTTGTTGTGTGTCACAAAAACTTCCCGAAAACAATTAGCAATGATTTTCAAGAAGGTATCCATCTACATATTAAAAATTGGTAATCGCTACCAAGGGTAATTATAAAACAGTTCTGCTTTTGGAGAACTTATTTAAAAGGCTCTGCACAGCTTCCTGAAATGCCTGTCCTTTGTTTTTTGTTTCCTTTGTTTTAAATACCCTGACCTAGGAATATGTGGCTTATGCTGTGAATGTGACTCCCTCTGTGCCCATCCCTCCCCGCTTTGAACTGCTGATGGTAATGAATCTTCTTCTTCCAGCTTCAAATGCTGCATTCAGTTATCATCAAGAGCAGACATCAACCAGCACTCTAATCTTGCTCTGATGGATAGAATACTAACCTTTCACAAGATTAGAGACACAGGGTGCTCTGGAGATAATAAAATTCAAATAGGTTTATTTCAAAGGGCAACCCAATCTTGCCTTTGTGCATGGGTCACTTGGCAGACCATTTGCCAATGTAGCTTTTGTGTTTTTCCAAGCCGGTTACTGGTTCAGTTTGCCAAAGGTGTCAAATTATGTGGGCCCCAAAAGCCAGGTCCAAAGGAGGAACAGGACAAATGGAGAATAACATTATTTTAGTACGCATGACAAAAGTTCTATTGGCCAATGATTCTAATTTTGTTTAAATTACATCCAATGTACTCAAAAGGTAAATCAGGGCTGACCTGGTTGACAATATCAATGATTTGGTATAACTGCCTGTATTGTGATCCTTGAGTATAAAGTACAAAAGATTATTTACAGATTTCCATTTCAAATAAATGCCTAATAGAAATCAAAATCAAGAGTTAAAACATAACTATTTTCTTTTTAAAAATTATATAGGTATCTACTTAACATTTTCCTAGGGGAAAAAAGTCAAAGAATATTAATCAATGAAATAAAACAATATTAAGTACTATATATGTATGAAGAAAAAGTAAAATATATTCTTGTAAAAGCAATGAGTAATCCTTACAAAATCCTTCATGTATTTCTCATGTCCACTACCTTCTCATTATTTAAAAGTATCTCTGGCACACAGAAGCTTGCATAAGAAAATAAAAAATTAGAAAAAAACAAAACAAAAGCAGTTTCATGTTAAGAATACTCCTAAAATGTGTTATTCACATGTGGGATACAATTAGAAAACTACTATGGAAGGAAAAGTATTCAAATGCAAACAACAGTAATAATTATATACTACTTTACATGGTATGGATAATACATATCTCATCATCATGTTTATAATTAATTTTAATTTAAATAAATGCATGTTTTGCAATGTAGTATGATTGTTTTGTTCAGTTTTATTTTTAAAATATATATATATTTAAATATATTTTTATTGATTTCAGAGAGAAAGGGAGAGGGAGAGAGAGATAGAAACATCAATGATGAGAGGGAATCATTGATTGGCTGCCTCCTGTACAACCCCTACTGGGGATCAAGCCCGCAACCCGGGCATGTGACCTTGACCAGAATCAAACCTGGGACCCTTCAGTCCACAGGCCAGCGCTCTATCCTCTGAGCCAAATCGGGTAGGGCTGTTCAGTTTTTAAAAGCTTTGTAAAGATTTTTATAAAGTGAGAAAGTTACATTTATATGTATCGTATGTATTTAATTTATCAAAAGGTCTTAACAATCTAAATACTATTTTATTAAAAGAGAACTTTGTGGTTACTAACTTTTGCTTTTTTTAAAATATCATAGCAAAACTATTTTCCATATAATATTTTGAAATCAATCATAATTAATTATCCTTACAGTATTTTATAAATTAAATACAGCTTTTGAAATGAAACAATTAAAACCAATTACATATTTAAAATAAACTATTTAGCAGGACTGTTTTGCTCTTTCATTTCAATAATGCAGCTGAAAAACATTTCAAACAAATTCTTATTAAATTAAGTCTGAGACTACATTCTGTACAGATGCTATGCAAAATTAGAGAATGTTATTTAGATCATTTTAATTGGATTATTTAAAAGATGTTGTTTACTATTAAAAACTCTTGTAACAATCATATTTTTTTTCATTTTGTTGGTAATTTTAAGTTGATGAGGTTAAAATGATCTTTAACTGAGGCACAGGAACTACCAAGCTATATTCCTTCTCTGTGCAAAGGAAATGTAATCTAACAGCAGTGCAGGATATTATCTAAAGCAATCCAAGAGAAGAGGGGATGTGGATGTCCAAAGCATAGTCTTGGAGTTAGACTGGACATATATCATTATAATTGGAAAAATACATCATTGACAATTACTGGCAAACAAAATTCTCTTGGTTTTACAAGAAGTTGAACTGTAGGCTTATGACAGTTACTCTGTGTCTCATCTATAAAATGGAAATTATAATAGAACCGTTCTCATAGGATGTTGTGAAGATTACATGATATACACAAAGTAATTATGAGAGTGTCTGGTGTATAATAAGCACTATATAATTGTCAGCTATTATTAGTTCTTTTTCAGGATAAAACACTTGCTAATAATAACCATGATCATTTTTATCCACTTAAAATCTATGTGGGCATATAAGGGATGAACATTATTTTTTTCATCATATCAGCCCAATGAGGTCTTAGGAAGCATTTTTATTGAGAATGGCCAAAATTATATATATATATTTGGTGACAAAAATAAATGAAATATATTAGTTGTGTGATATCCCTGGTGAAAAGAGAGAGAGAGAGAGAGAGAGAGAGAGAGAGAGAGAGAGAGAGAGAGAAGAATAATGAAAAATTAAACATAGTCCTATCAAAACTGTGTATTCCTTATACTGTTTGGAGTTATCAACTACCTTTCGCATATACTTAGGCTTCTATACAGCTTTATTGTTGTATCTCATTGTTTATGGTCTTTCAGTGATTGGACCCTAAAAGCAACACCCCTTCACTGAATGTATATGAAGACTATGTTTTCTGAGTAATCAAATGACATTGGTGATATATGTTGGTGCCAAGTTCCACTCAAATGCACCTGAAAGCTTGCAAAAGAAAGTGTGGTTTGGGGTAGAGATGCAGTATAAGAGGCAGGGTGAGTAGTTGATACTCTTGTAAACAGAGAAGCCTTGTTTTTACATTTTGCATTCATGATACTTACTGGTGTTTGTTTTTTCCATATATATATATATATATATATATATATATATATATATATATATATATATATTAGAAGCCCGGTGCACGAAATTCGTGCACGGGGGGTGGGGGTGTCCCTCAGCCCAGCCTGCACCCTCTCCAATCTTGGACATCCCTCTCACAATCCAGGACTGCTGGCTCCCAACTGCTTGCCTACCTGCCTTCCTGATTTCCCCTAACCACTTCTGCCTGCCAGCCTGATCACCCCCTAACCACTCCCCTGACAGCCTGATTGATGCCTAACTGCTCTCCTGCCAGCCTGTTTGCCTCCACTGCAGGCCTGGTCACCCCTAACTGCCCTCCCCTGCAGGCCTGGGTCCCTCCCAACTGCCCTTCCCTGCAGGCCTGGTCGCCCCCAACTTCCTTCCTTTGCCAGCTTGGTCACCCTTAACTGCTCTCCCCTGCAGGCTTGATCACCACCAACTGCCCTCCCTTGTAGGCCTGGTCCCTCCCAACTACCCTCCCTTGCAGGCCTGGTCCCTCCCAACTCCCCTCCCCTGCTGGCCATCTTGTGGTGGCCATCTGTGTCCACATGGGGGCAGCCACCTTGTGTGTTGGAGTGATGGTCAATCTGCATTTTACTCTTTTATTAGATAGGATAGAGGCCTGGTGCATGGGTGGGGGTCGGCTGGTTTGCCCTGAAGGATGTCCCAGATTAGGGTGGGGGTTCACTTGGGGAGTGGGGTGGCCTGGGCAAGGGGCCTGTGGTGGTTTGCAGGCAGGCCACGCCCCCTGGTGACCCAAGTGGAGGCCCTGGTATCTGGGGTTTATTTATCTTCTACAATTGAAACTTTGTAGCCTGGAGAGGAGCCAAGCCTTCTGCTTGCTCCGTGGTGGCAGCCATTACTGTTGGGATTTATGTATCTTCTATAATAGAAACTTTGTAGCCTTAAGCGGAGGCATGGGCCGGCCAGGGTGTGTGGAAAGCTTGGCTTCCTCCATTGCCGGGGGCAACCCTAGCCTCCTGCTCTTTCCAGCTCCGTGGCTGCCGCCATTTCTGTTTGGATTTATGTATCTTCTATCATTGAAACTTTGTAGCCTTGAGTGGAGGCCTAGGCCGGCAAGGGCAGGTGGAAAGCTTGGCTTCCCCCATTGCCGGGGAAACCCAAGCCTCCCTCCTTCTCTCTGGCCATATCCATCTTGGTTGGGTTTATTTACATATTTGCTCCTGATTGACTGTTGGGCGTGGCTGGTGGGCTTGGCTGGTGGGTGTAGCAGAGTGATGGTTAATTTGCATATTACTCTTTTATTAGATAGGATTAGAGGCCCGGTGCAGGAAATTCATGTAGTTGGGATGGGGGGGTGGTCTCTCATCCCAGATTGCGGAAGGGTGTAAGCCAGGTCAAGGGACCGCACAGGTGCACGATCGGGGCTGGGAAGGGATGCGGGATGTTGGCCAGCTGGGGCGGGACCGCGGGAGGGATCCAGGGCACGTCCGGCCTGTCTCTCTCAGTCCCGATCGGCTGAACCCCAGCAGAAAGTTAACCTACTGGTTGACTATCTGCCCCCTGGTGGTCAATGCACATCATAGCAAGCTGTTGAATGGCCTTAGCATGTCATTAGCATATTACCCTTTGATTGGTTGAATAGCCGACCAGACAACTGGACACTTAGCATATTAGGCTTTCACTATATAGGATTAGCATTAATCATCATATAATTCTACTACACTTCTAATTTATTAAAATTCACTTTGGATTTGCAATCTTCTTTTTAGAGATTCTGGCAAAGATACTACAATAAAATTTACTTTGCTTCAGGTCTCTGAATATGTTTTATAGTCTCTCATGAAACCCTGTGTAAAAAAAAAAAAAAATCAAATCTACAATCAAACCTGTGGGAAACTGCTAAATAACCACAAACTTGTCCTTATATTATTTACTGACCAAGCCTAACAGCATTTTCCCAACAAGTTCAATATCTGCCTGATTTTTCCACCCAGGTCTTTTTTTTTTTTTTTTTTTTTGCAAGTTTTCAATGATCATCCCACGTGAAATAGCATTGATTATTATGCAAAGGTCAAACTGGGCTGTAACCAGGGGCTCTTCTAGTCTATAGGATCAGTCCCTTTGTCAAAGAGGGAAATTAGTTTTGTTCAGCAGGGCTTGTTTTTGAGCACTCTGTCTACCTGCCACTTTGTTACACTCAGGGTGCTTGCAAATTGATTGCAGAATAAATTGCTCCTGACTCTTTTCAAGAATGGACCTTAACCTCACAAGTGATTAATTCCCAGATATTTACTTCATTTTCCTTCCTGACCATCATCTGCTGTGATTGTCCTTTTCCTAGTTCTCTGGATCTGTGCCAGTCTGCCATAAATCTGCAAATTCATTTAAACCAATACAAGGTAATTTTATGTTGCATTTGATTTGGCATTAAATGATACACAGTTGTTGACTTCAGAGTCAAATACATAAATCTTTACTGCACATGAAAGGAGGCATTTTCTGTGAATGGGTTTGAATATAACCATGCAGTCAAGTTCAGATCTAAGAAAACAGATACAGCATTAAACAAATTGGTTATATTTTATACCATAAGTTTGTAAGTAGGAAAATACACATATGTATATAAATGAGATGAGTAAAAACGTGAAGCAAACCTACGCTTTTGTTATATATCCTGCTATGGTATTATTCAGGTCCAGGCATCAGCTAATGTTTTCCCCAAGAGCCAAATACTTCCACGATACTTAATACTGAACACCTGAAGTTGTTCTTTGGATGTTAATTTTTAATTTTTTTAATTTTAAAAGGTTGAGTCAGATTCATCACGTTTCTTAATGTTATTTTTTGTGGTTTACTTATAAGGTATACCCTGAAAGTTTGCACAAGAATAATTTATCAATAAGTTTTAGCTCTCCCAGGAGGAAATGTCATCCCTTATTTGAATTTCAAAGCCAGCCTAGTGCCTGGGAAAGCCAGCCTAGTGCCCGGACCGCTTAAGAAACAAACAATAGTCACATTCAAACACAACCTTAAACCTAAAACTGAAACCATTCCAAGTCAGTTTCACGTTATCACAGTTTCAAGTTAAAGAGGCTTGACCCTTCATTATCCCATGCCGATCAGTGTGGAAATACAGGGCAACCTACAACACAGGGATACTCCATTTCATGAGAAAGGTGGTCAGATGAAAATATAGAGAAACTAATTCAATGTAGCATTCAGGAGTCTAGTCTGAATTTTTACAACAACAATAACAAAACAAACAAACAAAAAAACAGACAAGTTATTTTCCTTACTAAAGACAAAAATAGACTTGTCCCGTGAGCGCCAGCTGAGCCTAAACAGAGATTCCGAATTTGGCTGTCTGAGTAAAACACTGGTAAGCCACTAGAGCGAGGTGACAGGCTTAGGGAAGGAGGATGTGCTACCTTCAAGAATAGTTTTGTGGATGAGTGTCTGGGCAAAGCCAGGAGTCTGGCCCAATGGAAGAGATCGAAGGTAAATGAAGTAAAGAGGACATAAGTAAACTTTGAGCAATCCCCCCGACCCCAACCCAACTCTTAGTGAAACCTGGAGCTCCTCTAAGATCCAAGTGCCAAAGTGAGCCACGAAGGGAGGGAGAGTGGCATTAGCACTGCTCAGCTAATCACTTTGTGGCCACAGGACAGTGACAAAGAGGAGAATTAAACTCCCGGTGCTACCAGGAGAGTGTACAGCACTGCAAACTCCAAGAAACAGAATCGGAGGGACTTCGCAGACAAAGGTGGCAGCAGTGAGTCACCTCTTGCATGGGGCTTATAAACAGCGACAGAGGCAGCAGAGCCAGGAAGGACAGGTGAAGTGAGTGGTAAGGGCACAGATGTGCAAATATTCTGGATTCTGCCAGAAGCAATTAGATAGTCCTAGACAGGCCTATGGGTCAATAACGCAGCTGTCCAAGGTGCACTAGGATGGGGGAAGGGAATCTGGCTTGTGAATTAGAGATAGCAATGCAGATGTACTTTTAATTGTGCCCCAAAGTTGGTGAGAGCCAAAGATATCCCCATTTTACACCATGCCCCATAAAATTCTAAGTCTCTTAAAATGAGCCTTTCGTTAGGCAAATTGAATTTAAAGAAAATCTTAATTGAAAGGCAGAAAATTAACCCCTCAATCACATCTTACAAACTTATCTTCTTGATTCCCAATATTAGACATAGAAATGTATATGGTCAGTGATTCTGGGAACTATGTCTATTTTTGCAGGGCAAGGAAGGTAGCTTAAGTGAGAATCCAGTATGTTTCGTTCTAAGAAGTGGGAGGGAGGGAAGATGGGGTATATTTGCAGGGCAATCAGATGATAATTTTCCATAGTTTTGGGACCTATAGTAAACCATACAATCCATTTTTCCTTTGAAAATGGATGAATTTCTACTTTCTCTGTTTTCACATACGCCCCCTACCATCTTATTCTCACAGTCTCTATCCTAGCGGTTGATAGGCCCTATCGTTTATGCTGTCAAAATGTGTATAGAACTCAGCCACTCTTCTCTAGCTCCACAGCTACCACAGTGATGGGAGCCCCTGCCACCTCCCTGCCCCCCCCCCCCCCCTCGTCATTGTCATCTCTCACCTGTCTTCCTGCAAATGTCTCCTAACTAGGAGTTAGGTTACTATTTACTGATTATTTCCACACTCTGGTCCCATACAGGAATTTCAAAAGGGCAGTTGTCTTGTCTGTTTGGTTTTGTTCACCAACAAATCTCAGGTCCCTCCCAAGAAGAGTTTCTGATACCTAGTAGGTGCTCAGTGAATATTTGTCAAATGAATTCATAATCTCCCATATGTTCTAAAATGAAATCTGCTTACCAGAGAAGTTCTGTTTGATCATATGCACTTCATTGCAAATATGCATAAGTTCAAAGCCTGGATGTGGGAAGCACTTATATTTATTGATAGGTAGTATGACTTCATTTAGTAAATGAAAGACACTGGTTCATGTTACAGGAAATTTAGTTATCTGACAAGTTGTTTTGGGGGAGAATTGTTTGGGCTAGAAGATCCTTGCTGAAATCACATCATACTAAGTTATTCTCTGCATAGCTTAAAGATGAGGCTAACTCTTGCAATTTACATCACATTTTTCCCCCTCTTCCTTTCTGTGTCCCTGTTAACACTCACTTGGAGCCTCCTCCCTCCCTCCTCTCCTATGACTGGAATAGATACAGAACAACATAAGGATGATCTTTATGAGAAACACATTTTGTGTAACATTACAGAATAGGATGAAAGTGTTCTAATTTTAGTTTTCTTTTTTGCAACATACAGATAAAGCTATTAAGTATATGTTACCACTTCATGACCTTAAGTGAATCTAGTTTTGCTGAATAAATTATTAACTTTGGAAGATGAGGTTTAATAATAAATTATTAACTTTGGAAGATAACCAACAAATTGTTTGGACCTTGCTGTATTATACAAACATTAGAGGCCCAGTGCACAAATTTGTGCACTGGTGGGGTCAGGCCGGCCCAGCCCCAATCGGGCGGATCAAGGCTGGGCCTGTCGTGAGGAGGAGATGGCAGGAGGTTGGCCGGCTGGCCTGCCCTGATCGGGGCCTGATCAGGAATGGGCTGGCTGGGGGAAGGGGCCGAAGGCGATTGGCCAGTGGGCCCCACACCCGATTGGAGGCGGGGGCAGCCATGGGGAAGGGTTGTGGGTGGTGGGCTGGCTGGGCCCACACCCAAATAGGGTAAGGGGTGCCAAGCGGGGGGCCAGCAGCCTGGGGAAGGGGCCATGGATGGTTGGCTGGCTGGCCCTGCCCCTGATGGGTGGAGGGCCGATCTGGGGTGGGGCCGAGCAAGGGGAAGAGCTTCAGGAGGTTGGCAGGTCAGCTCCACCTCCTATTGGGGTGGGGGAGTGATCAGGGGCAGGGCTGACCAGGTTGAGGGGCTTCGGGTGGATCAGGATGTTAGGGGCCCATTGGGGGCATGGCCAGCTGCGGGGAGGGGCTGCAGGAGGTTGGCTGGCCAGCCCCGTCCCCTATTGGGGTGGGGGGTGTGATCAGGGGTGAGACAGCCAGGGGGAGGGGCTGAAGTTTGGCCACCCAGCCCCGCCCCCTATTGGGGTGGGGGGTGCAATCATGGGCAGGCTGGCCGGAGGGTAGGGACTGTGGGCCTATCGTGGTGGGATGGGCTGATCAGGGACGGGGCTGGCTCAGGGGAAGGGAGGGAGCATTTGGCTGTAGGCCTGTTCTTGATTGGGTTGGAGAGTCCGTTCAGGGGCAGGCAGGCAGAGAGGAGGGGCCACAAGGTTGGCCAACCAGCCCCACCCCCTGATCGGCCAGTTTGCTGGACAAGGTGGGCATCATAGAGACCGGTTGTTATAGTTGTTACGGTCATTGGCTTTTTATATATATAGACTAGAGGCCCGGTGCACGAAATTCACGCATGGGGTGGGGGAGTCCCCTCAGCCCAGCCTGCACCCTCTCCAATCGGTGACCCCTCGGGGGATGTCCAACTGCCGGTTTAGGCCCATTCCCAGGATTGGGCCTAAACCGGCAGTTGGACATCCCTCTTATATACCAGGATGACTGGCTCCTAACTGCTCACCTGCCTGCCTGATCGCCCCTAATTGCCCCGCCACTGGCCTGGTCGCCCCTTACTGCCCCCCCTGCAAGCCTGGTTGCCCCCAACTGCCCCCCCGCCAGCCTGGTCACCCCTCACTGCCCCCTTCTGCCGGCCTGGTCACCCCCAACTGCCCCACCCCCACCCCCGTGGGCCTGGTCGCCCCACGCAGCCTGCTGCTCAGTAGTTTGGTAGCCCTTCACTAACCCCCCTTCTGGCCTGGTTGCCCCCAACTGCCCCCCCCCCCCCGTGGGCCTGGTCGCCCCACACAGCCTGCTGCTCAGTCATTTGGTCGCCCCCCACTAATCCCCCTGCCGGCCTGGTCGCCCCACACAGCCTGCTGCTCAGTCATTTGGTCACCCCCCCCCTAATCCCCCTGCCGGCCTGGTCGCCCCACACAGCCTGCTGCTCAGTCATTTGGTCACCCCCCCCCCCTAATCCTCCTGCCGGCCTGGTCGCCCCACGCAGCCTGTTTGGTTGTCCATTCAGTTGTGATGGTCGCTTAGGCTTTTATTATTATAGATGAGAGGACTCAGGAAAGTGAAGTGTGTCTAAGTGGCCCACTTAATTTCATAAATACTCTGATGTCTGAGGTACCCATCTGCTCTGCATCAAGTCAGACTTATAATTAAAACCACAATTATAATTCCTTAAACTCTTATCTTTAGGAGCATGGTCAACGTTCAAAAAACTTCTTTGAGATGAACACACTTACAGAAAAGAGAATAGCATTGAGTTAGAAAGAAAATACCCTTGGGTTTCCAGGATGGTTTGACTGCATGGCCTTACACGAGTCACGTGATCATCTGTAAATCTATTTACCCCAAGTGAGTCTACTATTACCTGAGTCTACCATATACCAGGGTCATGGTCCTGACCTTGAACGTGTGCCTGTCAAGCATTTGGAGTTTTTCGTGAGGGGAAGTGGGCTGAAGGAATGCAAAAGTCATCGCCTTCTATTAGACCAGTGATTCTCAATGTGTGGTCCCTGGACCTAGTAACTTGTTAAAATACAAAATCTTGGCTTCATTCCAGTCCTACTGAATCAGTAACACTAGGGATGGGAACCATGGGTGTGTGTTTTAATAAGCTTTCCAGGTGATTCTGATGCACTGGAAGTTTGAGAACTACTGTACTAGATGAGCAATTTTATTTGGCCAAAGTAAAAATATGGGTAATTGAAACAACTACCTCTTATTTTATCAGATTTCATGATATAAATTGTACTTGGAAACCTGTGCTTAATTTCTGAATTTTGTCTACAGATCTTTAAATCTAACCCCCAAAAGAGATCTTCCCTTAAATCCCACCTTTCTATGATTCCAGTCATTTTTATTCATTAGCAGAAAACACCTGTAACAGCAGGAGCTACTTACATTCTAATTGTTTCTTGTTCCTCTAAATTGCTTGTCATTATAAAAGAAAATGACAGAAGTGAAATGGGAGAAGAGCAACGTGGCAAGAAGACTAGAACCCATTTTCAATGTTTAATTGCTATACAATGCTAAGAACAGATTAAAAAGATAAATCAAAAGTTTTTGGAAAAAAGTGAGGCCCCTAGTCAGTTTTATGGTTTCATTTGAGCTGCAAAGATATTATTACACCCTCATTTACAAAACAACGAGCTCTTACTGTTTATGAAAGTTTAATCTCTTGGTTTATTGCCTTAATATATTTTACATTGGTAAGGTTTACTTTTAAATGAAATTTCTGACTGTCTTATGTGGATGTTATTTTATACTGAGAATACAGACAGAATGAGTGTAACATCATAATTGTATTCATCTATGAAGCAATTAGAGTCAGGGTAATTGCTTCTAATTCTCACATATCTGCATACAAAGTAATAGAATTAATATTTTATCATCTGGCAGTATCCCTTGTTAGCTAAGAATTCTAACACTGCATATCTTCTCTGTCTGTCTATCAGAATTTAAGCAGACCCTATATTAGTCTTTGCCTAACTCACAGAGTGTGCCAAATGGAAAAATTGCATGCAGTGTGTTGGTACCACTGCTGAATGTGCCAGTGCCCATTCAGTTGGTGTACAATGGGACAGAGACCATGAGCACACCCTTGAAACTGAGCAGACTGCTGACAACCGAGCGAAGGCCTAGCTATTTTCCAAGTGATCTCATGTTGCCAAAGTGAGTATGAATTCCTTGGAGTTTTAAGAGACTGATTCTGATTAAAAACATGTGGCTGCCGAATGTCAATTCCTATAAAACACCGTTAGCATTTTCTACAAGGAAAACATTGATAGAGGCAAAGAAGGAGCGTTTGATTACCTAAAGGAGTAGCTTGGTGAATGATTGACAAGATCCAAATCCTCCACTAGAATCAACAGGACTAAAAAAAAGGCTAAATGAGGACTTATAGCCTCATTTATTTTCTAAGAAGCTTAGGCTGCAGGGAGAGAAAATAAGCCATAAATTAAATGGCACTTTGCTTGAATTAAAGGGGAATAGATGAGGGAATTAAGTTAAAACTAGCAGCTCAGCCACTGGACTAAATTTAATTGGTAGATAAGTTGTATTTCAACATAAATAAATATTATAAAAGATGGGGGGTAACCAGCAATTTTTCTCCTTCTTTTCTGTATGTGCAAATAAATATCTCCTATGGAGAAATAGATAGTCTAGAATTAGCAGTGTTAAAAAAAGTATGTATGATTTATATTGTATGCGTAATGTACACTACACACCTACCCATGCTTTACATCGTTTCAGTAGTAACCTGTTATTAAATGACCTTACAGACGTCATTTAACTGAAGGAAGTTCTGAAGATACAGAGGGAAGTGTCAGTGATAAAGGTAAAGCATTTAGAATACAGAGTGGTACATGGTATTCACTATATAAGTGTTTGTTATTATTATTGATAAATGTAAGTATAGACTTAGTCTATGATTAATTAGAAAATCACTCTGTCTTTCCTAATGACATAACAGTGACACATATAAAAGCTGTGCCCACACTATTGACATGGGTTTTACTTTAAATCATTGTGAATCCTCATATGTGCTTAGATTATCTTAGAAACCCTGATTTTTTCCTGGTCCTATTTTCCTTACAATTTGTGTGGATGCTGTTTTTAAGCCAAACAAAGAATTTTTTTATTAAGCATTGACTAGGCAAAATGATTAAATGTTAAGTATAACAACTTTGGTGAAAAGCTCATGTAATTTTTCAAAATGGCAACTCACAACCTACTGGCATATCAATTAGTCCTCACATCAGGGCTAGTAGGAAGAAAGGACTCTATTCTCCAGTTCAGTGAGACTCAGACAGTTTGAGTGATCAGCTAACATCACACAGATCTTAATGTAAAAGCCCCAACTGGACTTCAGATGTTACCTAGAATATATTTGGAAACTAGGCTAATAGTGAAGGGAGAATCCATGGTTTGTGATGATTGATTTGGGAAGGGTGAGAAAGAGTTGGTAAAATCTGCAAGCATCTAAGACCAGGGGTTTGAGAGGCAGGCTCTTTATTGACGGGGGTGGGGTCTCTTAGATATATATCCAGGACTTGAATTGCTGGGTCAGATAATTGCTAAACTTTTGAGGAACTGAAACTTTTCCATAGCAGTTGCACCATTTTACATTCCCACGGGCAGTATGTGAGGTTTCAGGTTTCACCATTTCCTTGCCAAAACGTGTTATTTGTCTTTTTGATTATTGTAAGGAAAACAGAGTTTGATACCAAAAATATGTCTTTTGGGATATAGATTATTTTAAGCCTCCTTGCCCCCCCACCCCCACCCCCCCGCTTGCGTACCTTTTAAATTTTATTTTGGTTATTTTGAAGAAATAAAAGACTGAGAAAGAAACTTTGATGTTCCCCCTAACTGCATAAAATAATTTAGTGAGAAGGCCAGCTCCAGGAAGGGAGTTATCATCACAGATAACTATAGTTTAATATGAACTAAGTGTGATAGACAGGTAGGAACCTAACAAGGTCCAGTTGATTCAAGTTCTCTTCTGTGTCCCATTGTTAAAGATGGCCCAGCAAACAATTATTTACTAAACATTTACTTTTCTCTCTCCATATGAATTGCCTTCCCAACCATGCCCTTCCCCCTTTTGCTCAGCACAAAATGGCATAGATGCTTTAACTTCCCCATTTGTCCTGCAGCCCCATATTTTTATGGCAGTTCTATATGTACATACATAATAAGTTTAGTCATTTTCTCCTGTCATTCTGTTTCATGTTAATTTGACGACCAGTGCAGCCAGAATAATTTAGAAAGGTAAGGGGAAAAAAAAGAATTTTTTCCTCCCCTACAACAGCAATCTTAACGGGTAGGAAGAGTTAATTTGTTGTGGATTTGATATGCATTTTACTAGTGGATAATAATGTGAATATCTCATATTGGCCATTTCTATATATTCTTTGAAAAAATGTCTGTTTAATATTCTGTCCATTTTTTCAAGTGAGTTATTTGTCTTTTTATTGTTAAGGTGTAAATGTTCTTTATATATTCTGTATACACATCTTTATCAGATATGACTTGCAAATATTTTATTCCATTGTGTCTCCTCTTTAAGATTCATTATGTTCTTGTTTTTAAAAAAAATCAAATGCAAATTAAGGAGTAAAAGTAGAAGAAGCTGCTCTAGGATGGGTTAAATAATCTCAATATTAATTTAAGTAAGCTAAATTCAAAATCTAATTTTCCTTCCCATATACAGAGGTCAGACATTGGGGCCTTTGTTTCATGGTTCATTCAGAATCACATTACTTTAAAATATGATGGGTGCAATGAATACTAAGTAAGTGATAATAAAAGCTTAGCTGGGAGTAGATAAAACTCTTAATTGCTGTGGATAAAAAAGGGGCCACATACTAAACCTGACAAGTTCAGAGGCGGCCTGCATGGCAGCCTTACAAACTCAGAGACCTAAAATAACCATATAGGATGGTCTGAAATTAAAATGTCTTAGCTAAAAGTGAGTTATGATGGGTAGTCATGTCCTAGGTCTATATCTTCTTTGACAAAGGTCAATCTTTACCTTAACCAATCCTGTCTATTGTCTTTTTGCATCTGTGATAACAGAACTTCAGAGTAATCCTTTTTCCCAGATCCCTGAGGGCACAAGCTCCCACTAGAGCAGACCACAGAACTCCTCATTATTATCTTGTTCTCTGCATGCCATCTCTGTGTGCCATACATGTTAATCCCTAACTATCCTACACCCACCCACCAATGTAAAAGAAGTATTTGTTTCTCTGTTTTGCTCTTTACCCAATCTCAGAGAATTCCTGGCTTTGTTTTCTCCTGCCTCACTAATCTACCACGAATGGATTTCACATAACCATCCTTATGCCTCCTTGTTTGATTATAATGTAGAAAATAAACTTGAAAACTGCCATTCTCCAGAGCATTTATCAATCCATAGAGATTTTACTTCTCTGCAGATGCCATTACTTTTGCTCAAATAAACTCATTCTAAAGGTTTGGATGTTTCTTACATAGACATTGTTAAACTCAGATATAAATAAATAAATAAATAAATAAATAAATAAATAAATAAATAAAACAAGTTTTCTTCAATTATACTATAAATTATTATTTCTCTATCGGGTGTTTCTGTTATCTACTAAAATAATATTTATTACCTATAGGTTAAATTACTGGGCTTTGCCCACCAGATCTATTATTTTCATTTCATCACATTTCTTTCTTCTATAAATGACTGTCAAAATTATCTTATGTGGTTGCTTTATTTTGACAATTAGACATAGAAGTTTCGTTTTAGAAGTTTCTAAGTTACCAACAGTCAAAATAATAGCCAATTATTCACACCCAAATAGCTTAGGTGATTAGAAAACAAAGCAAAACAAAATAGAGAAAAAGAAAACATTAAAAAAAGTTCCCATATTTTGGAAACAAAAGGATAACAGAAGATGATACAAGACAATGTGTGAACAATAGAATGATAAATGTATGTTATTTCAATTTATCTTTTATACTCTTTATTTAAGATGCAAAAGTAACTGTTATAATTAATAACAAAAATTAAACAAAAAATAGAAGTAATTGGAAATTGAAAGTATAGCCTCCTAAGTAACTATCTAGTCAAAGAGGCAAAAGATCAACAACACAGAAGAGACTATGGAGATAATTTTTAAATTTGTACAGTACCTATTACAACCTCGGAAAATCATCCTACTCACTCATTCATTCTAGACAGTGAAGAGAACTATCAGGAAGTAAAGTTATTAAAATCAGAAAAATATAAAATTTCAAGGTGTGAAATTAACAACAGATGTATTTGTTTAGCATGGAGGATGCTTACAAGGTGGTCAAATAAATGAAGGCAGAAATGAAGAAAAAGGTCTAGGAGGTGTAACCAGAAAATCAAGGGGTCTGAGCTGCTGTCACTACTTGAGCCAATTAGGCAGAGACAGGGGTGAATCATGTATGAGCATTTATTCCAATAATGCCGGCATTGTGGGAAAATCTGCTCTGCAACCCCCCATCCCCCACCCCCACCCCCAGAAGCCAGCTACTTATATTGGGTAGAAAGACAAAGATATGGGGGAAAGTAGGAATTACAGGTATGGGAGAGTAGGCACCGGATAAACATTACAGGTTACAAGTAAGTGGACTGGGGGTGGGGCGTCACAGAAGGACCAGATTATAGGTAATAGGGGATGGGGTTGTAAAGAGCGGGTACCTCCGGGACTAGATTGTTTCAACCATGAGGTTGTAAATCTTTTCATAATGATAGGTAGCTCTTGGGACAGGAGGATGGACTGCATTCTGATGTTAGCTCCCATGTCCCAGGGTGTACAATTCCCAGCCAGGTAAAAATGTGCTTTTTCTAATCAGAACAGAACCATCATGGTTAACAAAGCATGATTAATATCCTACCTAATAAAATAGTAATATGCAAATTGACCGCACCTTTGCTACGCCCAAGCCACGCCCACCAGCCAAAGCCACGCCCACCAGCCAAAGCCACACCCACCAGCCAATCAGGGCAAGTATGCAAATTACCCAACAAAGATGGCGATTAATTTGCATATGCTGAGGGAGGGAGGGGTGAAGACTGAAGACAACTTAGAAGGAAGAGGGAGGAAAAGCGGAAAGCAAAGTGGCTGCCAGAGGGAAAGCCCAGGCGGGGCGGAGCCGGGCGGAGCGGGGCGGAGTGGGGCAAGTGGCAGCAGCGCCAGTGCAGGCGCGGCGACTGCAATGGCGGCGGCAGCAGCAGCGCACGCGGCCACAGTGGCCGCTTGCAGGATTCTTCCTGCAAATGGGCTACTAGTTTCTTATAATTGTAGATGGTCCTCAATATTCTATTTCGCCCCCTAACAGAGGGACTATACCTTTGTTCATCTATGTTTCCTTCTCTTCCAGATTTCTACTACTACAGCATTTACAAACTTATAAGACTTCCCAAATGAGCTCTCACATAAAGCAACAGCCTATATAATAAAAGTCTAATATGCTAAGTGTCCGGTCGACCGGTTGGTTGTTCAACCAATCAAAGCATAATATGTTAATGATATGCTAAATCCTCTCAACCGCTCGCTATGATGTGCACTGACCACCAGGGCACAGACAGTCTACTGGTTGACCAGTCACTATGATGTGTACTGACCACCAGGGGGCAGATGCTCTGACTGATAGGTTAGTTTGCTGCTGGGGTCTGGCCAATCAGGACTGAGCGTGATGGGCCAGACACACCCTGGAGCCCTCCCACGGTTCCTCCCCAGCTGGCCAACCTCTTGAGTCTCTCCCTGGCCCTGGTCATGCACCGGTGGGGTCCCTGGGCCTGGCCTGTGCCTTCTCACAATCTGGGACCCCTCAGGGGATGTCGGAGAGCCAGTTTCGGCCTGATCCCACAGGCCAGGCTGAGGGACCCCACTGGTGCACGAATTTGTGCACTGGGCCTCTAGTGAAACAATAAAACAGATTAGAAATCTCAACTCTCCCTTTTAGTTAATTTTTCAATTTCCCCCTCTTCTTAGCTTGGACAGGTAAGAAAGTCTTGCATCTCTGTTTTGTTTTTTTTAATCCTCATCTGAGGATATTTTTCCATTGATTTTTAGAGAGAGTGGAAGAGAGAGGGAAAGACAGAAAGAAATATCGATGCGAGAGAAACACATCAATTGGTTGCCTCCTGCATGTACCCTGACCAGGGCACGGGCTGGGGAGGGGTCTGCAACCCATGCAAGGTAGGTGCCCTTGACCAGAATCAAAACCTAGACCCTTAAATCCGCAGGCCAATGTTCTATCTACTGAGCCAAGCCAGCTAGGGCAAAGCCTTGAATCTCTGGGTGCTGCCTTCAGACACCCTACTGTAGAAATGGGGGCAGTACCAATTAACAGAGTCCTGTTCTCTAAGATGTCCCTCAAAAGTGGGCTGAGTGAGAAGAGAACATATGCCATCTGCTTCTGGAGTCAGACATCTGAACAGTGTCTGTTTAAAAAGCAAACCAAAAGGTGCCCAAAGCAGAAACGCATTCAGGAAGAATCAAACTCATTTTCCACCACCTTTAGAAAGGAAATGTGACTAGGGTATATATCTTAGGAGGCTATAGATGTTTGTATATCTTTTTGTTTCCTTTTTTATCTTTAAGTCTACTCTTTATGTTTATTTTTACTACACACAACTAGAAAAGACCCTGCCCATGCTATAAATAAGGATAATTTGTTCCCAATGATATAACTGTCTAAAACACCCAGCCCAGAGAAAACATAGCACAACCATATTGGTTCTGCTATTCAATCCTGAAAAGCAATCACTACAAATGTTTATTGTGCAAACCATTTTCCCCCCAAACAAGCCTCAGTGCTTTTTATTAGACCTTTCCAGAACTGTGTCTGCATTCTTTTTAGGTCTGCCAGCCATTTTAAAAATAATTTTGCCATTCAGAGTCTCTATGCTCTGACTTGAGGTAAATTTAATACCAGTGCATGTTATCCATATAACTTAACCATCCAATCTGTCCCTATCCTACCCTGTCTGTCAAATAACTTGAAAAGTTTTAAAATAACACAAGCTTATAGCATTGGCAGACAGATTCATGAATAGGAGAAATGGTCCATAATGTTGAAAAATATAAAATATGGGAAAGACTGCATCCAATTTGTAGGTTGATGTTCATGCTGATAGGATAACTTTTAGTGCACCCTTTGAATTCAATTTCCTTTATTTTAACAAAACACATTTCATGCACATTGCTTACAGATGGAATAACTTGCTAAAACATAATATTTTATAGGCCACATTCTCACAGAGATTTGCACAATTCCAGTTCCCCATAAATGCCCTCTTGGACAGCATAACAATATGTGTAACCTTCTTTATGTTTCTCTAGGTCACCCACTTCATACAACATACAGTTTTGACATGACACTAATGTCTACTCTTAGGGCACTTTCACTTTCTCTTTAGGATGCTCTTCCTGGTGAAGAGGAAGAGAGAGGAAAGAGAGAGAAACAGCAATGTGAGAGAGATACATTGATTGGTTACCTCCCACACGAGCCTCAACCAGAGTTGTAGATGGAACCTGCAACCAAGGTAATTGCCCTTGACCAAGAATCAAACCCAAGACCTCCCAGTGTCTGGGAGATGGGAGGGCAAAGAGGGAGCATGCTCTAACTTCTGAGAAATGCCAGCCAGGGCAAGACTCTTGATATCTATTCATAGAAAATTTTACTTCAAGTTATTTTGTCAGAGTCAATTTGCACTCTTTAATAAGAAATGCCTTTCTAACACTTTTATTCAAGGTATAATAAATACATACTTTAGCGGTAGAGCCAACAACACTTGGTATATTAGTAATAAGAATCATTGTAAGTTGTCAACTGTGTTAAGGGTTACAAAATGAGGAACTTAGAATGTAAGCTCCATGAGTTGAAAGACCTGGTCTATCTTGTTCACTGGGTGCCCATAGCACCCAGGGCACTGTTGACCACGTGTAAAAAGTGTTCAGTAAATACATGTTGAGAAAGATGGATTCTTTCCACTAGATAGTGACTTCTTAAAGGCAGAAATGATGCCTCATCAATCTAGGTACCCCAACCCATGCCCAGCACATATAGAATTCTTTCCATTAGATAGCGACTTATTAAAGGCAGAAATGATGCCTCATCAATCTAGGTATCCCAATCCATGCCCAGCATAATATAGAATTATGACTATGAAGACATCTCAGTAAAGTTGAACTCTGACTTAAGACAAGTGCTATACAAGATGCTGTATGCGTGGTGTCTATAATCCTCATAACCATGCTATAATAGGCATTTCTATCCTCATTTACAAAAGAGGAATCTGAGGCCCAGAGCAACAGAGCAAATTTGGGACTCAGATTGTCTAACCCCCAAAAGCCATCTCTACCCCTCTTCAAGCTCTCCATATCTTCCTCTTGAAGTTTGGAACAATACATGTCTCTTCTTTGCAAATAAATGACACAGGAACAAATGCTATTGCTAATTTGATCATTCATATACTTCAGAATAAAAGTATTTGTCTTAAATAAGTTAAAAGTTAAAATATGGTTTATATTATATTGTTATATATCTTTATGTAGTCATATATCTTCTTTGAGACTAAAAAGAAAATTGGACATTAGAAGAAAAACAGTGAATGTATTAAATTTTACCATATATTTGTTGATATCATGTATATTCATATGTATTTATTGGATTTATATGTATCTATATGTATAAATAGCTCAGTTTGGTAAGAGTATTAAATTAGGGGAAATTTCATGAAGGCAAACTTTATTTAATAAGTAACATGACTACAACATTTTAAAATTTTTACCCCATGTCCCTGAACTATAAACCCCAGTAAACTTTAAGAGATGGAGATTGAATAAAATACCTGGGTGAGCAGAGACAATGCCATTTGCTTGAGTGCACTGCACCTTTGTAAATGTGAATCATGAGAGATTACTCATCACTGATAAAGAACAGATTTTAGTATCAGATTAAGTGTTCAACACTGGGGCATGAAATTATAAAATATTATCTTAAGATAGACTGTAGCTTTTATTTATAGCTTTTACATTTTGCATGTAAAACTATAACTCTTGCTATTATGTCCACGTGAGAGCTAAATGACTGTCAATGTGGCTGCACATTCCCAGTGACCTTCTCTCCCATCTCCACGTGCCCTTATTTGACAGAAGGTGTTGCAGGGGAACAACATTTAGCCCTTCATAATGAAGCACATGCATAATTTGCACTGCTTATAATTTTGGGGGGCATGGAAAAAATCTAATAGAACTGGACAAAATGGCATCTGCTACTTATTAGACTTTGTTTTTACATGGCTGACTGACATATTTTCCAGGGTTTAAAATTCAACCTCTTATCACCTCTTTGGCTGAAACTTCAGTTAGGCCTGTCAAAGATTGCATAGCATTTACACATGTACAAGTCAAGTAATTGGGTGCACAGAAGACTTATTTCGGTGTTAAATCTGGTCCCAATTAAAAAAAATACATATTTAGAGTTGTAAGTTCAGCTTCTCTTTTTCACACCTTCATCACCTTCAAAATACCTAGGAACAGAGAAGTGACACGGTGTGACATACACACAGTCATATCCTAGACCTTGCCATTATTAATAACTGTTACCCTTCCACAACTCAATTTCAAGCATTCCACTCTGACCCCTAGCTTTTCCTTTAGACCCTCTCACTTCAACAATCCTTCAGGGATGCATAGCATCTGGGATATACAAGCCATTACACTATCACCTTTACTCTGACCCTCAGTTCTTCAGGACTCCAGTCTCCTCATCCAGGCTCAATCCCCTGACGTAACTATACTCCTCGTTCAAATGAACAAAATTGTAATTTCATGTTAAACAACTGGAAATAGAGACCCATTTTTGCATGTATATGAAGAGTGTAATGAGGGGGGGGGGGGGAATCTGCCCTCAGTTGGTATCTTGCCTTGTTTCCACCTAGACTCTGTGAAGATGGCGTAAAAGGGCATGTTCTTAAAATACTCCATGCCCTTCCTACATAGAGTGGCACAATGTGTCACTGCTTCAGCAGCATCTCATCATCAGGAGCCATCAGAAATGCAGAATCTCAGGCTCCACTCTGTTCCAGGGAATCAGGATCTGCATGCTAGTGCGATCCCCAAGAGCTCCATCTCCAAAGGGAAGCTTGCGAATTACTGCTCAGTTAAATGGCAAATGGATCTAGAGCTGTGGCCCCGCATCTGGACTCTCGCCAGGAATAAGACTTCATCTTTTTTAGGCCAGGCTGATTTTTCTTCCAGACAGCTATCTTGTCTTTCTCTATTTTGTTGGGATGTTGACTTGGAAAATTCACCTGGTATTCACAAGTCATCGCTTTGTGGCTGAGAAAGTTAGGAGCTTTGATTTTGTTGATACCACAAACGGATGCAACAGCACAACAGGGCAAACCTCATACATTTTAAATTAAGATGGTGCATGAGTTAAGATGAAAAAGCGTACACTCTTCTTGGAATGGCAAAGCCAGAGGCAAAGAATCATGTATGTGTTGTTTTCTTCCTTCTCTAAATACACCCGCCTTGCAGCTCTTTAAAAAAAACCACACACAATAGATTTCACTTTGGGGCCAAGAAGAGGTTAAAGCTAATAAGTTCATATTGTCAAAATGAGGAGAGAAAAGGAGGAAAGGTTATGTTATTGGGAAGAAGGGGAAGGAGGAAGAATCCTCCCAATCCCCTTTTGTTTTGAAATGACTTCTGAATCCTTCCATCAATGGAAAAGTATTCCCAGTCTTACTGTCCCTTTAATTTAATTTATTTATTTTATAAACCTAATATGTTTGGAATGCTCTATTTCCAAAAGACTTCATCAACATTGTTTTCTGTGAAAATGCTCACAGTTCAGTGAAAACAGATAGATGTGAATATGAACCCTATTAATACTGTTATTTTAGATTAAAGGCATATCACACATTTAATTTCATGTTAAAAAAAAAAGGCCCACTATCTAAACTAGCATGGTAAAAATGAAGCAATTGCTATTTCAAAAATATATTTCCAGGAACATATATCCAGTTTGGGATTTTTCTCTGTTAAATGGAAAATGTCCACAATTACTATATTGCTAATATAAAGTTACTTTTTTAAAAACACAAGGCCCTTGATTTTTGACACTTAGAATAATTCAAAAACAATTCTCTGATGCCTTCCCAGATGACGCTTTTTCAAACCCTTCCACATTTATTAAAATTCCAACACAACACCTCACTGTGCATAGTTGGTAATTGATGTAGTTGGCAATGAAGATCCTTCCTGACTCCAATTAATGTGAATGATACCTGCTCACCTGAACTAGACATTTTAAATCAAAGTATATGTTAGGTAACAGAGTGTGCCTGTGTTTTTTCTTTTTAATATCTTTATCTTCTTTGTAAATGTCCTGGCCAAATGTTCATAACAAAGCAAGTCTACTGACTATAAGACAGGATATGTTTTCTATCATCCTAGTCCTTTCATTAATTTATTTAGTCCTTACTCTATAACGGGTGGCATTGCTTTGGTATAGCTTGTAAGTTTACACAGGTATGCCTCATTTTGGTGCAGTTTGGTTCAAGTAGAGCTCTATTTCTTAAACAGAACCTTTCACTGTATGTATGCTGGGAATATTTGTCATGTACTGGCTACTACCATTTGTTGTGCGACTTAGTCTCAGCCAGTGGTCTGATGGAAAAAAGCTGATTTACTTTTGAATGTATGTTTGAAGTATATGGATAATAATATAAACACATTTTAAATAAAATATTTAAAAGAACCTAAAATTGAATATAAACAGCTACTTAAATTACCGATGTGTGTGTGTATAAAACTGGAAAGAATAGATTGTTGGGCTATTTAAATGAAGTGAGGCATTGTACTAGAAGCAGGCTTCTCTAACTTGGGCAGGTAGCAGACCCACCTGTAGGGCTGGTTAAAACAGGTTGCCGGGACCCACTCCCAGAGTTTCTGATTCAAGTACATTTACAGAGAGACCCCAGAATTTGCTTGTCTAACAAGTCCCCAGGTGTCCCCACCCTGCTGGCTCCAGACCACACTCAGAGAACCACTGTAAGGCCACTTCTTCCAGCCCATGATTGTTCTAAAAAGTATTTCATAAAAATTGTCTTTCGTGTTTCTCTGGGCAGCTTTTAAATTATAGCGTCTCTTTGAACTTTACACTGTCATAAAACTCATCATAAATTTGAAGTCAGAAATGAATGTGAAAGGATGTGATAATAAATACCATGTGCTTTTCATAATCATGAGCTAAGTTATCATTAGCCTCCTAAATTTTAAGAGTTTTCATTTACAGTATTAAAATTAAAATCACTTTGTGCAAGCGACACATACACACACATGGTATTTGGATAATATTTAGTAAATACAAAACATTAATAGCTAGATAAAGACATTTATTTTTATATTGGCCAACAATTACAGTAAAATTACTTAATAAACTGAGAATGAATGCTGAACATTTCTTAGCAAAGTAAAAATAAAATTGTGGCTTAGTATCACAAAGACATGAAATAGTTTATTTGTTCAGCTTATTAAGAAAGTAATCTGAAAACCCTAAAATAACCATAGCTTAGATTTATTTTAATTTTATAATTGCTAGTATTCAGACTTCTGGTCCTCCATCATCTTCGTCACCACCATAAGGGTAGTTATAAGGAATTATTCAAAGTTCTTGGTTTTGCGTTATTACCAGATATATCTTAGCAACACATATCTTTTTTTTTAATTTTTTAAAAATATATTTTATTGATTTTTTACAGAGAGGAAGGGAGAGAGATAGAGAGTTAGAAACATCGATGAGAGAGAAACATCGATCAGCTGCTTCCCGCACGCCTCCCACTGGGGATGTTCCCGCAACCAAGGTACATGCCCTTGACCGGAATCAAACCCGGGACCTTTCAGTCCGCAGGCTGACACTCTATCCACTGAGCCAAACCGGTTTTTTGGCAGCAACACATATCTTATTAGCAGTTGTCTTCCTTCTGCTGCCCTCAACACAATACAAAAAATACAAGAGACACAATATAAAAGTTCATAACATGAAATTCACACACAAACAAAAGTTAATAGAGACATTGTAAAATGCATTCCAGATCAAGGGAATGTAAAATAAAAATTTTAAATCTTTCACTTCTTTTTTGTTTTCTCTAACTTTTCTATTCATACAGAAAGGGTAGATTAGTATCTCACAGCCTTCCTCAGTGGAGGTTTGCTTCTGAAGCAGGGAATAGAAACCATGATTTGAGTGGATATTTTCTCACTTTTCCCAAGGTTGAGATTCAACTAGTATCACCTTAGAATTATTTCATTACCTTAAATAGATGACCTAGTGTTCCAGTGGAGAATGGCTGAACAATGCAATCAAAACATATAAAAGCTTTCAAGGAGATATACCTTGTATGGAAAAAGATGTGAGCTACATCACAAATGTATTTGTGGAGCTTAAAGATGTTCAGGTATGGTCTAGGAGACAAATATCCTAGAGTAGAATGCATTATATTTTAACAGGCCATTATTTCAAACTAATTTCTCAGATATTACCTTGCTATAATCTCATGAAGTCAATACTATTCTTAAATTAAATAAGCATTAGAAAATTCAGAAGCTAAATTTTCAAGAACACATGGTGAGTAAGGAACAACACAGATGCCTTACCCCACGCCAGGGTGGTTTTCCCGGATCTTCAGGCATGTACCACTTGAATTCCCACTAGACCTGACTGTCCCTAAAAGCTTACCTCTACTGTCCACACACCCATTTACTGATTTTACTTTAATCTGGGTAATCAAGTCGTCAGGATACATTCTCCCACACCAGTATAGCTTGTGCACCCCCTGCCCATAAAAATACATGTGATGACCATGGTTCTTCTGAGAGGCTTCCTCATGGCTCAGTAGCCTGATTCTCGAACATCAGGAGGAAAGCAGAGATTTGACATTCCTGTGGACCTGACCACTCCTGCGTTAGAGAAAGCAGGAAAACCACTGAGACTGGAAAGGAGAGAGCACTAAGGATGGAGCCTCGTGGTCAAGCTGGGAGCTGAGGATGTTTCCTGCATAAGAGGAGCTTCTCTCTTCTGCTCCCACTGCCAGGAAGAGGACGGGAGTGGAAGAGCGTCTCCATTTCTTGCTAATTGTTCAAAAATAGCTCTGAAAGCAAAGAATTACTTGTAATGTCTCTCTTTACATTTGTATAACTACATGTGTATAACTCTAAACTTAATTCTTTAAAAATCTTTGTGTAAGAAAACAAACAGCCCAGCCAGCATGGCTCAGTGGTTGAGAGTCTACCTATGAACCAGGAGGTCATGGTTGGATTCCTGGTCAGGGTGGCAGCCTTGATTCCCAGTGGGAGGCATGCAGGAGGCAACCTATGAATGATTTTCTCTCATCATTGATGTTTCTATCTCTCCCTCTTTCCCTCCTCTCTTTGAAATAAATAAAAATATATCTTAAAACAAACAAACAAAACCCTCACAATTCTGATCATTCCCTGGGTAGAATCCTGAGGGAATAGAGTGTGAATGGGAAATTAATTTCTGACTACTCTTGAGAAGGGGCAGTGATATTAACAGATTCATTGAAGATGGTTAGAAGCACAATGTCACCCCGTGTTTTCAGTATCAATCTAAACAAGTTTGCAATCACTGAACTTTTCTCAAATGTGATGCTGCAGGAGCCGTGTTCCAAACATGTTGAGAGCCAAAGCTGTCAACAGACTGCCTGTGTGTCAACAATGGTTTCCACATTCTCTTCCAACAAAACAAACAAGAGTGTCACATATCTCAAGATGTTTTAACATTTTAATTAATGTGCTGTGGGGGGAAAAATAGGTGGATACAGAGATAAAACTATTTTTATCAGGTTCCCATTTAACACTGTTGAGTCCTACTTTTAAAATAAGGAATGGTGTTAAATAGTGTTTGTTATTGAATTTTTTTGGAAATACTGTAATACTATATGCCATTCACATTAAAATGTCAATAGCTATGCTGACTTCAATGCTATTTCAATTAATATACTTTAGGAAAAAAATTACACCTATTTTGGAAACATTTGAATCTTATGCAAGCAAACATCTCTTTAAATAGCCCTGATTTAAAAACAAAAATTTTTCCGTTGCCCTGAAGGCATCTGTAACACACAGATGAATTTACAACCCTAGCCTGCAAATTTCCAACATGCAGTAGCAACCCAGTACTAATTTTGAATGAATAAATGGATAAATGAATGTACACACATGAATCGGGAAATATCATTGAATACCAATAATTGTCTAAGCCACACACAATAGGTAGCACTACCCATTTGTCAATGAATTGATCACAGCTTATAGAACTAACATTTTAAATTTATTGGGAATAGGAATGCAGGCGGTTATTAGGCTCCCCACTAGTTCCCCTTTTCAGAAACTAAATATTTCTACAAATGTCCTCTCAAAGAGCTTGATCAATGCAAACAATTTAGTCATTTCTCCAATTTGCTGTTCCTTATACATGGAATAAACTCTCTGCTCTTTGTGAGTCCTGTAAAAGCCTTTCCATACTTGAAGGCCCAGATGACATGCTCTGCTTTCCACAGACATTCTCATTCTCCTATTAGAATCAATGGTTCCTCATTTGTACTGAAAAGGCTGCCTGATAATTAACATGAGTATGCTGTCTCTTCCACTAGATTGGCCTATTCTTGAGTTCCAGGACTGTATCTTATTCATCTTAACATTTCCTTTTGCTTAGAACATTGCCTTGAATATACTAGGCACATGCTAGCTCTTATTTAATAAAATTGCATTTAAGGGAGATAACAAGAGGGGTGGGGCATCTATTGAAGTAAAAGGGTAGATATAAGAGTTATATTCTTTTAAAAAAATCTTTATTGTTGAAAGTATTATATACGTTCCCCTTTTTTCCCCATTGACCCCCTCCAGTCCACCCCCCACCTGGTTCTAAATATGAGCACTCTTGCTCACTAGTGTCTATCCTTGGGCCAGGTCATGGCATGAAGAAGGAGGCTATGGTATGTGTAAAGATCCTTTACCAGACTGTAATGATAGCCATAATATTGGGTAAAAATGATCATTATTCAAGTACCTTGAACTGGCTTTTATGTTTATTAGAACTTCAACTGAATATGCAACACATTGTTCATAGCTATGTTTTTGGATATGACAACACCTCCAGTGATATGGATCACATTTTCACACTTTTCCCATTTTATAGACATAACAGATCCTATAGCACAGCTCGGTCTCACCGCACACATATCAGAAATGTTTATGCTTCAACTTTGTCAGACAGTGGAGAAAATATTCTGACTTCCTTATTATTAACAGTGTCAATGTATCTGTAGAAACTGTCAATAAACTTGCATTGTTTTAGCAATGAATACAGTGTAATTCTTTCTTCAACTACTTTTTTTTCCAAAAAATATTGTTTCCAAGTGTACTTAAATGTGGCATTATAATTTCCCTTAGTATCATAAGTGAGAAAATACCCAAGACCCACATTATTGTTTTAATTTACCAATAACCCTTTAATACTTAATTACTGAAATCAGAATTACCAAAAACAGACCTGCCATTTTTTTCTGATATCTTCAAACCTATGAGTTTCCTTATACACTTCCAGTTCCTTAGAATTAGAGACTAGACTATTTATATCTTTCCTATTTAAACATATATGTAACGCTAAAATAAATATAGTGGTACCTGTAGTATCCACATTTACAGAGATTAACCCCCAAATGTTACCCTCTATCTTATAAAAATGAAATACAGATTTCCCCTTGAGAAATAATATTCTGTTTTAAGATTGTAAATTGAATGGTACTCTTTTTTGTGTGCTCTTACTATTAACATTTAAAGATGGCCTCAGACATGTCACATTTTCAATAACTGATTTTACCAGACATGTTGATATATTCCAAATATTTTTGCTGCTCTACATAAAAGGTCTTAAAAATACATTTTCAAAAGGCTTACCTTCTCTTTTTGCAACTCTGGGCAGAACAAATAAGCATAGATAGGGAAAGGAGTATATGTTTTTCTTTATTCCTTAGATCACAACCAAAACTCTCACTTATTCTTGATTTTACTTCTCACCCATCTGCCCCTTTATTAACAGAATTGAGAGGCTGTTGCTTGTATCAAGGTCAATCAAACCTCCTTTTCCTCAAAGTCATCCACTTCATTTGCAGTTCATAGCATTGCATTCTACCTATGCTATGTAGCGGCTGCTCATTTTTGCATATATCAGCATTTAACTGTATACTATGTGTTGTACAATAATTATTGTTCATTTATTCAAATATGTAAGTTCTGCATTGTAATTAGAAGGTATATTTGAAGTTGCTTGTGAGTAGAAACCATGCCATTCTTCTTTTGTCATGGCCTAGGGTTAGGCACATTATGAGCACATGGTAAATTCCCAAGGATTATGGATAGGTCCACACATTGCAGGGCATTAATATATTCTCCCCTGACTCATTTTCTAACCCACACTCCTATAGCCATTTGCCTCAATATTCTCACCAATTAGGCATCTCAAATAAAAGAGACAAAACAGAACTTTTATTTTCTCTCCCAGATTTCAATACCATCCTCTGTATATGGCACCATCATCTTTCCAGTTGTTCAAAGCAAAAACCTGAAGCTGTCCTGGATTTTCTTTTTCTTCACTTTTCCTTCTCTCACTTCCAACCTACTAGCAAAGTGCAACCTCCAACATGAAATCTGAATCTCAACATTTCTCTCTCACTTGCCTGTTACCCTCCTGGTTCAAACCACCACCACCTTTCCCTGGATCACTAAATAGCTTCTACCGATTTTCCCTTCTTTATCTCATCCCTCCATAGTTCCCTCTCCAGGCAGTCATCTTTAAAGATCAATCAGATCTACACCTTTCACACTTGATTCCCCTGATTGGCTTCCATTGCTCTTGGGTTACTATGCACCATCTACCGCAGCATAGAAAGCCCTTCAGGCTCTGCCCCTCCCAAGCTGCTTACACGTGCCCTCAGTCTCTATGCTGTCATTGGCATGCAAGTGATAAGTACAATGAGACTCCATAACTGCGAAATAAAAATCAATGCTCTTGGGAGGTATTCCACTTACTCTTGTGGGGAGGGAGGTCCAAGAGCACAATTTGAAGAAAGAATAGAAGTTTGTAAGGTAGACAAAGTTTGTGTGTTGTGTAAAGAGGAATGAGGAATAGACAGGACAGAGTATTTTAGGTATTTTCCCCAAAAACCATTTGTGGTGGGATAATACACTCATTGTTGCTTATTAGATTAGTAACCTATCAAACTATGCCCTACACCTGAGAGAAGTTCTCAATGATTTCCAACTTCTTGCCAGCTCTACTTATCTGTTTCATTTCTTTTTTCTTCCTTTCTTTTTAAATGAAGGTCTCAAAACTGGGCACTCTTCACAACTTGAACTGGGACATGTGATTGTCTTGACATTGAAGTTAAGGGTATGGGACATAATACCACAAGTCAAATCACAAGTATATTTATACTATGGAAATGTTGGAAAAACAATCTCATAGAACAGGGGCCGGCAAACTATAGCCTATAGGCCAAATATGAGCCACTGTTTGTTTTTTACATACAATTTTATTGGAATACAGACATACCCATTTGTTTATCTATTGGCCATGGCTGTTTTCACATTATAATGGTAGAGTTGAGAAGTTGGGACAGAGACCCTATGGTCATGTGAAACAAAACATATTTACTCTTAAGAAAATGTTTGTATACCCCTGTCATAAACAATAGCATTTATTTTTTTTAAGGAAGAATTAAATGTATATGACATTTTTCATGGGTTAGGTAAACTGCACTATTAAAAAAAAAGTTTATTTTTTAATGTGGTAATAAAGTAGCTCATATTCACTACTATTCCTGAGATAGTTTAATTGTTAAAGAAAACATTGTGGTTTATGTAAGGCCCTTGTAAGTGAGGTATCATTGCTGTATGATCAGTTGATATTTTAAGACTTGAAAGTACCTTTCAGTACATCCTTAAAATGTACAACAATGGGAAGTGATTTGCTGAAATAAAAATGTTATATCTGGCTCCAGCCCAAATTGCTCAAGGCCATGTAAAAATCTGAAGAGATGCAGGCATAATAGGCACTCTAGGTTGGAAGTAATGTCACATTTTTCTAAATGCAAAGGCTAATTTTATGCCACTTACTAAGCCAGGTTCAGGTTTCACTGACAATCTTTATTAACCTCTTATTTCCTGCCTGTGTATAATTTTTCACTCAAATATCTCCAGGTTGCCTAGTCACGACATGTATGGGATTTTTAAACTGTTTTTGAACTGCATGCATTTAAATAATTTCATTCACTTTTATGTTTGACTGAACAAAAGTTTTCCGTTCTCAAATGCTATATTGCATTTTAATAGTTCACAAAACGATTATTTTTTTTCAGCTTGAAATTTTGCAGCTGACTCACTGATATTGTATAGTAGTTGTGTGTGTGCGCCTAATAGCTTATGTCATTTCATTAGGGAAAAGGGGAAGAGAATATGGGAATTATGACCACTCAGAGAAGACCCTCATAAGAACAATAAGTTATTTTTTCTTCATATTTAATGTTGCATTTTAATAAGATGATAAGAGGAATGATGGAAAATATTACCGTTATCTAAAGGCTTAGAACTTTGGAACAAGAAACAAACAAAAGCGTGCAGCTGAGTTGGGAAAGTTCTGTAAACTTGCTGACCAGGACTGTCCCGATGGGGCCTGGAAATTCCTGTTCAGAGCATTTTGCTCTTTTACCTTCTCCCTCCTTTGTCTCTTGGGGAGATTGCTACTGTTTTGTTTTCAGCTTCCCCCCCTCCTCTTCTCTCTCCTCTTCCATCTAATCCTATGGTTTTGACAATCACATCTGAATATAGGCCTCCAAATCTACCCGCTCAGCCTGTGCCACCTGGGAGCTGTAGGGCAGCTTCCCCTCACTGTTCTTTATTTTCAAAATGTATTGGTGAGTCCTTTGTATTTATTCTACAATATTAAATTAACAAATGTCTAGTGAATAAAGTTTAAAATCAGAAAACAATCGGTGGTTTGTACAGCACAGAAATTTGAAGAAATATTTTATTGATTTTTTTTGAGATAAAGGAAGGAAGAGGGAGACGGAGAGGGAGAGAAGAGAGAGAGAGAGAGAGAGAGAGAGAGAGAGAGAGAGAGAGAGAGAGAGAGAGAGAGAGAGATTGGCTGCCTCCCACATGCACCCCGATGGACCGGGGTCTGAACCACACCTGACATGGCATGTGCCTGACCAGCAATGGAACTGGCACTCCCTCGGTGTACAGGACAACGCTCAACTAACTAAGCCCCTTGTCCCGGGTTGATCGTCCCCAGGACCTCACTTTCTTTTCCAAATGCATATGAAGTCGGTGCTTCACAAATTGTGATCTACGTACCACCTGGCAGAAACAATCGTGCCATTCTCTTAAAATATCAACTCCTGAGTCCCACCCAGGCCCTCAGAAACAGTCCTGCAGCGGTGAGCCATATTTTAAAATCCCCAGACAATAATTACATATGGCAGATTTTGAGAACCAATTCAATACGTTTTCAAAACTTATAAAAATTTAAAAAGAATAAATCCTTCTTTTCTACTCATATTCTCTACAATGTATTTCTTCCCTTCTGCTCTAATCCACGCCCTTATCCCTTGCATCTGGATAATCGAAAAGCCTTTGAAATGATTTCCTTGTTTCTAGATATCCAATGCTGTCAGATTTGTCACCTAGAATCATAATTTTAACATTGGAATCATTGGCTTTCTAGTGAAATGGGCCCTTTTTCTGCTTGATATTAATGTTACTTAAGGCATCTCATTAATTCCTACAAAATCCTCTCCTCAAGAGAATTAGATTACTTGCTGTTCTTAAACATACATTCCTCGTCATAAATCTGTACTTTGTTCAAGTTTTTCCAGGTGCCTTGCTATTCCCATTTCAATTCAATTTATTTAGTATAAAAAGTTCACTTTAAATTTACATCCTGCATGAAACACTGTCTCACCACCTTAGTGGCTTGACCCCCCTCCCCCACCATCCCTTAAATCCTGGGGCATTCAGACACAATGCATGTCTTTATTGTAGCTATTTCTAATGGGTTGAGGGGTTGAGGGATCATAGCACAATCATCCACCACTTCACTGACAAAACTTATGGATTTGACTATAATGCCAGTTTACAAAGATATACAAGCACGAATTTAAATCAACACTGAGAATGTGTCTTCAATCATACACAAATGACAGGTTACTTCTGTTAGGGATACAGAAAAAAGTGGGGGTTAGGGATTTTAAAAAGTGGTTTTAGCTATGGCATCCTGAAACACATAAAGTGAACTCAAAATAAACCTTGCCCTGAGAAATGTACGTCTGCATCTGAAAGAGAAGCTGGAAGGTATATCCTTTAGTGGGCAGTGAGTGTGAGCAGAACTGTGGCTGCATAAGCCCATGTTTAGAGGAAGGGGATTGAAAAATGCCTCCTCAACTGAGGTGAGTTACATAAACGGAAGTTTTCCTACCTCTTTTTGCTCAGTAGAAAAGCTTAGTTGAAATGAAGCAAACAACAGCCCATAAACCTGTGTGTTTTTTTGGGGGGGCAGGGGGTGTGGTCCAGTCAAGTAGAAGCAAATAGTATTTAGGTCTCATCATTCTGGGCGCCGGACCCACAGGAAACAATTACTTCCAATAGTTCTCAAACCCAGGAACACCATTGTTTTTAGGTCATAAATAAAGCCCGTATTATAACTGTGACTCCTTTTCAATCCCCACCCTTGGTTATCCATGCCTAAGTCCATTAAATAAAGATTCATTCATAGGTACTACAATATATACATGCTATTATATTAGACCCTGAAACATTTACAAGTAATTATGGTGTGAGGTTATAATTTCTGCTTTTTATTTTTTATTTATTTATTTATTTATTTATTTATTTATTTTTTGCTATAAACCAAATGCTATGGGGACAAAGAGGTGAAGGCAAATTTGGCTGGGCAATCGAGAAAGGCCTTGCAGAATAACTCCCTTTCACATAAGCAGCAATAAGCAGCAAGACTATTCCAAGAAAAGGGAACAGAATCACTAAAAGCACAGAGCATGGATATGCTTGACAGGTTGGGAAAGAATTTAGAATGGAATGTGGGATGCATGATGGAGTGTGGTGGGTGGAAGAACATGGAACTTCCTTGAGACATTGCTTGTGACTTTGAAGAGTATCAGTGATGGGTGGTGGGTCCACGGGCATTTATTGTATTACTCTCTATATCTAATATGATGGCAGCCTCAGATATTCTTAGAAGGTTGCATCATCTTAATATGTGGAGCCATCCCATAAGGCCATTCCTAATTTTGTAAATGGTCTTTGCCCCTCTTCTCTATTTTCTTCATAGTGACAGTTTTAAACGCTTCTAATGCATAAATTTTCAGAACTTGAACTCCACAGAAAGGAACATACTATAAAGGATCCTGGACTTGTACAAGATCAGATTTTGACTCTGCCTATAAATACCTCAAATTAGGTAAGTTGGATAATTGTTTCTAAACCCCTGATTTCCATATGCAATACAAGAATAATTCCTACTGTCTTTACAGGAACAAAAACAATGATTGTGAAAGCCTTTTTGTTAGTAAAGAATAGACAATTAAAGTATAACTACATATATATATATACATACATACATATATATATATATATATATATATATATATATATATATTCCTTTTACTGTGTAAAACCTTTGAAAATAGGATTTTTATGGGCCTATTTTTATGCTGTGCCTATAACAGTATATCACACACATAGGTCAGGTCATAAAAATAAATTTTTCCTCAATAAGATCAAGAGCAAACAAATAAAAATGCTGTTATGTCGAATACACTCCAATTATTTTGTATTTTGTTAATACATTTTACTATGATAATAAAAACTAAAATAACAGCAAAATAAAGGTGATGCCACAATAAAGATTTAAAGATAGGGATAAAATGCAGCTTATTCAATTGTTCTAAGGCTTGTTTTGACATCAACAATGCCAAATCTGTAACAGGAGTGATCTTAGATAAGGGTAGAAGTTAGATCTTAAAAATGTATTGGCTCTTTTTTGGGAACATTAAGCTATTAAGGTTAATTTAATGACATTTCATATACCCACAGTGTCAGCAGTTTCATGATAAACAATTCTGTGTACCAGTGTAGAGAAGGCTTCAGGGGTTGTTTTATATGTTGTTTTTGACAATTCAACTAAGCCAGGGGTCATCTGACGATGTGGAGATTAAAAAAAATAAATTCACAAAGATGGCTGAGCTAACTCTTTGCAATAACTAATAGAATCTTATATGGTGGGAAGTAATTGATTATGTGTATAGCCTATGGTGATGTACCCTGGAGGGGAAAAAATGTTATTTGTCTTTCCCCCCCAGTTTTTAATTAATAAAGTTTATACACACACACGCACGTATTTTTAATTCTAAGTTGCTGATACAGATGTTCTAAGAAAAAATATTTGCTTTCAATGTTCTTTTCTTTTTAATCTTGAATCCATATTTGTTCTTCCTCTTCATTATTTCTCAGTGACTGCTATGTCCGATTACACATTATCAGACTACTTTCACCTTATTCTTACTTAACTTCTGATCTTCATACTCTGTAATATATGGTTTGGATATGACTCCCTTTTGTAAGATGACCTGCATTCTTTAGACTTATAATGAAAAGAAAAATGTCCTTAACCTTTACTATACACTGTCAATGGAGAAGAGTATAGTCTTCCTGTTTCATGGAACCAGGAACACACACCTGGGTAACCTGCAGAAAAGTCCAGAAATGTCTTTCTTCACAGAGTAGAAGAGTCTCAGAATTTATCAGACAGGTTGAAGTTTCCCTGACATGAAGCTCTATGATAGGAAACACCTTGCCTCTGGGGAAATCAGGGAAGGTGGTGGTCTCCAACTTGTGTATTTACAATTGTGAGGACCTTATCATCTCTGCTTAGCAAAAGGACAAAAAAAATTACCTCCCACAATAAAAGGAGTACAGTGAGGCAAAGTCAGCATAGACTATAGTAACATAAGCCATTTTGGTGTTTTGGGGATAATAAAACCATTATCTCTAAAATTGAATCACAGAAGCTAGATCTCATCATATTGTGATGGGCAACAGTGAAGTGCACGGGCCCTCCACCCCTGTACAGTTTCAGCATTACTATACCTTCTGGCAAGTGAGGTTTTCTGTTAGTACTTGAACACTTTCAGCTTTTTGTTATTTTCCAAATCGTTTCTAGACTTAATATTAATTATAAACATATGATCAGTAATTTAAATCTACAGAGACAAGAAAAAATTGAAAAAGCAAACCTGGTTTAGAATATCTACAAGTAGGGTAAAATATTATTTTGGATGTGAATTATATTTGCTTATATTAAAAAATGCACATTGACTAAAGCCCGATAAATTCAGCCCAATGTATTCAGTTCCTCCACTGTATAAGCCATAACAATAAACTCTGAGCAGGTTACAAAGATAGTTTCAGTTCTTTATTTCAAAGAACATACAAAATTATGCATACAAAGTGAAGTAAACATAAATTAGGTTGGACAATAATAAGATCAAAATTATATTTGGCAGGTAAATATAAAATTTGTAAAATAAAAACTGAAATGGTAAGTCTAAACATACAGTGAGATCAAAATTGGCAAGTATTTAAGCAAAACAAAACAACCCAGAAATGGTTATCTCAATTATCTTTTAGAATAAAAGTGATTTGTTCAACTTGGATTTGCTGCAGTTTTGAGTTATTTGGTGGAAGTAGACATGACTATATCTCACTGGTCATCAAGACAAATATATCCAGCCAAACCAGAAACTCAAATCACACATCGATACACATCTTCCCATGGGGAAGACTTGGCTATGTGGTCTTAACTATTGCCAAACAAGCCATTTGCTTGGAATGAGATTTTTCTGGGCAGGGGTGAGGACTGAGGAAGGAAGGGGAGTTAGCTAAAAAGGCTGGGGAACACTTGTCTTAAGACAGAAGTTTGGAGGAGAGATAGCTTCAAGAATTGTGAAAGTGGACACCCGAGAAAATTATGGGTGATGCCCAGGTCTATACCCTAATGGGTACACTGAGAGTCACCACAACCTCAGCAGTGTCTTTGAGCTGTTTTCATGCAGTTAATACCTTCTTTCTCACTTCTCCAATACTTAATACCATGTCTATAAGTGAGTAGATACTCAGTCACCATTTGCTGAGCGAATTATTAAATATATTTGCCTGCACTGGTGCACTGGTTAGTCTGCAACATAAGGAAGACTATTCAAGAAACCATCCTCTAGTTCACTCTCTTCATTTTGGTCTCTAAATTTTTTGCTGTTGCTGGTGGTGGTGGTGGTGGTGGTGTGTGTGTGTGTACATTAACAGAGATATTAGAGAAAGAAAATTCTGTCAAAGGAACATTCCATTGAAGGAAAATATTGACATTCACAGAACAGAACAAAGCTTTTCGTGCCCCTCTATCATTAACATCCCTCTACCATCAAAGGAAAGCACAGAGGTGAACGGATTTAGCAGGGAAAGCAGGTTGTAGTCCCATTGACAGCTAGGAAATGAAATGACATCAAGTATTGGATGATTGCCCTCAATTAGCCTATGCAAAGCAAGAATTAATTACCAGCATTGAGAAAGCTCACCTTTGACTCCTCTTTGAAGATTTCACTTACATTGTGTGTTTCTCTGGCATTATAAATGAAAGTCCAGTAGACTTGAAAACTTGCTTTTTCCTTAATATATTTTAGCAGAAAGTAGTTCTTATTTTATTATTTTTAATGTGGAAACTCACATAAAGAAAAAGGAATCTTCGCTGGTCTAAGATATATATATATATATGTGTGTGTGTGTGTGTGTGTGTGTGTGTGTGTGTGTGTGTGTGTGTTTTACTATGTATGTAGATATAATTATATAATATATAGATCTATAGATAAGATATACATAGATACAGATATATGAATGACTGTGATTTTCTGATCCAGAATGCAATAGGCATTAATAGCACCATTGTATACACTGACTTTGGAATTCCCAAGACAGCAATTAAATATATTAAAGTAAACCTATAAAGTAATTTTATTCCTATACAGGGAAATAAATCATAAAAATAATATCTATATAGGTAGAGATCCTATTCTTCAACATACTCTCTAACAAGGGCTGTATATCATTTTTCTCAAGCCTGTAATAAAATAAATCCAAATGAATCCCTAAAGTCATTCACTTAATAAAATAATTTTGTTAAGCAAACAATAAAAATCTCTTTGGCAACAAAGAAGTGGCATCTAAGCACACAGGAATACCCATGTAAAAGGCTAGAATGTCATTTGCTGGGTTTGGTTGATATCTGGGCAGATGGAAAAGCTTAGCTTGGCTTAGCTAATATTGCTAAGAAGCATTGATCTTAAGTAAAATAAGAGTTAGAAAATACAAGAAATTGCCAAAATATAAGCAATAATAACCCAGGAAAGTGGAGAAAGAAAGCAGGAAAAGGGGCTTGTGCAAGGAAATGAATATTTACTGAGTACCTAAGTTTCAGCTGCTGGGTGAGATTCTTCCACCTATGGCTGTGCAAATATGACAGCATGATACCAAGTAGGAACTTAAACTGGTGTCGGAAGTCAGAAGGTTGAGAAATGAGGAGCATGTTCTTCTTGAAAGACCACCACATTCGAACTCAAGAAGATGTGAGTTCAAATCTTCCTTCCTTCTTTCATCCCTTCCTTCCTTTATTTCACCAGTTCTAGACAAATCAGTTGATTTCCAATCCTTTCCATATACCTTTTTTTTCAACATATAACAGTCCATTAACCACATTTTTTTCAATGAAAATTATCTCTATTTTCCTTTCTTTTTTCACCTATCCCTGTCCCCTTTGGCAATTATCAGTTTGTGATCTATGTCTATGAATCTGTTTCTTTGTTTTATTTATTCATTTGTGGGTGTTTTTTTTTTGTGTGTGTGTGTGTGTGTTTACATTCTACATATAAATGAAATCATGTAGTATTTTTCTCTGTCTGACTTATTTCACTTAGCACAAGTTGGTAACATTCGATGAAAGAATATTCATATCCTACTCACCTCCATAGTCAGCTGTTATTTTTCTGAAAGCTGCCAGCCAGTCAGCAGGGAAGGTGACAGATCTGATCATTTAATAGGTACAGGGTAGTTCAAATAAATTTTTTTTTTTGGTCATACACAGTGGTATGTACACAGATATCATACTTGACCTAGTAACTGCCTACTATATGGGGTTTCCAAACTATGTTCAGTGGAGCCCACAGCAGGGGCATAAATGTGTGTCCCCTGAAAAAGAGAATTATGTGACTTAACATACTTAGAAAATGTCACATGTATTGATGGGTCGGGATAATAGTAGTTCATTATCCCAATATGATATTGGGGCTCCAAAGGAGATGCTACCTATACACATTCTTCTGGAGATAGTTTAGTGAGGTGATGAAAGAGAGTTGGTCAACCTCTACTGATCTCAGGTATTTCATCCGTGAAACTGGGATATTCTTAAGTGTCCCTTTCAGAGTTGTTCAAATGCATCAAATGGTGCCTGCATATAGTGAGAGTATAATACATGGAAGCTGCTATTAGTATAATTAATACAAATAATATTGGCCTCTTAATTCTGCCAAGTATAGCTTTGAGAGGTTACTAAGACTGTTCTTTTTAAATAGTTATCTATAGAAAGATTCTTGGGGGGTGAAGGGCAGGACGGGGTTGTTTCTCCAGGCCGGTGCTGGTTTTAATGGCGAATTAAACTGAACCGTGTATTTTCCAAAGAGGATTTATTGTTTCTGGCTGCAGCACTACATTTAAAAAAGCCAATTATTTCCCCACAAAAACTGTCAGTAAATAATGAGTCATGATACAGTATTTTGTAACTTTCCAGAGAATTATTTTCTGAGTAACTCTAAAATTCTGTTGCAACTAGTAAGTTTAGACAATGTTCGCCAACTTCTGCCTTGGGTGTTAAAGAGTGAACCACTCAGTTGAAGCGGAATAAGGCTGAGCTGACTGTTCTTGAATATAGAAATGTTGCAGTCTGCCCCAAAGTAAATAGAAGTTGGCAATTTGAAAATGTCATCAAACGAGCGCTTTCAAAGGTGTTAAATATTTAACTGTAGCTAATAGACTGCAAAGTAATGCTTGCTTGGCCAAATGCATGTGCTCTTTATTTCTCCCTGATAGTTCTTGGCATCTTCCTTGTAGCTTCACTCAGCTTTTCACAAACAGAGCAGGCCTGAAGATGGCAAAGACAACCTGGTTCTAGGAAACTCCAGGTTTAGCTTAAGGAGAGTGCTTTAGAAACTAGGCTTTGGACTTGGGTTCAAATTTCAGATGTGAAACCTAAAACCTATGTAACTTAAAGCAAACTACCTCATTTCTGTAGGCCTCAGTTTCTTCATCTACAACATCTTATCCTATCTAATAAAGAGGGAATATTTGCAAATTGACCTTTACACCATCACAAAGATGGTGTAAAGGTCAATTATTTGCAAATTGACCTTTACACCATCACAAAGATGGCGGTGCCCACAGCAGAGGCGGGAGTTTTCGTAACACAAGATGGCTGCACCCACAGCAGAGGCCAAGTTCCCTTAACGAACCTTAAGGAGCAATCAGCAGGGACCTGAGGCTGCGTGGTACTGGGCCGGGGCAGAGGACCTGAGCCTGTGCCCCCAGTCCAATGGGGCTTGACAGGGGACCTCAGGCCATGCCCCCCACCCCCAGCGTCAGGCAGGGGTACCTCAGGCCACGCCCCCCACCATGGCTTCAGTCCTGGGGACCTCAGGCTGCACCCCCCACCTGGCAGGGCTTGACGGGAGACCTCAGGCCGCACCCCCACCCCAGCACCGGGCCAAGGGACCTGAGGCTGTGCCCCCTGCCTCTGTGGGGCTTGACAGGGACCTCAGGCTGCACCCCCACCTGGCAGGGCTTGACGGGAACCTCAAGGTGCGCTCCCCGCCCTGGTGCCGAGCCACTGGACCTGAGGCTGTGCTCCTTGCCCCGGGGCCAGGGGACCTCAGGCCATGCCCCCCATCCTGGTGCTGGGGGACCTGAGGCTGTACCCACCGCCCAACAGGGATTGACGGGGGACCTCAAGGGGGACTCTCCACCCTGGTGCTGGCCTGGGGGACCTCAGGCTGCTTCCACCCCAGGCCAGGGGACCTGAGGCTGCATCCCCCGCCCCGGTGCCAGCACGGAGGACCTGAGGCTGTGCTGGGTGACCTGAGGCTGTGCCCCCTGCCCGGCGGGGCTTGACAGGGGTGGGGCCGGCCGGGTCTGGATCTCGCCCAATGGGGGTGGGGTCGGCTGGGTCTGGATCTCGTGCAATTTTGAGGCGCCGTGGGTGGGCAGGGACTTGACTCTGAGTCCTGCGGCATGCCCCAGACTCTGACAGGAGGAAGATTTTCATATACATTTTACTAATTTTCTTTCATCTCTGACACTTCTATTATAGAGAAAGGGCAAATAGGAATATTAAAATATTTCCTCTAATTAATCCCCTTTTAATGTGCACAAATTTCATGCACGGGGCCACTAGTAAGTGGTATAAAAAGAGATCATGGGCATTAGGTACTTAACATTGTGCCAGGGACATTGTAAGCCCAATAAATATTGGCAGTAAGTACAATAATCATCATGGTTTTGTTACATATCGAGTGTTTTCCCTTCTCTAGGCACTCGATTTTGCTGTTCTTCATTGGCATGCTCCCTCCCTGGGGCTTTGCATGGGTGTCCCCTCCCAAGGCCTTGGCTTATCTTTCCAGTGTTAGCAGTCATTCCTAACCCCCCTTCCCCGCCACCCCCCATCTATTTACTGTAACTGAACTTATATTAAGCATTTACTTTATAAACTTGATGTTCTCCCTAAGACAAGTGTGAGCTCCTTAAAGGAAGGACATTCTCTGTATTTTTCAGCATGAACTTCCACAGTCCAGAAAAGGGCATGACTCACTGGGGCCTCTAAATAAATGCTTATTGATGAACCAACTTATTACAATTATGGTGAGTATATCTCTGTAGCAACTTATTTAGTTTATGCATTAGGATATGACTCAGGGTACAATATCATATTACTAAAAAGCATTCCTGAAAAAGCTCATCCATCACCCAGGCATTATACATGACTTTTACTAATTTTAGCACCAAGTGTATCATTAGTGTCTGGGATTCTGGTAAAAGTAATATGCTAAGGGGATCTTGGAGAAAGTGTATATACTATTAGCATAACATCTTCTGATCAAGTTACAAGTATAAGACTCTGTGATAACTTCCGAAAATAACCCAGGACTTTTAGAAATGGCTCTAAGAAGTGAGATAGGAGAATGTCCACTAATCCAGGAATGTGGGTAGAGTTGATCAAAGTCTTTTTCCTTCTTCATGAAAACTTGACCTTTAGTGAAGGTTCTAGCTTTATCCCCTGTTCACCTGATATATACCAACTATGTCACTTAGGAATAGTACTTATAAGAAAAATGACCCTGATTGACAGATGGGGTCTAGTCTGGGAAGAACTAGAAATAAACTATAAATATCTGGAAAACAACTCCAAGACCATGTGGATTCCTGCAACAGAGAGGAATTGACAGGACTGCTCCAGCCATGAAGACAGAAGAGAAACAGTCCAGAGATGGAAGACGCTGACGATGCCTTGCCATACTAGCAGTCAGCAGCTGTGCGTAGCTGCAGGTTGCCCAGGACCAAACCAGAGAGGGTTGGACCAGCATTACCACCATTTGTCCACCATCCAGAACTGAAATATCATTGCTAACATGTACACATAAGGAACTGTTTGACATTGAAATTGGGACTCAAAAGAACTGTTGGCCCAGAAAGAAACTCACTACAGACTGATTCATTTGCCTCTCAGCATAACCATTATGGCTTGTCTCATTTTCGGTTGTTATAAGTGTATTTCTAGTATCACATGATTTCACTCATCTAGGGGAAATAATGAACAACATAAACTGATGATCAAAAACGGACCTGGAGACAGGGAAGCATCGATCAGACTGTCAAACCTCAGAGGGAAGGTAGGGGAGGGTGGCGGTAAGGGGGAGAGATCAACCAAAGGACTTGTATGCATGCATATAAGCCTAACCAGTGGTCATGGACAACAGGGGGGTGGGGGCATGCATGGGGAGGGGTTTGGGATGGGAATGGGGGGATGAGGACAAATATGTGATACCTTAATCAATAAATAAATTAAATAAATAAATAAATAAATAAATAATATCTGGAAAAGTTTTTATAGTTTTGGGTGTCCCCTGAATGTGGTGACCTTTCTGTCATATTCCTTGTCATATACTAGGTCACCTATGCCCACTGATGTGTCAGAAATGCTGGATGTTATGTTATGAGGCATAAAATATCTAAGCCGAGGTAGCTCTACTGACTGGCTGATTTGGAAGTATCTCCTTGTACCTGAGTTGTCTGCCACATGGCAAAACCAGGCCTGTTCCTGCCTGAAGAAGGACCCTAAAGCTTCCATGCTGGGAAGCTGTGGTTTTCATCCTACACTTTTCTAATGAAGCTAATGCCAGTAGGGCCAATGGCAGTTGTTATGGACTGAATGGTTGTGCCACACTCAATCCCAATTCACAGGTTGAAGCACTAACCCCTAATATGATGGTATTTGCCAGTGTGCCTTTGGGAGGTAAGAGGTTAGATGAGGCCATGCCAGTGGGACCTCCATGACAGGCTCCGTGTCCTTTCAATAAGAGGAAGAGATAGGGGCTCACTGCCTCCCCCATGTGAGGACACATTGAGAAGGTGGCCATCTGAGGCCCAGGAAGAGGACACTCACCAGGAGCTGAATCCGTGGCACCTTGATCTTAGATTTTCCAGCCTCCAGAATTGTAAGAAATATAGCCCTGTGGTTTAAGCCACCCAGTTTTTGGTAATTTCTTAGAGCAGCAGGGTCTGAGTGAGAGCAGTCTTTTGAGAATCACTGCTTAGTGGAACCTAATAGGTAGACCTCCTGGGGGCAAAGCAGGACAGGTATGGCCTGATGGCTATGGAAATCACAGATAATATTTTGCAAAGGGGTTGCCTGGTCAAAGAGCATAGACTGAGCATAAAAAAATAGCTGAGAAAACCAGTGGAAAGAATGCTACTTCAACTTCTGATTAGCTAGGGAGTTTGGCAGAGAGGGAATTTTACAGCACCCAAGAATCCTTTCAGTCATACAGTGGTACATGAGCTTTGGACTATTTTTAATTTCTTCGGGAAGTTCTTGGAGTATCTAAGCTAAATAAAGGAGTTGAACTATGCACATAAGCTAAATAAATATAGTAACCAAAGTGGCACTTTACTCTTTTATCTTAAAACAATCTTCATTTCTTATTCTCTACTTTTTTTGGCTAAATTATTTACTTAAGTGCTTTCTTTGCAAAGATAAGCTGTGTCCTAACTCCTGATCTACTATTGTATACTGGGAGACATTAAAGAGAAAATGTCCCACCATGAAAGTGATAAAGAATAAGACCTTTGAGTAGAAGGAATTCTGACTTTTTACATAACTCAAACTCTCCCTAGGGCTCTTTCATTCCTGAAAGTTGCAATAAAAAAGGACACAGGAGGGAGTCGAGAACTCCAGATTCGTGGACATGATTGGACAACCCATCAGAATGATGCTGTGATCAAGCACCTGCTCCTCTGCTTTCCAGGAAATGGGTCCTTACTTGAATTAGAAGGAAGAGACTGGTGAATCCTTGCAGGACAGACATTCTGAAATCCCATTCCTTCTCCTGCCACACCCAATCTCTATTATTACAGCACTGCTTGTTTTTGTATTTTTCCAAATAGAAAATTATAAGATCGTATACTCAGACTTCTTATTTCTTGTTTCCTTCTGCACCTACTGTCTTTTAATATTTCCAAAGCACAGCTCCTCAGTCACCGCCCTCTCAATTGGTGCCTCACTGCCCACCACCAGATGTCCGAACTTAGATGCTCCGATTGAAAGCCTTCATTTCTAACCATGCAAACTCCAATTTATACACAAACTCCCTATCAGACACCAGATAAGAGTGAACAAGTGGGAGATACTTGTTTGAAACAGGCTTTAGCTGTTTCCAATCTGAATGAGCACACCTTCCATGCATCTTAATAATGACTCTTTTTGGAAGAAGGGGGTAAGATGTGTTTTTTCACAGACAGCCCTAAGCCTAAGCAATGCTGATTTCGCTGTAGATAAGAGCAGAAAAGCATCCATACGCAAACATTTGATAGTCATCCAGTGTTAGTTGATGTCATCATGTTATCATTAGTGGCATTTTATTAATAGTTTTGGTGCTTAGTTCTCAAAGACCAGTGAACAAGGACTGCATAAAAAGAAATACAATGAGTACTATATGCAAAATGCATATTGTCAGACATGGTATGAATTCGCCTTCCAAAGTTTGATTTGTGAGTCACTGCACCAAGCAAAACTGTGCTTTTGGCAACTTGGACCGACCTTCCCTCCAAAGTCCTAACCTTTATCAAACTAAACAAGGTACAACCAACTCTGAACTTTTATTGTCAAATCTAATCCAAGTATGATTCCACCCACGCTGAAAATTCATAAGGGCAGGGGACATTTACATTTTCCTTATTTGGTAGCTGAATATTTTGATAGCTTCTCTTTAGTCATCATCCACATTCCTTTCCTCTCAACCACAAATCTCCAAGGTTGACTTTTAAAAGTTATTTGTTTAGTTGTTTTCATCTAAACGGGTAACGGAACATAAAAACGAATGGCACACCTTGTGCAGCAAACACAGAACCTGTCATCTCGGGACCCTGGAAGTCTATCCAGTTGGCATGGCTCTCATTGAAAGGAAGGCACAGCGTACTTACTCCCTGTCACTTGCCAGACAACTGAGATGATGGGAGAGATGAATCCAAAACGCAGCACCCCCTGCATCCTCAGTTAGCCACGAGGGACAATGAGGCACAGTCGTGCATCACTGAGACAAACTGATCTCGGGTTTTGCTGCTGTGGGAAGTCTTCACTGAAGAAGGAAGCATGGCCCAGCACTGTGCTCAGAGCTGCGAATCGGTCCTCTTCCTTTGTGTCTCCAGTTAGTTCACTGACTTATTTTATGACCTGGCATGCTAATTATTGTCTATCAAAGTGACTGAAACAACCTGCTTTAACAAAGTGTATGTGTGGTTATTCCGGGTAAGGGGAACGCCAGCTGTCTTTCAGTATGTGCATACATTTAGCATGAAACACACAGGATTTCACAGGCCTTGGTGTTTGAGTCCAAAATGGGTTGCTGAGACTATGGGCACAAGACAGGGAGCGCTGGACAGACATCCTTTTCTGCCAATAGGGTTGTGTTTTGTTTGTCTTTAATTGGTCAGCCAATTGTAAAGCATCCTAAGAATAGGAGCTGCTTAAGCAAGTGTCACTAAGCTGTAACCTTATTTGAAAAAGAAAGCATGTGGGCAGAATTTATTTTCCAGAAGAAGTAGGTATGTGTCTGTTAGTAAACTTAGGTTGTACCCACGGAATGAATGAGGCAGATCTGAAGAATAAAAATAAGTAACCTATTTACTTTATATCCATAAAAGAATAGGTGTGTGTATGTGTGTGTGTGTTTTTCCCCCCCAAGAATAATTAGGATTGGAAGACAGAAAGTAGATAGATGGCCTTTGCTTTGACACTAGTCTTTGTCCCTAAATAGGTCGGCCTTCTGTCCCAGTTTGCTCAGGAATGTCCTGGTTTTAGCAAGCAGCCTAGAATTCCTCAGCCCCGAGCAAACCAGAATGGATGGGCATCCCCTACCCACCTGTTGAATAAATGCAGATATCTTAGCCCCAGAAGGTCTGGGGTAGAGTTTAAGCATCTTCTGTTGTGTCATGTTTCTCGGGTGATGCTGATGCCTACCAAAGGTGGGAAATATAGACTTCAATGTAGAGGACAGAGGTATGCAGAAATCATCCTGGCCAGGCCTGCATTTATTTAAAGGTGGTGTGTGCATGCCAGCTTCTGCCTTGAACTTAATTCCCATCTGCCTGGAGGTGCCAAACCACACCTAAAATAACTATAGCATAAAAGCAAAAACAAAAGCAAGTGCACACGTACAAGAAAAACGCATTAATTTAAAAAATATGGTAGGGGGAAGGGTTGGGGAAGCAGGCCGGCAAGCCAATTGTTTTGGGAGCACAGAAAGGGATCCTGCCAGACTCGGAGCGTTTTTCCTTCAGAAACCTTTGCTGCCCTGGCAGGCTCCTTTATTTGCCACAAGAAGCAGCCACTCCACTCACAGCAGCTTGTGTTTCTCTCAGGCTTGGATCATTTTCCCAGCTCTTTAATAAGACTAAATAAATGGTGTCAACTTCAGAAAGTGTAGCACATTCTGTTTAGAGAAGTGTACATTCCTTCATACTATTAAACTGTGATAACCTCTGGCGAGAAGCGTATATCCCTTTGCTCTCTCTCCTCTGAGAAGAACTTTTCCTTCTGTTCTCACGTGGTCATTAAAGAAACAAAGACTACCATATTTAGTGAAAGACAAAAGGGCATGCTTTTAGGAAAATATTGACTTAGAAAACCTTATCCCTGAGAAAAAGATTGCAGTGGAACGAGCCAATGAAAAATTCCCACTGAGATTTACAAGATTTAGAAACGTACTTTTGTGCTTATGTTCACATGTCACTTTAAATGGACCCAGAGCATTAAATCTATGCTGACTTTAGCTGGTGGCTATGTTTTGGGAAATTATGGTTTAAATCCCACTTTTGTAGTGGGGAAAAAGTAATCCTCTGAAGCTGCCTGGTCAGACGTTGGTAAAAGAACATCCTTTCATGAAAGAAACATTGCAGAGAACAAACAAATAAACTACCACCCAAAGAGGACCGAAGACTCTGAATATTTTACTTAGGACATGTCTTCTTTTCTACTTAAGTTAAATTAAGGAAAAATAAAGAAATAGAAGTCTTATTAATAGCCTACATAACCCAGCATTTCTCCCCTAAAACAATTCCTCTATGAAGAATGCCCTAATGACTATGACTGCACACCATCAGTCCTTTTTTTAATAGTATTTCTCTTTCAGCACTTTCCTTATCCTGCTTTGCCTCATCATCATTTTTACATTTGCCTTATTCCCTAGATTTAAGCTGCTGTGAGGAGAGAGGAGGTGTCTGATTCATTCATTCATTCATTCTTTCAACCAATATATACTGAGTACCTGGCATGTGTCAGGCTTAGTTCTAGGCCTAGGATACAACAATGAATGAAAATCTAGTCACTGGATTATGGTGACAGACTTGGGAAATTAGGATTTTAAAGCAGGCAAGAAATCATGATGCCAACTATAAGGAACAGATAGACTGTGACTCTACAAACCTAATCTTGAATGGGCAAGGCAGAATTCTCGGGGAAAATGACACTCAAGCAGAGTCATTTGTTCTGCAAGGTAGTAATACTTGACTAAGGGGTAGAAAGAGCAGTGCTAGCCCTGGACGGGGCATACGTCAGAACAACAAGGTGACAGACAAGGCACAGGCCGGCCCTGAGCTCACCGTCTGCTGTAAGCACTCAGTTCTGTGCCTTGAATGTGGCACTCACTCAACAATATGAAGTTGGATCAAAGTGCACGTGAATATATGTAAAGTCAAAAATATCCTTCAGATACTTTTCAGGTCTCTAATCACCCTTAATTTTCTTATGCTTTATTTTTCTGGTCCTCCTCACTCAAGAGCTAAAGAAGCCAAATCAGTGAGGACAAAAGCTTACTACATTTTTGCTTGAAGATGAGTTACATTTGTTTAACAACAGAAATCCAAAGGACTTCAGATGTTTCCTCATCTGTGTTCTATACATGCATGAGTTGAAAGTCGGAGTAAACATTTTTTAAGCTCAGCAAATTTTCCACTCTGCATAGGCCAGATGTTCCGGCTAAACACTAAGCTGGTGGTTAGTAATCAGGCCCTTCTTTGATGGTAATCAGTTTTTACTGATCAGGGAAAGAGTGTTTCCAATAATTCTGCCTTCATTTGTGACATGGAGCATACACTTAATTTCATCAGCTATACGTTGAAGCAAGCATTTGCCATTTCCTTGTAAAAATAAAGCCTCAACAGCCATTCCACAAATGAGCAAAATGGGGTTATTTTAGCTACAGTTTCCAACTAATTTTGATTGAAGAAGTTTTCTGACTATTAGGGATTCCAAAAATATTTTTACTTTGAGGCAATACACACTAAGTACAAACTTAAAAAGTGATTCAGAACACTGATAAAATATACCCCCATGTTAATCTCCCCCACCCCTGCTTTTAAGATTCCTTGGTATAGAACTGCAGCTCATTTTGCTTTCCTTCTTTCAACAAAATATGATTTTCTGGTGAAACACTTGTTGCTTTTTCATGGCACATTAAATAGAAAATCTAAGTCCAGAATACAGCTGCTGCTGCTCTGATAAGCAGCCAAAATTATCTCAGAAAGGAGTACCTTCATAATGTCACATCTCTTTCCAGGCAGTAGCTTCCCAGTCGTATAATGCTTAGCATACTGATTATTTTAAAAGTAACAATTATGTCACTGAGAATTAATGTTCAAGAAGTGATAGCAACACTAGTTCCAGGGAGCTTAGCCCAAAGCTGTGCAGAACAGTGCATTCTGGAGCACTGCATTTTGTTTTTGAATCTATCAGGAGTGTCCACTGAGCTAAAATGAGTGACTCCAAAAAAGCTGTTTTGTTTTGTTTTGTTTTGTTTTTTTTTGCCACCAGTAATAATTATATTTACTTGGTCTTAAGCTAAGCTTAAAGAGGTAATTAAATATGTGGGGTTCGTAACTTCATGAGAATGAAGCCAATCACATGAAACACAATTTTATAGGATTGTGTGCATAAAATGTGCAAAATACAGTGTTCCTTTTGTAATAATACCTATGACAAATACCTCAACACTGTTAATCACGGTTTGATAAAGAAAATGCTTCCTCCTTCACCAAACTCAAGTCCGTTTAAAATAATTTTCCTTGGTCATAATGCGATACACTATAAAAATGACCTTTTATTTTGATGAAATTAATTAACTTGACTTTTCAACAAAGGAGAAGTGTCAGACTCCCCAACATATCCAGGCAAAATCCTGTATGGATTGCACTACAACCCAGTCATCTTTCCAATTACTTCACACATCTCTTTCAACTTCTTGATTTCAATGAAGAAAAAAAAAGGGGGGGGGGGCTTGATATTCTTGATCTATTCCTTTGACTAAATGATGGACTGCAAGCAGTTGTTAAAAACCTAAGAGTTGGATAAAAACAGAAATCACTGCACTAAAATGTAAGCACCTTGAAACACAGATTTTTCTCTTCTTGCAATGGACCTCAGGCCCCACCAAAAATGTAGATCACCCACAGCATGACTTGAGTGAGCTATTAAAGGGCCAGGGCAGGTGTCTGTGTTGCAGTCACTTCGGGCTCATTTGTCATTAAGCTGATATCGCACGCATGTAGGAGACAGGGTTGCATTTGGGCTAAGAGGGTGAGTGTACTTTTTTCATCAAATCAAAAATTTAACTTTCAGGAAAAGCAATACAACTTGAGAACAGCACAGTGTTGTTCTTGGAGGCACAGACTCATTCCACAAACGGAACATTCTCTCAACAGGGATAACAGCAATAATTCCATATTTAAGAGGTCGGTACTAAAATCAGATAAGACACCTTTGGGATCCATTAATTGTTCTGTTTCTCTGTATCTCTAGGGTACCGTATAATTCACCATTGTGAATTTTTATTAAATGGGACCATAATTACTCCCCAAAGATTAGCCTACACGAAGAGTAATGCATGTAACCTGAGGCATATATTAATTTTGCAGTAAGCTTTGCCTTCTCAACATGATTCTATCTTCTTGAAGATATACGAGTGAAAATGCAAGTTATACTCATTTCACTTTAAAAAAAAAGTTTACATTCCAAATAACATTAATTTAAGGGAATAAAATTTATATCCTTGTACATTCTATTTAAAAACATCTTAAATATATTTTCAACCACTTTTCAATTCTTCTTCATAAAATATGAGAGATGGTGATATTTCTAATACTTAAAACTAAATAAGTTGCCTTTCCAGAGACTATGCAAACATTATAATGAAATGATACTATTACATCTCTTTATTTTTATAGTGTCATAAAAGAGATAATGACCTATAAATATGTATATCTATTCCAACTACACAGAGATAACTAGATAAATTTAAACAGACCCATTAAAACATATACTAATCACTCATTTTTTATTTTCTACTAGCTTTTGTTGAATGATTTAATTCTAGCCTTCCAGGATATTTTCTCTGCCTTCTGCTTTTTTGACTTTGGCCTTGACCATGTACCCCTTATACCACTTACCCTGCATATGGCTGTATTAACATAGACCTGTCATTGTTCTGGTTATAGCTGGCTTCTACCGTCTGTGTATTTCATGTATGAGAGTGTGTGTGTGTTTATTCTCCTCACAAATAACTTTAACATGTAAAAACCAATTCTAAAATAATACTACCATCAATACCTTGGAGAGTATCAAATTTTGTACATTCTTCAGTGGCACTAATTAATGTATCACGAGTAGGTCTGAACCAGACATAGTATACTGTGGTTTAAAAAAGTGTTTAGGGCTAGCAAGGTCCATCAAAAAACACACACACACAACTTACATAAGAAATTATTTAAAAAGGCACATTAAAAACTTGACACAATCAATATAACAAAATAGTATCTATAATAATAAGAGCCTAAGCGACCATCGCAACCCAATGGACAACCAAACAGGGTTGATCAGGCTGGCAGGGGAGTTAGTGAGGGGCAACCAAACGACTGATCAGCAGGCTGCATGGGGTGACCAGGTCCACGGGGGCGGGCATTTGGGGGGGGACCAGGCCGGCGGGGGGGGGGGCAGTGAGGGGAAAGCAGGTCGGCAGAGGGGGGCAGTTAGGGGTGACCAGGCTGGCAGGTGGCCAGTTGGGGGCGACTAGGCCAGCAGGGGGGGCAGTTGGGGGTGACCAGGCCAGTGGGGGGGGGGGGCAGTTAGAGGCAATCAGGCAGGCAGGCAGGTGAGCAGTTAGGAGCCAGTGGTCCCGGATTGTGAGAGGGATGTTTGACTGCCGGTTTAGGCCTGATCCTAGATCGGGCCTAAACCGGCAGTCGGACATCCCTTGAGGGGTCCTGGATTGGAGAGGGTGCAGGCTGGGCTGAGGGGACTCCCTCCTCCCCCGTGCACAATTTTGTACACCAGGCCTCTAGTAAACATATAACATTTTAAAACTGCAGTTTCCTTTTCCACATAACTAAGGTAGTAGCATTTTGTAAAAATTGAAGGGTTCTGATGTACTGAGAAGAAGGAAAATATTTGTGGCTAGGGTTTGGGAGATATGAGTTAGAAAACCAAATGAGAACTGGTGTGTTTGAAAATACAAAAGAGGCACACTGGGCTTTAGGTGATTAGGTAATTGGTCAGGGAGGAACCTATTGAGAGAATTCAAAATTTTCAGTAGATACCTAACCTATGATGCAAGTGCAAACCATGAAAGAACAACAACAACAAAAACCACATTAACACAATAGTATGGATAGTACTTTCTGCCATTCTCTCATTCTGTGGGAGGAAATTACATAGAATATATGTGATAGATGTTCATAGAGTGAGATCCAGGAGAGATCACTTGCATCAAACAGAACACTCGGTTCACTGATAACAATTTGGGGGCTATCCGGTTGTAATGGGAAATCTCTATATCAGATATCAGGATTAACACTGGGGGCCACTGAGGGTCCTGCCACATGGGAGGATAGGGGCCTAGAATCATTTCTGGACCTCATTCTGAGAACTCTATCTATTAAAAAAAATGTCTCTAAATACCGCCCAGCTATATTTAGGCTGAGTGATGTGATATATGATTGATAGAACTATGTTACCTTTTGCCCGGCACAGCATGGAGAATCAAGAGTTCAACTGATTATGACAACAAAAACTTTGTGCTTACTGCTAAGTGAAGTGGCATCACTAAGAAGCAACCTATTTCAAAGCATCTGGATCACATTGGCATTATGCTCAGTGGTGAATTGCAGAAGTAATCAATATCATAGTAAACTGTCTAGTCCTAGTATATCAGAGCGACTCTAAATGAACAGTTGCTCTTTATTGATTATCCTATCACGGAAATGGAGAATTTGGGAAATAACTGACTTGCCTTAGTTGCAGTCAAGTTATTGAGAAATGAAAAGTATAAAGCACTCCAGCTAACTGGGCCTCCAATATAAATCTTTCCCAAGGTGCAGTCTATTACTCACAGCTTGTCAGTCTTACCTCAGCTGAAGGATTTATGCCATGTCTGCTTGGCACAGGGGCAATCTACCATAATTACCTACGCTCAGAATTGCTCTCAAATAGCACAAATGGTGGGTGGCAGTTATGAATCACAATTAGCACGGTGACCAATCATGCAACGAGTAAATTTTATCTGTGTGCCACCACATCAGGACCTGAGTGAGAACAATAATATGAATTTACCCATAAATGCCAGTTAGGTCGCTTTAACATTTGCATAATATTTTTGTAAAAAGCTCGTGATCTTTCCTTAAAGGTGACAGCTAAGTCAAGTATAACCTTTATTTTAAAATCCCTTACTAGTCCATGAACCCCACTCGTCTCTTGGTAGCTTACTGCTCCTTTACCTCCCCATTCTTCCAGGGCCTTTGCATCCATGTTTACACCGCCATTGTGGGCAGATGCCTGGGTCCCTAGAGACTTGCTGTTACACTGACCAAAGGTCAAGCAGCATTTATGAACTCACACCATCAGTCGTAATTTTGACCAAAGGATTCCTGAGAGAATGGCTGTTATGCTTCCAAAAGCAGACACCAGGAAACAGACGATCAACAAAATAGTCTGTCTTTGGAGGCTCTAGCATTTCAGAACCGCATAAGGCTATTGTTGATTTCCAAAGACAAAGGGAAAGCTATCTCAAATTTGTCATTGTTTGGTCATTATAGAAATAAAGGTCTGTCTTTAATCTGCATGGAAGGGGAAAGGAAGGGGAAAAGAAGACTGAACTGTCTTAAGCTTGACCCAGAGGTGAGGAAATAAGCTTCCTGTAAATTGAAGACGTGCCTCCGCATGCTAGTTGGTAGTCTGTCTACATTAAAGAATTAACTTTCAAACTCTCTGCTCACATACTACATAGCAGAGTTCATGTCCCTTAAAATCAATATTTGCTATATTTTACATGAAAATAAAATTAAACTGTTTTTTTTTAATATCAGAGAGTCTATAAACCAGTGCCTAATATAAAATTACTTTCTGACAATTTTACTATTGCCTGCCTTTGCCACTGCCTCCGAACTGATCATTTTCTTCCAAAATAGAGAAAAATAAAAGAAGGTAGGGGAAAAATCGTTAATGAAATATAAATTCCAAAAGTTTAAAACAACATTTTTTAACTCTGCAGAAATAATAATACTCATATATTGAAGACTGATACCACACTGTAAACATAATCATTGTTGACATGAAGGAAATCATACTTTGTCTTTGAAATGATCATATCCTCTGTGAAGAGGCACTTAAGAACAATAGCAACAATTTACATATTTTAGTGCTTTTCATTTCAATGATTTTTTTTATGGTGCTTTGCAAACTTTAAAGGATGCTGAGCAATTATAACTCAAAGCATATGTAACTAGAGGAACAAAAAAGCAGGTTTTAAATCCAGTGAACAAATGAGCATGCAATCATTGGCAGAAATTTTTAAGTAACTACAGGAGAAAGCATATCAAAGGTTGGTCTATTGATTTACCTCAGCATACAAATACACAGTATTATTTTACTGAGGGGTGAGTCTTTGGAGTGGCAGCCTGGCCATGCTGAGAATAGGACTGGCATGGCCTTCCCCCCCCTAGCTTTATTGAAGTATAATTGCCAAAAATATATAATATATTTAAAGTGTATAACATGATGATTTGATATACATATACATTGTGAAAAGATTCCCACCATTGAGTTTAATCAACACATCTGTCACCTCCCATATTCACCTTTTTTAAAATGTGGCAACACAAGTTCTACCCTCTTAGCAAATTTCAATTGTAATATTCATTATTATCAACAATGGTCACCATATTACACTTTATATGTGAAAGCAAGAAAAAAAAATGGCATGGCCTTTTTTAGGTATTCATGTGCAGGGAAGAAGACTTGGTCTCTCTCTGCCCACAGTCCGCAGTTAGGATCTATGCAGCTCATGCTCAGGGTGACCTTTCTAAGCTCCGGAACTATGAGTTGTCTAAGAAACAACCCGGCTGCCAGAGGGAGCTCACATAAAGCTTCCTTTCTAGTCCATGGGCAAATCAAGTCCTCTCTGACTCAAGCAAGGGGACCTTCCATTGGCCTCCTGTCTCCAGATATACTTAGGGTACAATTAACTCTAAAGCTCCAATTTGCCTATTGGGAATTCTTTAATCCCTAGAGGAAGCGTAACATGGTGGTCAAGAGTGCGGGCTTTGCATTTAGTGACTTGGTCCCAGCTTTGAGCCTGCTGTATCTTAATACCTCGAAGCTTCAGTATTGTCATGAGTCAAATGGCAATGATGCCACCTATTTCTTAGGGCTTTACATGGAGACATGTACAATGGACAGCATTAGCACAAAACAAGGATGTGATCATCTCTCTGGGAGGTTAAGAAAAACATAAAACTTGTCTACCAGAGGAGGTGATGCTTGAGCTAGCTCTTGCAGGTTGGGGGGAGAAGGGGTATGTAAATTCAGGCAGGTGGTTACAGAGAAACAAAAGAGAAAGGAAGTGTGACATGTTTCAAAATGGCTAGAACCTAGAGCTCAGAGATGGAGGGGCAAAGAGGTGGGATAGGGACTGGGATTAGACATAAACACAGGAGTCAGATAATAGAGAGACCTGCATTAAAAATTAAACATACAAACAAGAACACAGGAAACTAGAAAATGATGACACAACTAGGGAATGCCAGGAGGTTAAAAAAAGTGAAGTCAACATTAGCAGGGTAGCAATAGCTGATTCACTGCTAAACGTCTACAGACTTGAAGAGCAAGGGCAGGCATTTAGGGCAACCCTTTTATGCCTACGGGAAAAAGAACAAAGTACAGACCTTGACATTCTTAAATGAAAAGACCTATAAATGTAGATAAATATAAAGAATGACAGGGGCCCCGGCTGGCATGGTTTAGTGGTTGAGCTTTGACCTATGAACCCAGAGGTCACTGTTTGATTACAGTCAGGGCTTATGCCAAGGACACAGGATCAATCCCCAGTAGGGGGTGTGCAGGAGGCAGCCAATCAATGATTTTCTCTCATCATTTATGTTTCCATCTCTCTCTCCCTCTCCCTTCCTCTCTGAAATTAATAAAAATATATTTTAAAAAGAATGACGGGGATTTTTCTACTCACATATAAAAGTTAATATACATATTCATAAATTTTAGTACATATTAATTCTCTGTGTATTATTATCAAAATGCTCAGGATAATATGTATATTTTTAGACATATTAGTATATAGAATACCAATATATATTAATATGTATATAAATAGGATATATGTATAGATACACTTATACAGGGTGTCCCCCAAAAAGTATATATGAGGAGACAGAGAAAGAGAGAAGGAATATGCATTCAAATAAGAAATTAAACTGGGGAAAGAAATAAAACTAGATGCATTGGCCAAGACTTTCTTCTACAATTCCTCAGTCATGACACTTCCTTTCCCGCCCTCCCCTCTCTCTATCAGAATGGCTGCCCCTCAGTTAGCTGTCCTGATGCCTCTCTTTGTTCCTTTTTGAATCTGAAAGTCAATGTCATCTCAGAATTAGCTTATATGAAGTTTTAACCACAGAACCCAAAAATGCAATGTGAGCAGATTAGCAATTTGAGGAACAAATTCAGTTAGTGTGGTTGAACTATTATATTCACAAACCCAGTATTAGGGATCAGGAAATTAATGCCTATAAATAGAAAAAAATGAGAAAATATTCTATGAAACAACTGCTCATAAGACAAGTGACTGGATCTAATTTACACCCACAGGACACTAGTCCTAGAGAGGGCCTTGGCCATTACCCAGCCTAATCCCCTGGGGATAATCATTGAAATAGAAATTTTAATTGTCCATTTCCTTTTCTATATGAAATTGCACACTCTGCCTTTCGAAAGGCAGCTTATCCAGCCCAATGGGAAAGGTTTATAAGCAGCATTTTTTGGAACAATCCCTAGTGCAGGAATTCAGACCAAAAAGAAAGAGTTTCTATAGTAAAGCTTCCTTCAAAATCCCTGCAGTCATTTCTCTTCTGCTGGACACAGAGCAGTCTAGGAGTTGAGGAGTTGGCCTGGAGGGTTCAAGGGATGAGACACAGAAGTACCGTCACCTAGACAGAAATCAAAAAGGGAAGCCAGAGAATTAAGCCCTGAAAGTAGAGAAAAGGGATGGCACGGTCTGGTGTGCGCAGTTGGTTGGGCGGTGTCCCGTGCATGGGAAGGTTGCTGGTTTGATTCCCAGGGCACATGCCTGGGTAATGGGCTCATTCCCAGTGGGGGGCGTGCGGGAGGCAGATGATTGATGTGCTGTCACTTCAATGTTTCTCTTTTTTCCTCTCCCTTCATCTCTCTCTTAAAATCAATAAAAATATTATTTAAAAAAGAGTAGACATATTTGCTGAACTTCAGGCCAGGAGAGGTTATTATGCTCTGAGCTTCAGAAGCTGGACAAGAACAGACTTTTCTGCTGCCTCTCACTCCTTCCATAGACACAGGTAATGTGAAACTCTACGCAACCTGCCACGATGCCTCCCACACCCGAATTCTCTGTAACTGACTCACCACCGTGGGGCTCCAAGCCATAACTTCCTGTGGGTGTCTCTGAGAAACTCAAAAGCCCAGGTGCCCCCTCTACAATCTGCTGTCAGATTTTGTAGGGTCGTTTCTGTGCCCTAGAATCTTCAATCTTTTGTCCCCAGCATGAAGTTGCAGAATCAGTGATCCCAGGGTCTACATGAACCAGGTTTCAAACAGCGGACTTAAGTGGAGAATCAGAAACAATCTATAAACACAGTGCTGACACCCAGGGCTTGGTCCAGAAGGTTTAATTTCCATGTGGGGAATTATTTGGTAGGTTTTACTTGTTTAGCTAATTAGAGGTATCTGCCATAATTATAAACATCTACCTGTAGAACAAGGGAGTCATAAAGGGCTTGAAGTAGAATCTCTGCAATGTAAAAAGTGCCGCAGCGCAATGAGAGTATGTTTTTACAAGCTCTATTAGACGAGTTATGGAATGTAAGCCTTGAAAACCAATTTTACATCCCTCCAGAAGTGCTCTTGTTTATTTGCCGAGGGGACAGCTTTAGTGCACACAGTTTGCAGGACTTAATCTCCCTCTCCCCATTGAGCCGCTAAAACAAAACCATCAGCTTACCAGTGGAAGTTTGAAAGAGCAAGTACAACTGGAAAGATTGGGAAGTTTGAATCAAGAAAAACAAAGCAATCCATTTCTCTCTGTAGTATCTCCCATGCCCTCAACAGTGGGAAAAGACAGTGCTGCACACACATCACTCCAAAGATGAATACCCACTGTGTAAAAGTAAGTGGCATTCCCATCCCACTGCCTCGACATTGGGAAAATCATCATTAAAGAATAAACAAAGACACTCCAGCATCATCTGGCAGATGCATACATTTTGAAACTAAAGATAGTCAATGAATGAAGATCTGGGGCTCTCTGGGCAGGAGTTATCAAGTGGCCAATAGGTGATCATTGTACAAAGTGTTCCAGCTTATGGACAGCCACTTGTCCTGATGCCTCGAAGAACGTTTCTGTCTTGTAGAGAGGCTGCTTGCTACTTTCAAAGAGGAGTGGGACTCTTCTCTGAGCTGTATGGGAATGGGTGGAGGTGGGTTCTGTGTTTGTCATGATGATAACAAGATTCTTCTAGAATTTAGTGACGGGGGCACCAAACATCAAGTGTGCAATTTGGTCCTGACAATAAAGCATTGCCTTGCCCTGGATGCTAAAGGCACCTCCACAGAACACTGTCCTCAGCCAGGGTGGAACCCAGGTGGACTCCTAGTGACATTTTCCAGAAATGCTGCTGCAAAGTCTAACATCCTTAAAACTTACTGGGACTGAAAAACAAACAAACAACAAAAACACACTCATAGATAGAATGTCGGTAACACATACACATCTTCCACTGGAAATGTAAACTATTTTTCTCTACCACAGAGGAAATAATTTCTGAGATAAAGTTATTGGTGGACCAAAAGAAATAAGAGTAGAGCATTATTTCGGCCCATCTTTCTTACACAAAGATGATCTGATGCTATGAGATTCTTCTAGACTTCAAAACAAAACCCTACTCTCCAGAGCGCATGGTTGAATGTTGCATATTGAACGTCCATCACAGACTCTATTTTCACAATCAAATAAATGTTTCTTTGGAAATGCTAAAAGATAATGCTGTTCAATTATAGAAGAGTAGCATGTGAGACCAAAATTCCAAGTAAATGAACTGTCTTCACAGGTTTTAGAGTCTCCTATTCTTTTTCCCCTTGAACAGCAGATATTCAAATGCCCCAAGATTCTAAGCCCACTAGGGACATGAGGAAACAAACTGATACAAATGTGAAGCGCCAGTGTTTCCCAAGGGTATCTGTTTAACAAAGATCAAATGCTCGAGTTAAAGTGAATTTCTGTGAGTGAGAAGGATTTCAAATGACACCAGGGCCTCTCCAGAGCTCTGAGATCCCTGCGATGCAATCCGTATTGACTTCCCCTGCATTCCTACCCGTGTGGAAATAGCTGATCATTTCTTGTAGAGGAAGCAAAATGATGCCTTTCCTGCATCAGACACTATAATGGCCTAAAAGAGGTGCCGGCAAAATGTGTCAACTGGTAGAGGCTGCTGCTTGCAGGGAAAGTTCGTGCTGGGTGTGAGGGTACAATGCACTACCTCCTGGAGGCTGGGCCCAAATCCTACACATCAGGGCGGTTCCCAATCATCTTGTAGATGAGGATTTCTTCAGTGGAAAAAAAAATAGACTCCCCTACGCTGTTCTTTTAGAATCTCTTGATTGAGTCTATGCATATTGACAAAACAAAACAAAAGAAAGCTACCATGAATTGAGGGATAAAATTAAATAATTTTGCACCTTATCCGTCACATCAGCACCTCTTTGCATTTGAACACTAGTTAGTACATATGTGTGCAAAATACTATGTTAATACTATGGAAAATGCTTGGTATGCATATGAATTTTAACCCATTCCTTGCAATCAAGTCTGCCATTCCCGGAGGTCTGTATTATGGGATTGCTAGATACACGTCCACACTTTGTGGTAGCCAAGTGGATCCCAGGTCCTCTTGGGTTGCCTCAAAGGTTGCTAACATCAAATTAATTCAGGAAAGAGAAATTCAAATGAGCATGTAATTAATTTTGGTTTCATTTATAAGAACAATGGTTATTCCAAATATAGTTTTTTAAGAATAAAGAATTAGGTCTACTCTATGCCTTTCTAAACATCCTTCTATTTAGTACTGCCATGCGTTTTGCTCCTACCATTAACTGCTGATATTCTGGTCCTATGTGTAAAGAAAAAGAACATTCTTTAACATTTGGGAAGAAAGGGCACCCTTTGACAGCCCTTTTTCTTAATACCCCCTGCAACTCAGCCATATGTGTCATTTCTCCCAGTGAGACTACGTGATTAATTATTCAACTCCGTTAGCCTGAGAAATTATTTTCATTCTAAAGGCACACAGAGAAAGGGCTACAGGCATCTTGGAAAATATCACAGTCAGTGGGTGTACCAGGATTATACCGGTGAGGAAGGAAAGGGAATCAGAAAACAGCTCATCAGATTGCCAAGATTCTGCATTTGATGGATAACTTCAACATAATTTATGTTCTATGAGTTATTAATATACTCCCTTGACTTTAATATGAATATTTCAGAACATAATGATTGATGTTCTAGCTTAAAAAAACACATTATATTTTCCTCCAAAAAACATCTTCATTGGGGATACTGGAAGATTAGAGGGTATCTCATTAAATGCTTTAATTATTCACAAGAACATGAAAGCTAAAATGCCAGAAGTGTTGTTGTTTTTAATTTCATTGAATTTATTGGGGAGACTCTGATTAATAAGACTATATGTTTCAAGTGTACAATTCTATAATACATCATCTATTTATTGTGTTGTGTGTTCACCACCCAAAATCAAGTCGTCTTCCATCACCATATATTTGCAGAAGTTTTGCATGATGCTTATCAGGGCACTCTAACTTCCAAGGAAGCCCTGAAGCCACCAAGTAGCCAGCCAGCCTGCTTTTCTTCTCCTTCCATCATAAGCTCAGTCTCCTTGATTCTGTCAGGCAAGCGTATTGATTGACACCTGTTCCACTTAGTGTTGTGTTACTGAAGGTAAGCATCACCAGGAAGATATTTGCCTAGGACAACTTCATTTTAATAATAACCCTGCCTGATTGTTTAAAATACATACACACATACAATAAAAAACACACACTAACAATGGAGTTACCATATAAACATCCATTGAGGTGACACGGGTCATATTCTACCAGCACTAAGTAATAAAATATTGTGGATAAGAAGGTAATAGGGTCTCTTGCTATTTGAGTCATGAGAAAACTGAGACAAGAAACATCCCATCATGTTCTGGACAAGCCATCAGCAAAGCCACCTGAGTGGAAACAAGAACTCTTAATGTTCCTGCTTGGACTCTTTATGGGGCTTAAAAATCAGGAAGCAAGGGTTAATTCTTCTCAATTCAGATGCAGAATGAAAGAATAGCTATAAAGGGAAGACTGTCGGACACTCACAGTGGAGCTGACAATTTACAGTTACTGTTGTACAACCTGCTGAATCCACCTGATCATTAGCTCACACACCTCAGCAGTAGATGTGACAGCTACTGTGCCAGAGGCTCTCAGGCCGTAGCACAACCCCAGTAATTGTCTCTTGATAAAAGACATGTAGTCTGGCCCATAAATGTCGCAGCCATCACTGGCATGAGGAGGTCCTGTAGGGCCGGGTCCTGTGGGGATGACAGGAGAGAACACATTTCTGGAGCTCCTCACCCACTCTGACGGGTGCCCTTTTAAGACTGCAACTGGGCAGCCAGGGACTGCTGAGCTCCCCATCAACAGCACAGCAATCAAACCTTCCCCACGGGTGTTGATTAGATTCCAGAGCTCTTCGGCAGCTCAAATTATAGTGTAGCCAGCGGTACATTATAGACAACTAAATATTTGTAAATGGTGTGCTGGGTATTTCTTTCTTTTTTTAAAAAAAAATATATAACACATATAGAAAAGCAACAACTCATCACTTGTGTGAAGAGCACAGCGTTTGCCTGACAGAACATTGGAAACTTCTCAGCCTTGACTTGCATAAAGAGGGCCCTGCTGAGCCCCTGAACAGGACATGTCTAATACACTGTGTGAAGTGCACCGCCCACAAACATTAGCTCTGAAAAAACATCAAACCACAGGGTATCACATGTTGTAAGATGGCTCGTTTACCATGGAAAGAACTAGGCAGGGTCTTCTGACCTCATCTAGACTGGAAAACAAAATCTGTGTGGTACTATACTTATTCAGAACAAACATACCCGAAGGACCCAAATCACAACATCACAATCAGAGCTACAACTAATTCATAATTCTAGACCATTATGCTCAGTATGCTCATCAGAAACAACCTGGCTATTAATATTATATTAGAAATATTGTCAGAGAAAAAAAGAGCCATAGAGAAGTATTAGAGAGCATATCAAAACTACACTGACATACAGATCACACAAACCAGAATGGTGTGACTGGAATTTAAAAGCGAGAGGACAGAATGGAAATGATAGAGAAGGAAGGTGGTAGGAAAAGGAGTGGGGGAAGACAGATTCTCCCACTAAAAGTAGAGTGGACTAAACCCACAGGAACAAAGCAGACATTGTTTATTTCTGAAAAGACCTAGCAAAGGAGCAATTCTGAGACCAATATATAAAATCATTGGAGAGAAACTATAAAACTCAATAATTTTTTTCTCAGACCTCAACATCCAATGACTAACACAGTAAAATATATTACATCATCTATCTACTGTTGGTGGTGAGGCCATATACCCTACCTCCTTCTGATTTAAGATAGAGAATACTGAAAATGAGCTCCAGTCTGCCTCCATTCCCTCCAGCCTTGCTTTCTGTTAATTCTAGACATTTCAGATATATATTTTTGGTAGTACTTGAAAAACTATAACTTGCAAAACACAGCACTCTATTCTTGTAAAGTTGCCAATTCTGTATTCCTAACTCTGAGGGTGAGGATCCAAAGTCTAGAAGTTTAAGAGGTATAAATGAGACAGGCCAGTAAGCCAGGACAAGCAGAATAGGGAAACTGAGTTTGCAGCTTTCTAGAAAATCAAGATGCCAAGCAGTCTGCAGCCATCTAGTAAATCTTATCTTCCCTAAACCAGGGACACTTAAGAGTAAGTGATGTGCACGTCTCCTCCCCAAATAGTTTAAAATCACCCTACACAGGGAAACAGAGAGCAGAAATCTAATTAGTGCCATTTGCCATCCACACCCAAGAACAGATGAAGCGAGGAGGATAAACCTTATTTTGGTACATCAGCATAAATCTGATGAATATTCTGTTGATACCCTCCCCTGAGACCTCCCCTAAGATTCCCCCCAACAAGAGAGAGAAGATGGCAGGGGCACTCTCACCCAGGGGCGCATGCTCATGACATTCCTACCTCCCTCTCCTTCCCCCACAGTCACTTATCTCCTAACCTCTAAGGGACGCCAGGAGACTTGAAGCAGGGAAGCAATAGGCAGTGGCAGCTGGTGCCAGGCTGACCCGGTGAACCTGTCTCCAAGGCCCCCTTTTCTCTGACGTCTCAGTGAGCCAAAGCAGCCCAGTCTAGGCTCTCCTGTTGCTTCTTCTATGGCCTTCCTCGTTTGACTGTCCTAAGTGTGTTTCTGCTGTGGCCAACAAATTCTTGCTTGCTTTGCTACACTTAATCTCTTGATTGAAATAATTTCTTCAAGAAGACAAAGAACTGAGATCCCGCCTGTAACTTAAAGACAGAAATTAAATAGCCTTTCTGTTCCCTTCCTCCCAGCTTTTGCACACTGGCTTTGTCTCCAGAGAAGTGAATGCAGACAGACTCTCATTCCACATACTGCTCCAGACATCTAGAGAAACTACTGTACTACTAGACACCTGGTGCACGAATTCGTGCATGGGTGGGGTCTGGTCGGCCTGCCCCAATCAGGGCCTATTGGGCTGGGCCAGCCTGAGGGAGGGACCACAGGCAGTTGGCGGGCCAGCCCTGCAACCATATTGGGGTGTATGGGGGCGATCTGGGGCAGGACTGGCCTGGGTGAGGGGTCGCAGGTGGTTGGCAGGCCCCATCCCCTGGTCAAACTCCCGGTAGAACTCCTGGTAGAGGGGACAATTTGCATATTAGCCTTTTATTATATAGGAGAGGCTATGAACCACTACCAAGGAACCCAACTTGTGTGGGACGCTCCTTGGGATCACCATGGTGGCAGCTCAGAAACTAGGAAATTAAGTCTTTACTGAGTAGCTACCCTGTGCCTGGCTTGGTGCCCACTCAACCTCCAGTGTCAGGAGCCAAGAGTTGGTCAAAGGATTAACTCTGACCTTACTTCAGTAAGTTACTGAAACAGAAACTCACGGTAACTAGGTCTCAACCAAAGGCCCACTTCCTCTTGCCTGAGGACAAAGCATTCCTTCTGTAGCCGCCCTTCAACCGCCACATACCCTATCTATAGTCACCACCTTTACCTGATATACCTTAGCCAATCACATAAACCCACATAATCCGTCCAGCCCCCACCCCTACTAGGAACCACATATAAGGAACGCTGTAAAAAATAAAATTGGAGGCTTGATCAGAAACCCTTTTGTCTTGCCTCCATTCTTCGCGTCCCTTGTCTGTCTCTCATTCTCTTAGGTGCGCCGCCTCGGTACCCTCGTTAGAAGACCCCGTTGGCCGGGGCACTCCAGTGCCAGGAGTTAAGTGATATGGTGAGCTGAAGGCTTTAAAACTAACCAAGCATGTATCTAGTTCTGATCTTATATCCAGTGACACAAACAAATGTGTAGGATTTTAAACTAATCTGCTGAGAATATGTAGGTTATGCTGGGGTGTGTTTATTTGTTTTTAAATCTAAACTGTGCTATCTTTTGCACTGAATATATCTCTGTCTGCTTCAGGGATAATATATTTTACCACAAATTGGTTTGAAATAGAAAATATCAACCACCATAAAGTCAGTCTTTTTACTTGTACAAGTATAACCCTGACGAAATTATTCTTGGGCTTACATACCTAAACCTAAGGTATATAATGTGATGATTAGAAACATGTGCATAGGGCAAAATGATTGCTACAGTATGTGTATTGGTAACATTTAAGACCTACTCCCTTTAAAACTTTCAGGTATCTAAGCACCCTGGTATTTATCTTTGCCAGTTCCTTCTCCTTGACCTAAAACGGTCCTTTGCTCTCCAGAGTCACTATAGATAAATTTCAACAATTCTTAAAAACATTGCTTCAAATCTATTTATCCTGGGATGCTTTTCCTAACCATTTCACCAGATGAATTTTTCTCTCCCCTCAGTCTCTTCATCATTTATTTTTAGGCTTAAGTATACACGACCTTCTCTACAACTTTGTTTTTTTGGTGTCAAAAATTTGGAAATTTCAGAATACCTCTTAAAAAGAAGAATACCATTACCCAAAGGTGCAGTCCATAAGTTTAGAACTTATTAAACAGTGTTTATAAATTTGTACTTTTTTCACATTCTCTCTCAAATGGAGTGGTTTTAAACCATTGCAATTTGTTAGAAACAGAGCAAAAGTTTGTCCTTTCATTTTGCATTTTTTTCATTACTAGTGAGTTGAATGATTTCAATGTGACTACTGGCCTCTTGATTTTTTTTTTTTTTTTGAGGGGCATAATATCAGTTTATGGGCTTTGTTTTTTCCCCTGGGAATGTCATTTTTTATTATTAATATTTATAGAGCTCTTCATATATTATATAGGTCATCTCTATATTTGACATCCATATTTACTGCAGTTTTTAGGTTTGTCATACTGCTTTACAACTTAAGTATAAAATATTTAATGCAATCTAAAAATAAAATGAGACTCTTAGTATGATGGTGAGTTGTGTTGCAAGAAACCCTTCCTCATAGAAGTACTGACAAAATAGTCTTTAAAAAAGCAGCAAAAGTCAGAGATTAACAAGAAAAGCATGCAAACAAAACCAAATGAAAAAATGCTGTAGCACAAAAAAAGTAGAGGACTGAATTTCATGGAGTAAAATCTAAAATTGATCATCTAAAATCTATAAAATGAAATGATAATAGGTAGCAAAGAGATAAATAATAGGTTGAAAATATGAACTGTAATATATTATTAATAGCAATTTAAGGTAAAATAATTAAAAATACACTTTAAAATTAAGTAAAAAAATTAAATTAAATCATGTAAGAAGTTGAGATATCTAAAAAATGGAGATTGAGACTCAATGGGCAATAATAATAATTTTGAAAGAAAATAGTATGTTGACTAAATATTTCAGAACTGAAATAAACAGGACTAGAAATTGTAGAGGGCCCCCTGGGAAGGCACATGGGCATTCCTTAATTATTGTCAGCTGAACCCAGTGGCATCGGCAAAGCCACGCCCTGGGAACACGCCTTGCCAAAAGGGCAAGGGTATTGTCAGCTTGACCTTCATTTCAGCCCGTGGTGTGGGGAAGTGGTTTTGATATCTAAATCCAGCCTAGCACCAGGAATGCTCAGGGCCTACTCAAGAATGCAAATAATCTCCTTTTGTCTTGACCTTTTGGTGAAACTTCCTGATATTTGGGATATAAAATAAACTCGCTGGATTGGCTCTGGGTCACTGTCCCTGTCTCTCCATCAGAAGAGGATGGTGGTTCCAGCTTTTTCCTTCTATCTCTGTGACTTGTCTCTTTCTTTTATTTCTCAATCCCCAGCCACCCCTACTCGGGAACTGGACTCGCTCTCTAGCCATGCTGGATGCGGAAAGAGAGAAATACCTATAAGAAATATCATTTTTATTCCTATGTAATATATTACAACTAGAAACTAAATCTAACCCACTGTCTCATTTTAAAGAAACAATACAAAGAACAGTATTCTATGTGCTTCTAAAAAGAAAATGTAGATAATCTATTATGGACTATAAATCAGACTTCTTGGTGTTTCTCCATGAAAAAGCAAAAGCATACAAATAATGGAACAACATATATTCAAATCCAGGATATTATTAGTTTTCATTCATGAGTGAAAACAAGACATATTTCTACCCTGAAAGACAGAAAATTCACTAAATAAAGATATTTATTCCAACATCTGATGGATAATCTACACCAAGTATTACACTAATTACTAATTACCAGAGTAAACACTACTAATTAAAGATGTAAGTAAAGAAGAACTCTGCTGATTACTGTTAACAATATTAAGTAATTAAAAGAATTGTTGAATCCAGATAATTATAAATGAAAGCAGATGTAGGATGAGAGTTGCATACAAAGCCAAAAAAAGCAAAATTTCTTGTCATTTATAAAAAAGATAATATACAGAATTAAGAATTGTGTAGACTATTCTGAAATAGGCATTGACAATAAAAAATTAAGTGACAATCATTTAATGGAAGAAGAAAACATGGAAAATCCACACAAAATTTAAAAAATAAGTAAAGAGAAATCCTAAATTATAAAAATATGTACAAATACAAAGCCAATAAGCAGAAGCAAATAGAAAAATAGACATTTTAAAGTGTGAAACTGTCTCCCTCAACTAATTTAAAAGAGATTTTCATACTGCATTAAAAAAGTAAACAATTGGGTGCTTATAAAGTAATATGTTAATAAAAGGCTAAAAATAAGATATTCAATAAAATATGTCAATCACATCTGAACAAAAGAATCATATGATTGGTATTACTAATCAAAGTAGAATTTAAGTCAATAAGCACATTAGATTACAAAGGGGATAAATGGTGATGGACAAAAATAATAAATAAATAAATATATATTAAATTTAAAAATAAGATTATTATATCATTATAGAATGTAATCATTCATAAGGAAATCATAATATTTCCACTAAATATCATACTTTAACAAATTTTTATTTGATACTAGAGGCCTGGTGCATGAAATTTGTGCAAGGGAGGTGGGGAAGTCCCTCTGCCTGGCCTGTACCCTCTCCAATCCGGGACCCTTCAGGGAATGTCCGACTTCCTCTCGCAATCTGGGACCACTGGTTCCTAACTCTCTGCCTGCCTGATTGCCCCTAACCCCTCTGCTTGCTTGCCTCATCCCCCTAACCACCTCTGCCGGCCTGATGGCCCCTAACCACCTCAGCCTGCCTGCCTGATTGCCCCTAACTGCTCCCCTACCAGACTGATCGCCCCTAACTGCTCCCCTGCTGACCTGATTGCCCCTAACCATCGGTAACTCGCCCCACACCCAGGACCCAGGATTCCCTCCTCTAGCCGGTCACAGGCACCCGGAACCTGGGCTTCCCTCCCTCTGCCCGGCAGCAGGCACCCAGGACCTGGGCTGGCTTCTTCCAGGCCAGCCACAGCCTCAGGGGACCATGGGCAGGTGGCTTCACTCAGGCCTCAGGCGCAGGTGCTGGTGCCCGGGACTGCAGGGGGGGCAGCTTGTCCCTCTCCCAGGCCGCAACCTGGCTGGTCCCCATTCCTCTCTTGTGAGCTCATTTGTGCCTGGCTGGACCCCATTCCTCTCTTGAGATCTCATTTGTGCCTGGCTGATCCCCATTTCTCTCTCCCCAGTGTTGAGTGTCTGAGCCATTACTGAGTGATGGTGTGATGACCATTTGCATATTAGCTCTTTATTATATAGGATTATCAAGTAATACTATAAGCCAGGCACTATAGTAAGTACTGTGAGTACATTTCCTCCTCTAAATATCTCAGTGTAGAAAAGAAGAAAGGCATTTAACTAGATAACTGAAGTAACATTTGGTAAATGCAAAAATAGAAACATTCAGAGTATATACAAAAAAATGACCTAACATAGAGAAGTCAGTGATTTGAATGGTGAGTTAGAGAGGAGGAATATTAGAGAATATCATAGATGAGGATGTTTGGAGAATAATCTAGAGAATAAAAAATCTCTCTAGTTCAAGTAGAAGGCCAGAGGGGGAGATATTCCAGGTAGAGGAAAGAAATGGCACATAAGCAGAGGGCATGGAAGAGTAGCTTGGGAGAACAGCTCAAGGATTCCTGATTCTGGAATATACAGAGCAAGAATAATGGAAGGCAAAAGAGGCAAATTACGAATAGATATATTAGGGAAGCAATGCTAAACAGTCTGAGTGCTATTCTGTGGAGAATTAGGGGGATAACATTGGTTTTGCCTTCAAAATAATGAGTTGAATTTGCATGTAGATGGTGAGTCCTCCTATCAATGTTGGGACTGTATTGACCTTAAGCTGAGATTAGAGGTAGCAACATTATGCAAATGAACTAGCTTCCCACTGACTAGGGTGGAGAGAATGATTTGAGAGTTACACTGATGTTACTAATCCTATATAATAAAAGACTAATATGCTAAGTGTCTAGTCATCCAGTTGGCCATTCAACCAATCAAAGTGTAATATGCTAATGGTATGCTAAGGCCGCTCAACTGTTTGCTATCACATTCACTGACCACCAGGCGGCAGCTGCTCCAACCGGTAGGTTAGCTTGATGCTGAGGTCCGGCTGATTGGGACTGAGTGAGACAGGCTAGACACACCCTGGAGTCCTCCCACGGTCCCTCCCTGGTTGGCCAACCTCCACTGTCCTTCCCCGGCCCTGGTCATGCACTGGTGGGGTCCCTCGGCTTGGCCTGCACCCTTTCACAATCCAGGACCCCTCAGGGGATGTCAGAGAGCCAATTTTGGCCTGATGGCAGAATAACTGGTTGCTATGATGCACACTGACCACCAGGGGGCAGAAGCTCAATGCAGGAGCTTCCCCCTAGTGGTCAGTGCACTCCCACAGGAGGAGCAATGCTCAGCCAGGAGTCAGGCTCACTGCTGGTGAGCGCAGCGGTGGTGGTGGGAGCCTCTCCCTCCTCTGCCGCAGTTGGACATCCTCCAAGGGCTCCTAGACTGCGAGAGGGTGCAGGTCGGGCTGAGGGACACTCCCCAACCCCCAGTGCACAAATTTCGTGCACCAGGCCTCTTGTTTAACAATACTTATGTCTGATGAGGTGACAACACTTTATTTTTCTTGCTTATATACTAGTAAGTGGGGTGTATTGGCCAACAGAAAGAAGAAACTCAGGAGAACAGAATTGGGGAAGGCAATGAGCTTAGTTTGGTACATCCTGAGTTGAAGGCCCTGGTGGGAATATGGGCAGAGCAATCTCCTGGAGAAATAAGAGCAGAGCACTAAAATGCAGTCAGCAGAGGGTCGGGAGTGGGGAAACTCAGGTGAATGGATTACAAAAGACTAGAGATAGTGCACCTGGCTGTAAAGGTTGAGCCAAGGAAAAGAAGACAGAAAGATGCAACAATGTTCAGAGAAGTAAGAGGTCAGAGAAAAGACTGGCCTTCCAAGTCAAGAAGGTGGAGATTTTTAATATGCTTGGTCACCAGTGTTAAACACCACAGGAGGGTTAAAAATCACCACAGATCTAACAACAAACCCATAAGCAAAACCTGAGAGTAATACAGAATGGACAGGAATTAAGCTCCCTCTCAAGTATGGAATAAATCTGTTCCCCAAAATAGTTTTTAAATATTAGCAACTCAATGAAAAGAAAAATCAGAAATTGTATATGTTAATTTCACTAATGTAAAGTCAGTTAAAAAATAATGCCATTACGTATCAGCAAAAAGACCCTTAAAATAATTAAGACTGCTGCCCTCAAATAACATTTTGGTAAGGACAGAAATAAATGTACCTTAGAAGCAATCCTAATTAATTGAAGGACTGACTATTACATGTTGATCAAAGTAGTTCAAAGAGTGCCATCCAGAACTTTAAATGTTTCTATTACTTAAAAACAAAAAGGAGAAAATAAAGAAAAAAGAGAATTAAACATGGATCTTAAAATCTTGGTTATAAAGGAAAATAAAAGGAAGGAAATAATAACGATGAAAGGAGCAATAAATATATTTGAAACCATTAAATATCAGAATAACGTAAACAAAAACTTGGCTCATTCAAGACTAATAAAACAGACAAATTTCAGGCAAATTTAAAAAAAAAATTTAAAGGAACAAAAACCAACAAATAAGGAAAATTGAGAGTGTAAGAACAGAGTGTTAGATCCACAGTAAAAATATTGAAAATTATACAGAACTAGAGGCCCGATGCACGAAATTCGTGAAAGAGTAGGCCTTCCTTCCCCTGGCTGCCACTGGCTTCCCGCTGGCATCCAGGACAAGGGCTTCCCTCGCAGCCCCAGCTTCGTCTGGAAGGACGTCTGGTCTAATTAGCATATTACGCTTTTATTATTATAGATATGTTAGGCTGATGATGAACAATTAAAACTAATAAATTGGAAAGTTCTTATTCAATGAATGATTATAATTTGACTTATCTAGATAAACAGCATTGGCCACATTTTACACTTAAGTAAACCGAGACTCAGGACGATTAAGTTGAAACACTTATTATAAGCATTAATTGTTAGAGACAGCCTTTTGGACATCTTGGATTTGTTGTTTCTTTGAAACCACATAATCAGCCATATTGACATCTGTGGGTTCTACCCTCAGATTTCCATAAACCAAGACCTTAAAGTCCAAAAGTAAGCTCCTATCTGTTCTCACATTTTCTCTTCCACCTGCAGTCTCTATCTCAGGGCAAGGCACAAATCTGAACCCTGTTGCCCAGGCCAGACACTTAGACATTCTTCTATAATCCAAAGTCCATTTCCCTCAACCATTGCTGGAAGCTGGCTACACTTTGTTTCATTTTATGCACCTCCATTCCATTCCTGTAGCCACAGACTCTCCTCATATTCTCTTTGGAATCTGCTTTGTGGCTCAGAAAACTCTCCCCTCTCTTTAGACCTACTCATTCATTTCTCTGCACTGAAATCAGCAGTCTCTCCTGAATGCAAGTGCCTGAGACCCCACTGCTGAACACCAATATTTTATTGATAATATTCTGATCATTTGTTTGCACCCGTATCGGAAGTCTGTTGAAAGCACTTGGATATTGATTCTGTCACCAGTATATTAATTTTCTCCAAACCTGACATCATTAGCAAATTCGATGAGCACATTTCCTATCATTGTGCAGATCTTTGATAAAACTCATGAACTAGAAAACATGGTGGAGAACAGCTACCAGAGGAATAACATTAGACATCAACCTCTATGTTGATATCAACACATTAATCAACCACCAGCATATGAACGTTCAGTCAGCCACAAATCTACTTGTCTGTCCTGTCATATGTTCCACATTTATCCATCTTCTTCACAAGGTTATAACCTTGTGAAAAATGCTTGCTAAATTCTAATTACACAATGTCTGTAACCTTTCCTTGAAGGACAACACACACTGAGCACAGATTATGAATTAAGAAATCAGTATTTTAGGCCCAACTTTCTACTTGACAAGGAACTATCTCAGCGTATAAGAGGTTTCTGCTCAACCACTAAGACCATCAAGATGGAAGCAAGGCCAGCTTGGATGAGTTAACCTCAATCATCTTAATATTTCACTTGAGCTCATTTGGCACACTTAGGTAGAATCCTATTATCTCCATAATTTTCCTACTTTGAGATGTTCATTCTAAATTTTCAGTTTGAAGACAAATCTTCACAAACAGAAGCATAGGCACCCCGATTTATAGCAACTGTTAAACTTAGCACATGTTCTTTCTTATAAAACTATCAGTCCATGGGTTCCAACCTGGGATCTAGGGAGGGTCAATGAATCCTTTCATAGGATATAGCTAATCAAGAGCTCTCAAGGCAACTTGATATTTGTTATATTTTTTCTTCTGAAATTGCACTATATAGATTTTTGTTCTGTTTCATTTTCTGATTATGTTCCTGTTGGCATTAGAATATTATCTCAGGAAATATTATTTTTATGTAGTGGAAACTATAGGATTGGGAGGAATCATAACACATAAAACAATATAAGATGAGATAGAATCAGTTAGATAATTTGGAGGACTAGGGATGTGTATACTAGAAAACCAACAAAAGTTAAACAAGTGAATTATACTAACACTACAAGTAGGTCAAGTAGAGTAATAGAGTGAGGAACACTGATTAGCTTATGAAGAATATTGAAACTAATAGTAAAAAGACACAATCAATCCTGTGTTTTATTTCCTTTCTTTATCCACCAATAAAATTATTTCTTCAAGAGACAATGGACATAGAGAAATTGTAGACACCAAACACAGGCATAAGGAGATTAATACAATAAAAATGAAACTCTGTGGGTCTATATTGTCTATACTGTAAGGAAGTTCATTGAATCCCAGAGTTTGCAAGAGAAGTCAAGACAAAGAAAATATGTAGGGCTAGGGCCTAAGGAAGGGGAGGCAGCATTCTAACAAGAAAGAAATAGCGTTGCTCTCCTCTCCATGTATCATGGGGTAGATTACCAAAATTCCAGATGCATATCTATAACCTACACCAGTTCACACAAAACACAACACTAATGTTATAGGTTTGGCTTTCTAAATAATTATAAAATTGGTAACTTCATATTCTAATTCTAAACTTAAAGTGATATTGAAACATGTTGCTTATTGCTTTCATGTTAACAGCATGATTTTTGTTCTTTTAACAGAGATAGTTTTCCCACATAAAATAAATGACCTTTTGAAGCTTTGCCTCCAAATTTACTACAATGTCCCAGATTGTAATTGGGATTGCAAAGTGTTGAGTTCTGCATTAACTCTTTTTGGAGCTGAAGTTATTTTTCATATACTTTAAATCTTTGTTCTTTGGAATTAGTACTACATTCATCTAATCTATCTTGCAACCTGAACTGTCACTTGCTTTCTACTAAAAGCTTTGAAATATGATCAGGAGATTTTATCTCATAACGGATTTGCATTGTTTAGCAAATGTGATACTGTCAGAGTACAACAAAGCAATTGTAATATTACACTGTTTATCAATTTCTGCCCCACTTATCATTCTCGTCATGTTATGAATTCCTCCTAGCAAAAAGCTGCCTGAACTTTGTTCTAATTACAGAATGCTGCTTCTTGACCTTGACTTTTTTCACTCTTTATCCTTAATTGCCACACATGCTTTAAGAAAACACTTGTCCACTGAATTAGACTCTGACGTTGGAAATGTTTATAAAGTAAATAACTTAATTTCAGCTGCATGCTTAGTTTAGGTGGTGACTTTTATGTACGCTAATCTGGCATCATTTTTTCAGCACAATGCTTGCTTAGCACATTTTATTTAAAATATACATCAACAATGTATGATAAATGTAATTAAAACTGACCATGAAACGTATAAGATGTCCCATTGCTGTCTGTAGCTTTTGCTAAAAAGCTTATAATTTTTAAAATGCTTTCCAACTGTCTTATTGGTTATGGAACACAATTATTTAATAATTTAGGTCACTTGTAAAATGAAAGGGATAATAAAAGTTCCAAGTAGAGGGAAATATAATTCATCTCCTCTCCATTAGGTCTTTAATTCAAATTCAGCCCCCTATAAGACAAGTCTCTTCTCCCAACATTCTCTGTCACCCTCCTCATTTTATTTTTCTTCATAGTATTTCTTACCATCTACCAAACTGCTTATTTATTTTGTTAAATGTTTGAATTCCCTCCCACACCCACATCTATATATATAAAAGCCCAGTGACCGGAACGGCCAGAACGACCAGAATGACCAGAAAGACTGGTGGCTATGACATGCACTGCGGCAGCCAGCCAACCTGATTCCAGCCCCCAATCAGCTCCCCGCCAGCTGTCCCGGCCCCCAATCGCCCCCAACCCTTATCAGGGGTGGGGCTGGCTGGCCAACTGCCTGCGGCCCCTCCCCAAGGCCAGCCCTGCCCATGGGCCCCAATTGGGTGGGCCAGCTGGACCCAACTTGTGCACAATTTCGTGCACCGGGCCTCTAGTTGGATTATATACTCCATGCAGTCGGAGTTTCCCCAGTGCTTCAATGTGCAGTGCCTGCCACATAGCAGATACTTGGTATACATCTGAAGAATCAATCAATAAAAAAGTACTATGATAATTTCTTATGAACTTTAATAGACACAAAAACACCACCTTTTCCCTTTTATATATTGCAAGTATAATTCTCGAGGGCCACATTTGTTATGCTTATAGGGAGAGAAAACTCATACCCTACTTAGTTTGCTTCTCTTATCTGTTGTCCAGGTGGAAAGAAAAATTGTCCATTGTTAGATCTCTAACAATTTCCCCCATGCAGTTATGTACAATTCAACTAATAGGAAAGGCAAGGTGGACCATATCTTTCCCACTCCTCGTTACCTAAAGGAAATTTCCAAGAGCAGTTTCCTTTTGTGTCATCTTATCTCTGACCTGCAGATTGGGCAACCAAACAGAATATCATTGTCACTGTATCTCAATTGAAAAAAAATATATATATATATGACCATTTGCATTATATATATAGTTATATGTATACACACCACAATTGTGGAACCTAAAATCATTGTGAGTTCTTTTAGAGGAGACACTAGATACAAAAGCATATTTTACATGAACTAGAAAATTGGTAAAGCAGTGACTTTCAAGGGGGAGGATGGGGAGGGAAGAAGCATAGGCCTTTTATAAGCAAAATCAGAATCATTAGAGTCCAAATTTGCTCTTCTTTCTTTCAAAGTACCCAGTTCATAACCTGAGATTTTGATAAAAACCCTCACGAGGGATGCTTTATATTCCCTTTTCTCTATTCTACTCCCCCTCCCCCCACCCCCACTCCTTTATCTTTGAGAACCACTGTTGTATGAGAAGGGTTGATGATCACAATTTTAACCATGACAATTGCCTGCAGAATGAAAAAATGCTGACAACTTCTCTGGCTCTATTTTAAAGTTATTTCTAAGTGAATATATGGGATGATTGGTATATGGATGTTAATTTGTTTTAAAAGTAATTTGAGAAGTTATTGTCTCAGAAGACTTAGAAGTTATAGGAAACCAATATATGAAAAAACAAATTCTGTCAGACAATGACCCAAATCACTCTTTTATGGTCACTGTGCTTACAGAAAACTTGGATGATCCGTCTGCAAAGCCGGAACAGATGTCCCTATTCTGAAAATAACTTCTGTCTACTGTGAACCAAGGATATCCCTTCAGACATTCCATCAGTCATGACTATGTATTGAAATACCAGTATTTGGCAGGCTTTGAGCCATACTACATGAATCACTGGTATGTTCCTTAATTTAGATGGCATCATGTTGATATTTGCAAAAGATAAAAACAGGAAGTACACTGATATCACAGGATGTAGCAAGTCCTTGTCAGAGAAGTAAAGAAGACAATAGTTTGCCATATGTTGTAGACATCTTTCTTCTGAAGATATGGATGACTTCAGTGTTCCGGGCATGAGTTTTAGGTTGCTTCAAGTTCTAAGGTCGTATTATTCTAAGTATATTTTTAATGCATTTCTGTTTGAGGATGAAGGAAAATCTTATCTTGGAAAAAGCTTCAGGACTATTAGCATCCTCAAATACCCTGGGTAGATGTCTAAAACTTAGTATAATGCTTTGTCCAAGCTGTCTTCTAGAGAGTATATAGTCCTACAAATCAACATTTTCACAAAATAGAAAAATTTTAAAGTAATATACTCATCCATTTAACTTGTCCAGTATTAATGCCTTCACTGTGTGTTTTTTTTTCACTAATTAAAAATATTTATTCACTCTTGCCTTCTTTTATTAAAATCCAATGTTCTTCCAGATTGAAAGAAATCCATCTTGACTGGGATCCTAGTACCTACAAATAATGGTTTGTTCAACTCCTGTGAGCCAATCCTAGCAACATATGCAGGAAACTGAAGCACACGTCCACGGTGAACAGCAGAAAGAAAGAAACAACTGTAGTTTCAGGGAAGAGTAAAAGTCAGGTTTATAAAGAATGACTATCGTGGCATCTTAGAAATTGTAGAAGGGTACATCCACCTCATTTCCTAGTTCCTTTCATGTCTGCTTTCTCAGAAAGCCATTCAAACTTCAATGGTATACGTGCCTTTCTTGGTTTTGCTAACAGAAGTGGGCATTTCCATACTAAGAAGTCACTTCAACATATATCAGACTAAACAAGAATCTTAAGGGTGCATTTCTGTGACCATCACGATTTCACAAATGCATGTACACGCCATCCAAGAAATGAATTTAAAGATACATTTAAACTGCTAAATGCATCAAATTCATTTGTAGTGGCAAATAATAGCATATGAATATGTTAACTTTAGGAATCACACATTTTAGTTCTATAAATTAATTCACATATTATATTCTCTTGATTGTGCCTGGTATATATTATTGCAGCTGAGAAATATGTAATTATTATGCAAAAATGAAGATGAAACATGCCACATCTCCCTCACCCCTATCAATTACCAGTTATTTAGACTGTTTTCTAATCAATACTATATTCATCACTATCATTAAAGAACAGTGGCGTGCATTATCTTCAACTGAAAATTATATTGTAGTGTATTAAAAATAGATGTCTGTATATGGCAAGGAGACACATGAGCAATCCCATTACTCACAGTTCAAAGATGTCAGGGTTGCTGTTGCACATATTTAGGAGATTACAAATTGTTGCAAAAGTTTCCCACAGATTTAAAGTTTTGATATATAGCTATTTTGAAATTCCTCACATTTATCTCTAGTTTCAAGGGAGCTATTAGCTTCCTAAGGGTCTGGTTATATTAATCTACATGTGACTGTCTGGGTCCCTGAGAGCCCTCGAGGATATGGTATGTGTCTTCTTTGGCTTGCAGAGATGATAAACTCTTCTGAATCCAAATGCGGTCTCGGAGCTGAGAATGCCGAGAGTGTGACACCCTCCTTACATTTCATTCCATTTAAGGATGCAGCAATACCCATTTTAAGGTGTCATAGCAGTTCACAAAAGGGACAGTCTGAGCAAATAAACAAGACCCTGCAACAAGCCATTTAACTTCTGGTAAAAGATTACCTATATTTTTCCTAAGTAATTAGCTAATGAGTAGATGTAGATACCTAGTAGATGCAGAAATGGATCAGGCCCACCGGCGAGCAGTCGGGAATTGCATGGCACAACCCAGCCATTCATATAGGCTGTCATACAGGAGTATACCCTGGAGTGTGCCAAGGAAGCACTAGTAATATTAATAATGATTATTATTTCATTTTCAAAAACTGACCAAACATTAAACTTGGAACCAGAAGAGTGAAGTGGAAACACATTTAGCTTTTCAGGTGAATCAATTTCATGACAGACCTGGTAAAAGTTGACCAGAGTCTGTCATCCATCCCACATCATTTTCTATGCAACCTGGTCCCTGCATAACAACTCTTTGCAGTCCTGAGTGTCGAACGCAAGCATGCATAAAATAATCAGTATTTTTCTTTGAATTATAACCAGCCCTATACTTTTTACGTTACAGTAGAAAATATGCAGCAGTAAATAGTTTAATTAAAATATAAATCAGCATTGCTCAGTGGTTGAGCATGTTCCCATGAACCAGGAGCTCATGTCTCTGTTCCTGCTCAGGGCATATGCCAGGGTTGCAGGCTCGATGGCCAGTAAAGGGCATGCAGGAGGCAGCCAATTGATGTTTCTCTTTCATTGATGTTTCTGACTCTCTTTCCCTATTCTTTCCTCTCTCTTAAATCAATAAAAGTTTTAAATTGAAAAATATATAAATGATTATCACCCATGGATATTTGCTGGTAATAAAAAATATACATATGCATATGGGCAAAATATATTATGTCAACAGAAACAGACTATGTGTTAATCTTAAGTTTGAGGATAAAATTTAAGGTCTACTCAATAAATATATTAGGGAAAATATAAAGTTTGGGCTAATGTAATTTAATGTGTTATTTATTTATTATCCGTTGTAATCTCTAAAAGATTTCAAATTGCTTGTAACACATTATCAAAAATTACTAATATTTTCATGGTTTCTCTTTACAAGTTTTGTTGTTTTTTGTTTCTTATAGGGAAAGAATAAAGAAAACATGTTATTTCAATAATCAAGCAATTGGTTATTTTGTAAAATGTTAATTATACTAGAACTCATTTTCACGTGCCTATTTTGGGGTCTATTAATTGGCTCATTATTTTTAGCTTTACCATATCACCATGCACAATTTGTTGATTTTAAATAGAGTCTATCTTTGAAATTATTCAAATGAATTATTAACACCATATAAGCCTAAATTTTGCCTTAGTAAAAAAGCAGTGAAAAACCTTACCCCAAAAGGAAATGATTTTGAATACTAAGTTCCCAATAATAGAGCAGGGAGTGGAATTTCAATCCATCAAAAGTAGAGATGCCTATAAATGCTATTCACTCCTATAAATGGAAGAACAAATCAATTCACTACCCACAGTGCTCAGGTTCTACCCAGTCTAGTGCTGTTAGCATTTTTGTTTAAATGATTTGCTAACATCACTGGGAAACAATAACTCTGTAATTGTTCCCACTTGTGAGATCCTGTGAACATGTTTTAATTATCAACAAAAGTAGTGCAAATTCAAAGTGATTTTAATTATTCCTAATTTGAGTTTTGAAGAGCTCTTTATGGTTCATTCATGTTTAATATAGTTTGTGGCTTTTTTGTGAGATTCTGAGTGTTTAGGAGACTTTCTGTTTTCCACTAAAACAACAACATTTTCTCATTTGCGACAACGTGGATGGATCTTGAGAATATCATGCTATGCGAAAAAAAGTCAGACAGAAAAAGTCAAAAACCATCTGATGTTACTTATATGGGGGATATAAAACCAAAAGTAAAAAATGAACCAACAAGACAAGCAAATAAACGAAAACTCATAGACACAAGGCAACAGTATGGTGGTTACCAGAGGGAAGGATGAAGAAAGAAGATTTTACTTTGGGTGGTGGGCACACAATGCCATATACAGATGATGTATTGTAGAATTGTACACTTGAAACCTACATAATTTTATTAATCAATTTCACCCAAATAAACTTAATGTTAAAAGGGAAAAAAGAAAATGCAACATTTTCATTTTCCAATTCGTCTTTTCTTGGGGCCTAAAACTGCAGTATTCTGAACCTCTAAAAGCCAAGGCACAACAGTTATGAATTTAACAACAAATACTTAAAACTGGCTAAACTTCAATGTTGACTAGGGGCCAGTAAACTATGGGTGTTGATGTCTTATTATTGCAGACATGAATGATGGTATTTTGATTAAATGTCAAAATCGACTAAGAAGGGGAGCCAAGAATAACGTCTCTCCTCATTTCATCAGTTCCAAGGATAATGGACGTGTCTCTTTATCAACCATTCCCTTCTCTCCATCTCACTGAAAGCAATGCCACGTAACAGATTTTCTACATCAGCCCATAATCAAGGATGTGTTGCTGCTATTATTTCTCTTTTTTACATTGCTTTGCATGTGTTCTCGGCAACAACATTCCTGATTAGCAAAATGTAATGGTACTACAAGTTAGCCCCCAAAGCTTTCCACCTTTTCCAACCAACTCTTCCAAGATAACTAAGCTACTTTCCCTCTCAGAAGTTCTTTCTACATAAATTACATATGTGATTGGGTGACTGATCAAATTTCTTCAATATTTTACCCCCAAACGCATCAAATGGACTACCCATTATTTCACATTTGGCTTCTGCATGTATTGTCCTATAACCCGTTGCTTCATGTCTGTAGGTCTCACTTACAAGTGAAGAGAAGCAGAGGGACAATGGAGAAGGGAGAGTCGGGAAGGAGTGAAGAATTAGGAAACCGGGCTAAGCAAGCCCTTGCCTATTTAGCTGACATATTTGCCAGTCACTATTCTTAAACATACTGGTGGTTCTACATGCTAATGGCAAGTAGAAATGCCCTGACCTTCAGCTCCCCAACATTTCTCCCTGGTCCTCTACCCTAATTTTTTGATTGTTTTAAATCACACCAGGCCTTTCAAATATATAGTGAAAAGAACTATAGTATATAGAAGTTGAAGATAAAAAAATTAAAGTAAAAAGCCTTCTACCCTCAAGTAATTAAGTTGTAGCTCTTACAGGATAATTTGATGATAATTTGATGAAATGATGTGCAGCATACTGATAAATGATACAGAATCTTGTAAGTGGGAAAATTTGAATGTTTTAGTGGACAGAGGTTTCAAATATCCAGGTAAGTCAACACCAAAGAGGCTTTTCTAGTGCACAATAACATTTCTGTCAAGATGATCTTGTGAATAGTAGTTCTGTGTTGTTGTTTTTTAACGGGACTTTGGAGTCTATAACACATTGTACATGCTCCTTATATAAAAACTGTAACTTAGTGTTGAATAATCATTTGGGGTATGCTCAAAATACAATAAAATAAATAGCATTCCTTATTAATGGTTTCCTGGAAAACCATCATGTCTTCTTTTTGATCAGACCATTCTTTGATACATTAGAAAGTCTGCTTCACAGAATGATTAGCTCAGAAAGCAACTTTTCTCCACTAGCACAGATAGGATTAGTAAGAAGGCACAGCCCTGAAATGTTCAAGTGGCATAGCTGAAGGGATGTACCTATTTACCTCTTACAATAGCCACACAGAAGAAAAGCTGTAGTCAGCCCTGTCCAATGTAATAACCTCCAGCCTTTAAGTATAAAGTGACTAGACAAAATTGAGATGTTTCATAAGTATAATCAGACACTGGATTTCAAAAAATTAGTACAGAGAAAATAATTAAAAATATCTCATTAATAATTTTTTATTGAGTACGTGTTTAAAAGATATTATTTTAGATATATTGGCTTAAAGGAAAAATATTAAATGTAATTTTTCCTGTTTCTTTTTACTCTATGAGATGGCTACAAGACAATTTAAAAACTATATACTACGCTGCAGCAGCATGGATGGAACTGGAGAGCATTATGCTAAGTTCATGGTTGGCAAACTGCGGCTCGCAAGCCACATGTGGCTCCATGGCCCCTTGAGTGTGGCTCTTCCACAAAATACCACAACCTGGGTGAGTCTATTTTGAAGAAGTGGTGTTAGAAGAAGTTTAAGTTTAAAAAATTTGGCTCTCAAAAGAAATTTCAATCATTGTACTATTGATATTTGGCTCTGTTGACTAATGAGTTTGCCAGCCACTGTTCTAAGTGAAATAAGCCAGTCAGTGAAAGAAAAATACCACATGATCTCACTCATTTATAAATAATAAAGAACATTATAACCTGATGAACAAAAAGATAGATACAGAAGCAGAGAAGCATCGAACAGACTGTCAAATTACAGTGGAAGGCTGTGGAGGGCAGTAAGAGATCAACCGAAGGACTTGTATGCATGCATATAAGCATAACCAATGGACGCAAGACACTGGGGGGTGAGGGCATGTATGGGAGTGGGGTGGGGGGGCAATGGGGAGATATGGACACATGTAATATCGTAATAAATTTAAAAAATTGAAAAAAAAAACTATACATGTGCCTTGCATCCTATATAATAAAGAGGTAATATGTAAATTGACTGTCACACCCTCACACAAGATGGCTGCCCTCATGTGGTCACAAGATGGCCGGCAGGGGAGGGCAGTTGTGGGCGATCAGGCCAGCAGGGGAGGGCAGTTATGAGCAACCAGGCTGGCAGAGGAGGGCAGTTGTGGGTGATCCTAGGCCAGCAGGGGAGGGCAGTTGGGGGCAATCGGGCCTGCAGGGGAGCAGTTAGGCATCCATCAGGCTGGCAGGGGAGTGGTTACTGGGTGATGAGGCTGGCAGGCAGAAGTGGTTAGGGGCAATCAGGCAGGCAGGTAGGCGAGTGGTTTGTACCAGCTGTCCTGGATTGTGAGAGGGATGTCCAACTGCTAAACTGGCAGTCGGACATCCCCTGAGGGGTCCCAGATTGGAGAGGTTGTAGGCTGGGCTGAGGGATAAATTTCGTGCACCAGGCTTCTAGTTGTATTTATAAAGGACATCCCTGCTATATAAAAAGACAGAATTTAAGTGATATGTCTGTGTCTGTGATAAATAATACCAAAGACAGCAACTTTAAAAAATATATTTATTCAATTTGTTTCAGAAACTGCACTTATACTCTTAATAAGTTACCATGCTACAGAAAATATATACTAAAAGATGCTCTGCAGCTTGCTAAAGCCATAATAACTGGTTTGATTGCTCCAACATTGGGAGCCTAATGACAAAATCCAATGACTGCCGCAACACAGCACAACAATCTTTTTAATCATATTTCAGTTAGCTCTAGAAGATTCTCATTTTAGGGCTCCCAGGGGTCTTATTGCTTGTCTTTTTCACTTGAGATAAACAAAATCCTGGTTCTACATTCATCTTCAGTATGTGTTTGTTGCTGTGGTGGTGGTCTTAAAAGCTGCAGTTGTTGATAGGGTTGTAGGCTGCAGACACACCTGCTGTAAACGTTATCCTACAACAGCACCATGGAAATCATTCCTGTGCTGGGCAAGGGAGCTGGCCTCCCACCTGCCAGAGACCTGCAGGGACACCTAGGCATTACTTAGAGAAAATGTAAGATAAGGGAGATAGAATTTTCAGCTTTTCTCCATCAGAATTAGAAGACAGATATGCAAGATCTGGCTATGGTAAGGAAACATTTGAAGACTGACTTTTTTGGCCTTATTTAGACTGGACAAAATAACTTGTGTATTCTTCGTTTAGTCCTTTGTTCACTTATTTATTCACCAATAATTTTTTAATAATATATTTTATTGATTTTTTACAGAGAGGAAGGGAAAGGGCTAGAGAGTTAGAAACATCAATGAGAGAGAAACATCGATCAGTTGCCTCTGCACACCCCCTACTGGGGATGTACCCACAACCAAGGTACATGTCCTTGACTGGAATCGAACCTGGGACCTATCAGTCTGCAGGCCGACGCTCTATCCACTGAGCCAAACCGGTTAGGGCTATTCACCAATAATTTATCACCTATAATGAGAAAGATGCTAGAGCTACAGAGATGAAAAATACGGTATCTTTGCATTCACACCCCAAGTCACTTTATTTCTTGTAGAGTTCATTTTCTCTCAGATACTTCAATTTTTAGAATTGATTGTTAAGATTGTTAAGAGGCAGACATGTTGATAAACATCAGAATGCCCTAACATGGCTTTCCTCACTTTATGTCTAGGCCTCCTTTATGTGAATATCCTATATTCATATACAGTCCATATACATATCTATAATCCATATTCATACCCATTTATACTATATCTACCATTGGTACCCATGTCTACATCTACAACTATGCCCCATACTTAAAACATACACCATATATTCATGATTGAAAAATGTAATACTCTAGCAACTGTTCTGGTTATAGGCATCAAAGTTGATATAATTAATATTTTTAGAATAGATGCATAGCCTCTACATCATGTAAATAAAAACTAAATGCTATGAATGAGATAGGACCACTGAGTCAATTTCCAGCGGTAAAAGAATGCTCCATGACAGTAGCTGTACTCTACCTAGGACTAAGGACTTAGCAGGCTCTTCCAGAATGCCCCCTATACCCCATGGCTGTGGTTAGCAGGGAGCTGATGATACTGCAAAAACTAAGAGTGTCATGTTGTGGTATGGCCATGACATTTCTTATGGGCATAAAATTTGGATCCAGAAATAGTCATAAAAGCTAACTTGCTCTTTCACTGGCCCTAGTTCTGAAGCTGATTATAGAGAAGATAGCCCCCCTTTTATTCCTCCCCCAGTAAAATGTCACGCAGAGAACAGACATCATAACAATCTTCAGCACACTTTCTACTTCACTGTATCCTGTGCTCCCCCACAACACAGCGCCCTGGGTGCAGAGTAACAGCAGAATCTACACTGGCTCTGCCCCCTCAGCCTTCATTGTGTCCTGACCTTTCAGGAAGGAATGTTGTCAACAGACTGTAATGGCCCTCTCAAGTTTTACCACAAATTACACACTCCAGCGAGGGGTGAGGTCCTGTTTTCTTTCTTGTGCAGGCCACCTGCATCTAGTAAGTCACTCCCAGGTCATCAACTTTTTGCCTAGAGAAAGGTCGCAGTTAGAGGCTTTCAGGTTCCAAAGGTAACATTTTAAGGCTGACAAAATAAGAAACGGCTTCCCTCCCTTCCCAGCATCTCTATGCTTACTCCTCTCTCTCGTTGACTGTTCAACCTGGAAAACGGCTGCACAGTAGAATTAACTCAGTGTGCTCTGAGACTATTGACAGCCTCAGACACACAGGGAGCTTTCCCAAGCACACCAACCAGAGGAGCCATCCAATGTTTTCTTCAATGGGCTCTCAGGCGGGCAATGCCAGTTAGTTACAATACATGGCAACAGAGCAGAGGGAGGCCCTGAGTGCCTGCTACCATCTCTGGCTGGGAAAGCGCAGGGAGTAGCCGGAACCCATTCAGGGTCAAATACGCAACAAGGACATTTGTATAGTTTTGACATGTTATGTTGAAAGAGGTAAAGCAGGTAAGAGTTTGTGTGTGATTTACTGTTAAATGTTTCCATCCAGGTCTGTTTATAAGGAAGCTGAACATTCCTTAATATATCCAACTGTCTTGTTCATCCTAAGAGTGCTGTCCCTTGCACTTAGTGAGTACATGGTATAGGAGTTTGGGGATGAAAACCAAAGATAGCTAGCTCTGTCTTAAAGATGGCAAAGAAAACCATGCACCCAAAAAAATTGTTTAAATATGTTTTAATTGATTTCAGAGAGGAAGGGAGAGGGAGAGACAGATGGAAACATCAATGAAGAGAGAGAATCATTGATCGGCTGCCTCCTGCAAGCCCCCTACTGGGGATCGAGATCTCAACCCAGGAATGTGCCCTTGACCAGAATCGAACCTGGGACTCTTCAGTCTGCAGGCTGACACTCTATCCACTGAGCTAAACCGGCCAGGGCAGTAAGGATGTTATTGATATGTATCTTACATACAGAAGAAATCACATCCGTGTCCAGGTAAGTGAACAGCCTTCAGAGAAAGAGGTAGAACATTACTAGTATCACAAAAGCTTTCCCCCCCCAATCATCAAGCCCCTAATAAGAGATTCCCTTTTCACTTTATATGAATGAACTCATACGGGCTCTTCAGTGTGCTTTCTATGGTCACCATCATGTTATGAGATGCATCAGCTTTCTTGAATGTAGCAATTGTTCAGGCATTCTAATTGGCCATCCTTGAAAAGTTGGGAGGGGGGAGGCCACTGGATGGCTCCCAAGGAACTAAAGCAAGTTCGAGGAGTGGGCGGAGGCGGGAGGGAAAGGAGAGAGGAGGGGATGTTGCTGATTTGCAGATCTCCATGTAAGTGACCTTAGAAAGGCTCAGGAATTTTCTTTGACATACCCTGAGGAAAGGAAAATAGGATTTTAGATTAGATTTTATAAACTTCTACGCTGTAATATGTGGACAAGGTCAACACATTTCAAAATTGTTTGGGTGAACTTTTTCCCATCTGGTTTGGGTTAGGGAGGTTATTGGCCTGGGAGTTTCAAACAAGGTGGAAACTCAAAGCCAATTTTATGGGTGTGAACTGAAACTGACAAAGAGCTATTTCAAACAGTCTGGTAGAAACTGGGGAGTACCTCCTAAAGGTCTGACACGAATGCACAGACATAAATATGTTGCTATACTCCATGCAGGAATCCGAGGGTTCAAACAGAGCCACCAGGAAGAAAAATAAACAGCCCCATAAATGGGCATTGTTTTGTTAGAGAAAAGTTATGCAGATACATATATATGGAAAAGTATATGTAGATAATATATGGAAAAGGTCTTGATTTTGCTTCTGGGTGGATCCATTATCTTTTATGAAGTAAATGGTAGCCTGGGATATCTAAATATAAATAGGGCTAACTTCAGTTAAATATTCAGTGGGACAAAATGAAGAGTTCTAACTAATACAGGTTGAATTTTAAATCTTTTCTATTGGCCCAAAATTTGCTGATTTGCTTGAATATCTAAATAGATGAAATGGAGTGCTGTTTTGTTTTTGGAATCAAGTTATTAAATAGTGCATCCTTGGAAAACACTGATTTTTTTTTATTTTTTGAATTTTATTAATGTCTGATTTAAAAAAAAATAATGATTGTTATAATCATTGGTAATGTGCAAGTATGAGCTTGTGTTAAAATTGCATCCAGGTGAAGTGACCAAATCCTCCCTAAGCATGGAAGCCCTTTAATGAATATTCCCCATGTATTTTCATTTCTCTAGGGTGAAATTTATTCATTCCCTTTCATTTCAATCTCCATAACTAGACATAGCAGGTTGAAAAGAGTAAAATAGCATTCCTGCATTTCTTTAATCTTCCCCCATCCAGTTCTGCTTATTGGAACAACCTGTAAGCCAAAAGGAGTTTCATAATAAGTGGCTGGATTATCACCTTGGTCTTTCAGAAATCTGTTCAATGCCTTACAAAAGTCAACTCAAAATTAACTAAGAGCATCATATCACAGATTACCTATTGTCTTTCTAACACTTAAAAGTCTAAAAAAATAGTCTTTGGCTTCCCATCCAAGAATGTTAGGTGCACTTGACCTCATTGCATATTATTAGACTATTTCTCAAATGTTTATAAAATTTTCAAATTCTAATTCAACTCTCCAGGGTACGTTTATACTTTAGAGACAATTAAAAATGACTAAATTAAGTTTGTTCATGAAAAATCTTACACAACACAGTTTTAAGGCTTAGTATTGAACTCTATGGATTATATCATTACTGAACAAATCTTACCTTTAAGTGAACAAAGGTCATTTTTAGGTTTCATGGACACACAGTCTTATTGTCTATAGAACCTTAAATCTATGAGTGCTATGTGAGCAAACTTTTTTGCAGATGGGGATAAAAACATTTTCATTTATACTAGTACAAATGTGACATCTTCCAGGGATGGATTTTCATCATGCAGCTATGAAATCAAGATGAATTGCACATTGATGAATGATTGAACCTTTAAAGTGATACACCAAGAACACACGATTTTGTGTAAATAAATCCTAGTAAGTGATTCAAAATACAACATAATGTATCAGAGAAAAGAAATATAGCAGATATTAGAAAAAAGATATGTTCAATCTTTATTTCTAAGATTATCTTTAAATCTGGTCATTAATCACTGGAAAACTATACACTAAATTAAAGTCAGCTGATAACAAAAATTGATGTCTTTGAGATCATAGCAGAAATATAATTTCTCTCCTATTGCACTGGGAATTTAATTTAGAAACTCCTCTTGAAAACAAAAGTATAAGATGAAAAATTCATTGTTCTTTTCTTCCTAAGATAGTATATCAAGTTAAATTATAAGATATAAGGACTTAAGAGCTTAGCCACATGATTTGACTACAACCGTTATCCACAGAAATGATCAACAAATAGCTGTTTCCAAGAGTGACAGTAAATTCAGAGGAACAAACTTATATACTTTAGTTTTATTTAAAAGATGAACCAAAAAAGAAAAATACCATCCCCCCAAAGCAATATATCGTTAAACTGAAAGTATATATCTGTCACAAATCAAAAGTCACTATAAGCAACTGCTATTCTAACTTGGACGAATCCAGTTGGGGAACCTGTAGCCTGTAGTCAATATGGCTATTGCCATTGGTAAAAGCTTCTTCAATTACATTATCATTTACTTATAGTGAAAAACATCCACTAAAGAAACTAAGCATATCCATATACCATGAACTATCTTCCTTTAATTATTTATAATGATGGCTCTTGCCCTAAAAATCACAGGGTTTCACCCATAAGATTTAAAAACTAATATAAACCATTCAAACACATCAGCATCTCTCTTTCTCTCTCTCTCTCTCTCTCTCTCTCTCTCTCTCTCTCTCTCTCACACACACACACACACACACACAAACACACACACACATACACACACACACACTTAGGTTAAGCTGAGTTGCCAGGCAAAAGGGAGAGAACTTTTATTATTAGCACACTAGAGGCCCGGTGCACGAAATTCATGCCCAACCTGCACCCTCTCCAATCTGGGACTCCTCTAGGGATGTCCGACTACCTGTTTAGGCCTGATCCAGGACTGCAGGCTCCCAACTGCTCACCTGCCTGCCTTCCTGATTGCCCCTAACTGCTTCTGCCTGCCAGCCTGATCACCCCCTAACCATTCCCCTGCCAGCCTGATTGATGCCTAACTGCTTCCCTGCCAGCCCGATTGCCCCTAACTGCCCTCCCCTGCAGGCCTGGTCATCCCGAACTGCCCTCCCCTGCAGGCCTGGTCACCCCTAACTGCCCTTCCCTGCAGGCCCGGTCGCCCACAACTTCCCTCCTCTGCCGGCCTGGTCACCCCTAACTGCCCTCCTTTCAGGCTTGATCACCCCCAATTGCCCTCCCCTGCAGGCCTGGTCCCTCCCCTGTTGGCCATCTTGTGGTGGCCATCTTGTGTCCACATGGGAGCAGTATCTTTGACCACATAGGGGCAGCCATCTTGTGTGTTGGAGTGATGGTCAATTTACATATTACTCTTTTATTAGATAGGACAGAGGCCTGGTGCATGGGTGGGGGCCGGCTGGTTTTCCCTGAAGGGTGTCCTGGATCAGGGTGGGGGTTCCCTTTGCGGCATGGGGCGGCCTGGGCGAGAGGCTAGTGGTGGTTTGCAGGCCGGCCACGCCCTCTGGTGACCCAAGTGGAGGCCCTAGTATCTGGGATTTATTTATCTTCTATAATTAAAACTTTGTAGCCTTGAGCGGAGGTTAGGGCAGGCCAGGGCGAGCAGAAAGCTTGGCTTCCTCCATTGCTGGGGAAACCCAAGACTCCTGCTCGCTCAGTAGCTGCAGCCATTTTTGTTGGGATTTATTTATCTTGAATAATTGAAACTTTGTAGCCTTGAGTGGAGGCCAGGCAGGCCAGGAAGTTTGGCTTCCTCCATTGCCGGGGAAACCCAAGCCTCCTTGCTCACTCCGTGGCTGCCACCATTTTTGTTGGGATTTATTTATCTTCTATAATTGAAACTTTGTAGCCTTGAGTGGAGTCCACGGCCGGCCAGGGTGTGTGGGAAACTTGGCTTCCTCCATTGCTGGGGAAACCCAAGCCTCCTGCTCACTCTATGTCTGCAGCCATCTTGGTTGGGTTAATTTGCATACTTGCTCCTGATTGGCTGGTGGGCGTGGCTTGTGGATGTAGTGGAGGTATGGTCATTTTCCATATTACTCTTTTATTAGATAGGATAATACTGAATTTCTAGAATTTATAAGATTGCTATTGCTTATATAATTGTTCTTAGTAATTTTGTCATTTTCTTCTCTTGTCCTAGATTCCAGGGATACAACCACTATCCTCTCCATGAATAGTAGAAAAAAGGTGAAGTATGCTTAGAAAAAAGCTGAAAAATAACAACTTATATAAAAATATAAAAAGCCTTTGGTTGACTATAGCAGGTCTTCAAATGACATTATTCCATTTAACTTTATTTTGTTATAATGTTTTTAGATGTCATAGGAACTTACCTGTTTATATCAATTAACCTGCGGTAATTTGGTTTTGATATACATCATTTCACTTAAAGTTGCAGAACCTATCAAGGTTGTTAAATGAGGACTTACTTTATTAGATGTAGATGGTATGTAGAAGTGGATAAGGAAGTGTATTAGTTATCTATTGCTGCATAACAAGTGACACCAAAACATACAGGCTTAGAATAACAACATTTATTATGTAATCTTTTCTGTAGGTTAAAAATCCCAATGTGTGATTAGTTAATACTAAATCTTCTGGTTCTGGATCTCTTAGGCTGCAGTCATCTGAAGGCTAAAGTGGGAACATTCCACTTCCTAGCTCACTCACGTGCAGTCTATTTGACTAATGCTTCTGTTCCTCACAGTATATCAGCTCTACATACACAAAGGATTGGTTAGGCCAAAGATTTAAGTGATTTTAAAATGTAAAGTACCCCTAAATGAAGCATGCAATTCACAAATAATATTGACATTGAACTAAATGTTGTCACATATAAATGTATGTTTTGGGTTGAATTATATGTTTCAAAAAAAATTTGTTGAAGTCCTAATCCCAGTACCTGTGAATGTGACTTTATTTTGGAAATAAGCTCTTTGTAGATGTAATGAAGTTAAGGGGGATGGTTATTATGCCAATATGACTAGTGTCCTCATAAGAAGAGAAAAAGAAAAACATGGTAAAAGGATCGTGTGACTGATACCATTGTAATGAACCCAGTTATTAATAACTGGAAAGGAGCAAAGGGAAGGCCAAATAGTATAGGCATGCCATTTGTGAGGCTTTGCCAGGAAGCTGCAATTTAACTCTCCCCAGGTTACCACCAGCCCATTCACTGCAGATTGATGGGGGAAGGGACTGGATGGGAGAGAACAGACACATGCCTAGTAAAGTCTGGGTGACATAGGGAAGGTACTTGTCTGTCAGTCACACCTGAGAACAGGTCATTGGCTAAAGTAGGCATGGCCAATGCAAGTGTGGGAAGTTAGGAGATAGTTAATCTTCTTAACAAAGGAATTAATTTTCTAGCCTCTGTTGCTTGCTTGTACTTGACTCCTGGCTTTCGGGGCAATCATGCATTTGTCTACATAGCCATGGGACCCCACACATGATGGACTAATGGGCTACAACTAGCCTGATGGTACACCAGACCCAGCTCCACCATAAAACAGAAACTCTGGACATTGACTTTGCTTCTAGCCCCAGTTGCACCTTTTCCAGGACTGAATTAAGGGAAATAGGACTTTTGAAGCCAAGGGATATAATTCCATGCAGATAAAGTTTTTCACCACGTCTAATCCTCCTGTGGAGGCCTCCAGAAATTCTTATACCAGCAATAGCCCAAGAACCCTACTCCCACTAGCAAAGAAGAAAGGCAATCCACACATTTCTCCAATAACATAAAGATGGAGGCAGATTCTCTCGTAGACCCTTCAGAGGGAGCACCATTATGTGATACCTTGATTTCAGACTTCCAACTTCCAGAAATTTGAAAGACTAAATTTCTGTTGTTTTAAGCAGCCTAGTTTGTGGTACTTAGCTGTGCCAGCCCTAGGGAATGAATAGAACGTATATGTCAGAAAGCAAAAGCAATGATTTTCCTTGTCCTTGTTTAATATTTTCAATAAAAATCTTTGTACCAGCTTCATAAGTATTTAATAACAGGTAATGAAATAGATTTATTGATATGAGAAAAAGGATGTGGACACCAATAAGACTTGGACTCAGGCTAAAATGCATCAGTCTTTTCCCTGTAAATAAAAAACAAAATTTAAGTAATGAAATCAAATAAAATATGGAGTTATCTGTCATATTACTCTTGTTTGGGTCTGTGGTTGGTTTTGTTAAAAATGCCTCAATAATTATTTGGTTGCTTAAATAAATACTAGGCAATGGAATATAATATTGTATATAAAGGGTGAATTATAAATATATACAATAGGAAAATGTATAGAAAGACAGATATTCAAAAATAAGTATTGAACTGTTAAAAACAGTTATACTTGAAGGACAGGCCAATAGTAATATTTTCCCCTAATCTTTGAACTTTTGTTTTTGAGTATTTATTTTTATTTTTATTTTTTTGTTTGTCAAAGACCATATTTATTTTATTTGTTTTTGTTTTACAATATAAAACATAAAGCTATTACCACATTATTTTGTTTTTGAGTATTTGTTATTTCTATTAGGAAGCAATAAAATAATTGCTATATGTTAAGTTATTTATCATTTGAATGTAGCTAATTTGGTCATTTTAGTAATCTGCTCTATATGATAAAATTCCAGGACACTGAGTAATGAATAAGACTTAGAGAATAATTTTAAATCTTAAAAATCTTAAAAACTTTATTTAAAATCTATTACATGAATAGATTCACTATTTTACTACTTTTCTTTTTCTCCCTTTCAATGGGTGTTTTTGGCCATGTGGGCAAAAATAATTAAAAATAATAAGTAGCAAATGATCACTTTGCCATTTGAATGCCATGATTAATATTATTGGTCCCCTGGGAACACATACTTACATGTATCCTATTAGGTTACTTAAGGCTGATTATCTCTAGATACAGCCAAAAATGAAAGACTTAGGGATGATTTAAAAACCAAAATAGCAGTAAATAAAAATTGTATTTTGTAACATTTTTGTGCTTAGAAAAGTAAACAGGTGTGTTTTCTTGCAACAGAGCTGCCTTAGTAAACACATGAGCTGAATTTCATTGAAATACTTCCAGCTGTGTTAGGACCATCTGTTCATCCTTTTTAGTTTTAATTAGTGCTAGAGACTTCCTTTATTTCATTAATTCATCTGCAAATTCTTGTTTGCATTTTGCCCTCTTTATGGATAAAGAAGGAGAAGGTCTGAACAAACTAGAAATTCTAAGTCATTCTTTTTCTAGTTTTACTTTAATCAGCTGTCCTAAAAGTAAATGAAATTGCTGCTTTTAATAATAATAGCAATTTTCCATCAACTGCACTAATGCAGCATCATGTCATAAAAGCAATTGCAGACATCATTCAACATATGTTTACCAGATGATGAGATTTTTAACCACAGATATTTGTTCCACAGTGGCTTCCCCTCGTTCTTTTTAAAAACCCAATGGTAAGGGTTGTCCACTATGAAGTCATTTTCTAAATATTATATTTACATCCGAGGGCTTTCAGGCATGTTTTATTTTCACACTTACATAATCAGAAATCAAAATAAAATATTAGGATTTGTTTCAATAAAGCAAGTACATATACTTTCAGTGTGAAGTTAAACTTGACCTTTCACTTCTAGATTAACTATGGTACTCAGGTTCAACTGTCCTCATTTGAAGAGTTGTTTTCCCTGAACTTATGCATTTCCCTTTTACCTAACTTTGTATTTATCTACAACAGTGCTTCTCACTTTAATGTGCTTATGGGTCACCTGGGAATCTTCATGAATGATGGTTCTGAATCTGTAGGACTAAAGGGGCCTTGAGCGTCTGCATTTGTAATGTATCCCAGGTGATGGCAATGCTGTTGGTCTGAGCACCTTGACTAGCAAAGCTGTAGTGTAAGTATTACTGGTAGAATAAAACATAAACACCTGTAACTGCATGAAGTTTGCATTAAGGAGTGTTAAATTAAACAGCTCATTGTATCTAAAAATTGGCACTTTCTGTCGTTAAATATAAAACTGGTAGTTATTCTTAATCAATTCCAGAAGACCTCTCCTTTCCTAGTAATCAGATAAAAATCATAACACATACACTGAATAGAAAAAGTGTAATAAGAATTCTTCATGAAACACATGCAACAAAGTTGTTTTAACTCTCGTGCTAAAATAACAAAGAAAGGAACAAAGGCACATTGATATACTTTCTCTTCCATTTCAGTGTACATGTGCCTGTTAATCTCTCCTTTTTTGTTGCTGAAATTATTATTTATGTTTCCTGTCTTTATTCTTGATTAGTCTTGCCAGTCATTTGTCTATTTTATTGTCATTTTAAAGGAACCAGATCTCGCTTTATTATCAAGTCCACTTTTACTATTTTCTACTCATTAAGTTCTGCTTTTATCTTTACTTCCTTTCTTCCACTTAATATTTATTTTTGTCCTAGTTTCTAGAGTTGACTACTTAGTGTATTTACTTTTAGTCCTTAGTATTTTCTACTAATTGCATGTATTGTGATTTTTAAAATCTTAATTGTGAATTCCATATTTTGGATGAAGTTCTTATATCTCCATTTTATTAAATGTTACAATTTCTGTTTTGAATTGCTCTTTAATAAAACACCCAGATACATGTCTTACAGTATATTACTAAGAGATTTGTTTTTGAGAGATGATAGATAGAAACATACATGCATATATACATACTTATTGGCTAATTTTTTTTAAATGAATACACAGTTTTATTGCACTACTAGAAGCCCAGTGCATGAAATTTGTGCACGGGAGGGGGGGGTGTCCCTCAGCCCAACCTGCACCCTCTCCAATCCGGGAGCCCTCGGAGGATGTCCCACTGCCAGTTTCAGGCCTAAACTGGCAGTTGGACATCCCTCTCATGATCCAGGACCTCTGGCTCCTAACTGCTCACCTGCCTGCCTGCCCAAACCACTCTGCCTGCCTGCCTGATCCCACTAACTGCCCTCCCCTGCAGGCCTGGTAGCCCTATTAAATTTTTTTTTAATCTTATCCCCTTCACACACAATTGTATGTGACTTCCTTATTGGCTTCTCCGTCTCACACAATTTTTCCTTCTCCTTTATGTAATATTTTTTCCTACTGACTCATCATTTATAAACTTTTCTTTCCTCCTTATTTCCTACTTCTGTTCCATCATTCTTCTTCCCATCTTTCTCCTACCCTCCCTCCCTCCCCACATTCCTTCTTTCCTTTATCTTTACCCTTGCCCACCCTCCTCTTTTCCTTCCTTCCCACCTTAATTTTTTTCTTCACTTCCTTCCTCAGACCTGCTTTGCTCCCTCCCCCGTTTCTTCCTTCTTCCCATTCTCCTTTAAGCTCTACTGGCTCCCCTTTAAAACTTTTCTTCCCTGCCTCTTTCTCTCTCATCCTACCTTTTCTTACAATTCTTCTCTACTTACTTCCACTGTTTTAATATCTATCTACCTGCCTAATTATTCACTATCATTTATCTTTTTTCTTTTCTGACTCCTACTTTTAAAATCTGTCCCCAGTACACAACTATACTTGATTTTTATTATAGCTCCTACAGTTCACTTATACATCCTCTTTCCTTCTTTAACTCTGCTCTCTACTGACTCCTTTATAAAGTTCTTCCCTCCTCCCCTCCCTTCTTAAAGCTTCCATTTGGGGGTGGGGGTTGTTAACCCCCAGCTGAGGGCTCAGCCTGGCCAGGTATTCACCACTCCCCCTTCCCCGGCCTCCCCGCTGCCATTCTGCTCCCATTCCCTGCCTGGGACACCCGGCCCAGCGAGGGTGGCCAAGGCCCGCGCCACCTGGGCATTGCTGCTGCAGCCACAAAGCAGGAGCACCTCCGCCCAGAAGGCCTCAGACCGTCCACCACTCCATCCTGGACCTGTGGGCGTCTCCCTGCCAACTGCCCACGCCAGGGGCTCCTGCCCTGCCCCTTGATGGGTGCACCTGCTCCCCTCCCCCGCAGTTACCACCCCCTCCCACATGCAGCCCCGCGTTTCCTCCCTTTTAACATTCTTGTGTCTGTTTCTTGTTCCCTTTCTGTATTTCTGTTTCTCCTCTTGGCCTGTCTGAATGCAGGCCTGCCTTCCTCTCCCTCTCCTTTCTTATCCCCTCCTATCATATCCTATCCTATCCCAGGTCTTGCAGCTGCCTGAGCAGAGGGCAAGAACGCAGCCTGCTGATCCGGTCGTGATGTGACACTGTAACAGATAATTTGCATATTTCTCTATTATTAGTATAGATGGCCAATTAATGCATTGTGTATGTCGATACTTATAAATTTTTTTTTAACAAATTCTTTGTAACTTAGTATACAGCATTTTTTTAAAAAAAGCTTGGATGGAAAGCTTTTTTTTTTTTTTTCTCAGCAAATACAAACTGAGAAGGTATAATTGGAATAGAAAGACAAAGCAGAACAGACTATATTAGAAACACTGGACAAAAACTACCCTAAAGGTAGGATTCCAAATAAATAGTATGCATAGGTGATTTTTTATCAACGTTCAAGGAGCAAATTTTCCCCTTATTCAAGATGTCCACATAAAAAAGGTAGGCAAACATGATAGGAAAAAGCATCATTAGATCAAACTACTATCACTTCATAAACCAGGTACTCACAGCCAAAATAAAATATTGATATGCAAAGTAATATTAAAGAAATGATAGCTATGATCATATAGAGTTATTTCAGGAATACAAATATCATTTAACCTTAATAATTTTATAAGTGAATTTCACATTATAATATTCAAGTAGAAATAACATATAGTTATCTGAATAGACGTGTAAAATAGGTATCTGATAAAATCCAACAACTATTGAGCAAAATGCTTATTAAGGTGGGAATGCCAAGAAATTTATTCAACATGATTAAGAGTAGCTATCAGAACTCAAATATATATATATATATATATATATATATATATATATATATATATAGCAGTGGTTAAAAAGAAAGCATTTCATTAACATCAGAATAATTAAGAGGGACACTGTTACCATTATTATTCAGTATTACTCTAGAGAATTCAGTCAATAAAATTAGGAAGAAATAAGAAATAAAATTCAAATGTTAGAAAGGAAGATTTAATTCATCATTAATTGTAGATAACACAACTGTCTTCCTTGAGTATCCAAAAGAATCAGCTAAAAGATCTTTAGAACTAAAATTCTAAGAAGTAGTTTGGTGTATCATGGAAGTATTTAAAATTAATAGCCTTCTAAATATCAACAATAACCACTTATAAAATGCTATAGTAAAGTATCTCAGAGAAGCACAATAGTGGAAAACACATAAATGAAAATTAGCAACTAGTATGCAATCCATATATGAATAAATTATCCTGAGGTCACAAGTATCAACATGAGAAATCTAAGGTACATGCCATGTTCCTGGTTGAGAAAACACAAAATAATGTGTCATCTTTTTCCTGTGCTCACCTCTCGGGAAAAGCAGCACCTGGAACACAAGCAGGCATGCATGGATTTTACTTGAGAAGTAATACCAGGGAGCCAGAGGGAGGGCGGTAGCATGCATCAGTACACAGGAAACACCAGAATGAGTTGTGTTCTTCAGTCAACACAGTGGGTGGTTCAGATGTGATTTCACCGTGACCCTTTGAGGGACTATGTATAATGTGCTTAAGAATAGTCTGACAGAGCGACACAAAAAGAGAGCATTTTTTTCCCACCAATTCCCCTAATAAGAGTTACCCTTATTAAGCAAAGTTAATTCCTTCAGATTTCCAGGCTATGCATGGATGAGTACAGGGTAGAATCCCTGCTGGTGTCCCATGGTGGTGTCTGAGATGCCTTGGAGCAGAAATTAGAGAGGAAGAAGCATAGCCAAGGGAAGCTGTATCTTAGTCTGCCTTCATCTAGTTGCTGGAATAAAAGTTGGGTTAGGAGGAGATGAGGCAGAGCTTAAAATGACCAACATAGGGTACCTGGAAATTCATGAGTAAAATAAAAATTGGATGGTAGGACACATGCTTGATTTCACTCCTACAACAGTGTCATTCTAGACCTCTGCAAGTACATTTAGGTAAACCAAGGTTTATAATATTCCTGAAAATGTCATATAAGAAGCTCAAGATCAACCATGCTGTACACCTAAAACTAATATAATATTGAATGTCAACTGTAAATGAAATTAAAAATAAATTATAAAAACAACAAGAAGCTCAACAGTCTTTCACAGTATTGACAGCAAAAAGAAAGAAACTCAAGGTCAATTCTGTCTTATACAGGACCTTAAAAACTGTGTCATCTCTCTCCCTGGATGTACCACTTTTTCACCTTTGGTTATAAGACTTTATTCCCTATCTTTAGCTTATTATTTATAACTAGAGGCCTGGTGCACAAAATTTGTGCACGGGGGGGGGGGGTGGTCCTCTCAGCCCAGCCTGCACACTCTCCAATCTGGGACCCAACTGCTACAGGGATCAGGCCTAAACTGGCAGTCGGACATCCCTCTCACAATCTGGGACCACTGGCTCCTAACTGCTCACCTGCCTGCTTGCCTGATTACCCCTAACTGCCCCCCTTGCCCTGGTGGCCTGGTCACCCCAATTGCCCCCCTGCCGGCCTGGTTGCCCCCCAACTACACCCCCCGCTGGCCTGGTCACCCCTAACTACCCCCCCCCCCACTGGCCTGGTCACCCCTCACTGCCCTGCCCTGCCGGCCTGGTCGCCACATGCAGCCTGCTGCTCAGTCGTTTGGTTGTCCCTCACTAACGCCCCTGCCAGCCTGGTCGCCTCACGCAGCCTACTGCTCAGTCATTTGGTCGGCCCTCACTAACCCCCTGCTAGCCTGGTCACCCCTGCAGCCTGTTTGGCCATCCGTTCAGTTGTTTTGGTTGCAATGGTCGCTTGGGCTTTTATATATATAGATTTCCAAGTCACCTTGATGTAGCTGCATTCCATTCATATATAATGGATTCAAGCACATTATTGTTTTCAGGTAATTGCAATAATTTTAAGTAAAGACAGAAAAAAACAAAAAAGGTGAAAAAGTTATAAACAGAAATGTTTGTAGTTTTCTGTATGTAATTTATCTTTAATATTGAAGTATATTATTTTTCTTAAAGTACAATTAATTACAATTTATAGCTTGCTAACATTCAAGAGTACTTAAGTTATTCATACTAAGCATGTTTGCAACATTTTAGGAGGAAAAGTTACTTTAAATTTCAAAGGTAGAGACCATGATTTAATAAAATTTGGCAATTCAAACTCTTTAGAAATTTCTACACAGTAAGAAACTCCTCATGCTAATCCAATATTTTCCTTGGAAACTTTACATATGGAATTAATTTGTACAGGCAAAATATTAAAGAATAATCAATATTTAAGAAAAAACTAATAAAATAATTTAGAATGCAAACTTCTTGGAGCCAATTGACAGGGATTCCTAACTGATAAGGGAGCTCTCTTGTAACAAATACCCATTTGTTTTTCCCTTCTGCACATACCAGTACTGGTTTCTGTAACAAACAGAAAGGCCATATTTTCCTAATTCACTAGAAAAGGTGTGATGTCTTGGAAAGCGTGATTACTTACAGGTTTGGTAAGACAAATTTTCATAAAAGACAGGGACTAAATTTCCCAACTCTGTGTTCTCTATCATGACACTCTTGCATTATATAAAGTTCTCCTGAGATGCTATCATTTAAATAACAAATATATGTTCAATCTTTAATAGTAACCTTCTGTTGCTTTCACTAATATGTTAGGGATGCATTCATTTTTATTCAAGAGCATTAAAACAAATTTTGTCTTTACACAAATCAATTTTAATTATTTCAATTATGTTCATATAATTCAAAATATGAATTCAAGATAAGAAGCCCCTTCACAAAAATAATCCCCCTTTTTTATTTTCCCACAATATTCTGTTATTGTGCATAAGTCTTTCCATTGAAAACATTTATACCCAATGGTAATTTACAAGCAAGGGGAAACAAGCTATGTAAAGTCTGTGTAATTGATAGACTTTATTTATATAGCCTTTCTGAGAATGATTTCAATTACATTTGTTCATAGTCTTGGACTTTTATTTTTAATATCTGCAGCTAATAATTTGAAAAATATGCTAGCACCTTGCAATGGAAATCTGGTTTTTAACCTGCCAAATATAAGTTATTCATATCTTCTCTGCTAAATAGGTAAAATGACTTACATTCAAAGTAGGCCAGACACAGGACAGCACTTCAGTGACACCTTTGACCTTCAACACTTCACGGTCGCCTGAACCCAAAATCACAGTTTGAAAATACACAGTGTATTTGTTCCAATAAGGACAAAACACCTAAGAAACTAAGTTTGTTACTGAATTTCCTGTTTTGGGTTTGGGACAAATTATGCTCAGCTGCACAAACAAAGTAATTGGCAACAGAATTCCAGGAGAAAGAGGAATGTTTCCAGAATTATGAAAACCTCTTGAGAGGGAAATGTCTGAGAGCCACAGAAGAAGTATATATTCAACAGGCATGGAGTTTAAGGAACTTCAATATAAAAATGTCATTTCCTAAGAATAATGGTATCTAATTCTACTTCAAAATCAAGAAAATATGAAAGGTTATTACCAAGAGGGTGTTAACCAGATGTTCTCAATCTCTACATGGAAGGATGTCTGTAAGTTAGATGGAAGGCAGAACAGCCACACACGGAAAGCTATTAAGTCTTAGAAAGGTTAAGAAGTGAGGATGGGAACAGTATTTTAAAGATTAATTAAAACTTCATCTATCCAAGAAACTTTAGGGTGGAGATAAAGTAGATTAAATTGATTATATACTGTATATCTCCCCTTTCTTCCCTTCTTCCTATAGAACGTGCACTTTAGTACTATGTGATAAGCTCGACATAGCAAAGGAAATGATTCTCTAGATTATAAAATAAACTTTCCTACTTAATCTATGTATCTGACTTGAGTCTACCAGGTCAACAAATGGGCATGCTATCCCTCTACACATTGTACATGATGATTTACTTTGGAGTCAGGAAATTGTGAACTCAAACAGGTCTTGTACATTACAACTGTGTGGCTCAGGAATATTACTAAATCCTGAAGTTGTATTCTGCGAGTTAGTAGCACAAATGTCAGTAATGATCCCAGCAAAATGCCTGCAGGGATGAAATCTACCACTGGTTTGCAAGTTGGTTTCCTCCAGTGGGCTGGATGCCATGAGGCAATAGCATCTTTCACTGAAGTGTCAAGCCTAGAGGACTGGCACACATACATACACATTAATCTCATGTGAAATATTTGGCATTGTTATAAAGACATTAGTAAAACTGAATGCCATTGAGTGTCTGCCAAAAATGCTTATGAAAATTAGAATTGGAGGAAAGAAATTCATATGCACACAGCTAATCAGACAGTTATAAAGAGGAATAATTTAATACCACTTAATTACAAAATTTTCAATAAGTGAATATCAGAGGATAACAAAAAAACCAAAATGCCGATGAAATGTCCAGAGATATTGCTGATAGAATTCTCTAAATGGTAATGCCAGAAAATTTAATAAACTGAGCACAATGTCATTTGAGACCTTTGGAGTATTTGCTATCTTTCCTTAGGGGCTGAAGTAAAGCAAATGTGATTGTCATCTAGCAGATAATTGCCAGAGACGGGCTTTAAAATAGGCCAGTTATTTGCCTGTTAAGTGTAAGTCCTGAAACCATAAAAATCCTAGAAGAAAACAGGCAGTAAAACCTCTGACATTTCTCATAGCAATATTTTTTGCTGATTTATCACCTCCAGCAAAGGAACCAAAAGTAAAGAAAAGTAAACAAAATGAAACTGCATCAAACTAAAAAGCTTCTGCACAGCAAAAGAAATCAACAAAATTAAAAGGGAACCCACTGAATGGGAAAACATATTTGCAAATGATACATCTGATAAAGTGTTAATTTCCAAAATTTATAAAGAACTTATACAACTCAAAACCAGGAAGATGTATATGTACATAGATAGATAGATAGATAGATAGATAGATAGATAGATAGATAAAAGCCTAATATGCAAATTGTCCCTGCTGGAGTTCTACTGGGAGACCGATCACTTGCTATGATGTGAGCTGACCACCAGGGGGTGGTGCAGAACAAAGGAAGACCCCAGCCTGCAGCTGGCAGCCAGGGAAGGGAGGCCCAGGCAGGCCCTGATCGCTGGCCAGGCCTGGAGACCCTACCCGTGCAAGAATTTCGTGCACAGGCCACTAGTGTATATATGCAGTAAACTGAAATTTTAGAAGAAAACTCAAACAGAACAAAACAAAAAATAAGAAATGCTTATGCCTATTTAGTACTGTATTTAAAATAGAACATTTTATGCACACAAAGAGAAGCACCTACACACATTTTATCTAATTAAGGGAAAACTTGTACATAATTAAAGAGTTGTTCATTAAATGAGCTTAGGGTGGTTTCACCCATCCACTCAAAATAATTATGCTGTTTTCTGCTAAATGTGATAAAAGTATTGCTTGATGCTTGTTTTTCCAAATGATTTATTAGTAATATTTCTGACATTAAAATATGCCAGCTAATACCAAAAATTAACAGAAATTGGACCTTAGCCATAGCACATACTGCATCCAAAAAAGCTCTGCTTCCTTCTTTGTATGCCACATATTATTTCCTTTTGATGACTTAGTTATGTCTACAGACCTCTAATGGTCTTTTTAAACCAATAGTTATTCAAACCTGCAAGAGTGGGGCTGCCAAAACGTGTTGGAAAAACACACCTAGAATATGGACCTCTCTACACCAGATAATCTAAAATAAAAAGAATAATACTGAATAAGATATAATCTATGAATGTATGACTTTTATGTATTAAAGAATGGAAGAAGAACCAAAAATAATAGGAAGGTGTTTACTGTAAGATAATGGATGTCCATCCTTAATTAGTGTAGGTATTTCAACCTCAGGCAAAATCCCTATTACATGGAATGATCCTCTCCTGGTTTAGGAACAGTTGGATTTATAACCCGGAGATTGTCTGGCAGTGGGCAGGTTTGTCCATTTTGTTTCTCAGGGAGCAGAAAAATCATTTTAGATTTATCACCACTACAGATGTTCACAACCAGGAGATACTTCTCGAAACACAACCCAAGCTACATGGGCTCTGTGGCTAAGTCCTTAACACTCAACAATGCCTTTGAAAATAAACATTATCAGCTCATTCTAACTATGAAAACAATGGATGTTTAGTTTTAAAAACTGGAAAAAAAATTAAGGTAAGCATAAAGAAGAAAAAAAAAACATATTTGTAAGCCTATCATAAGACACTAATGTTGAGAAAATAAAAGTAAAAGTGTGTGTGTTTTGTTTTTGTTTTTTTATAGCTTCTGACTACATCTCCATTGCTCTCCATACCCACCTACTACTTCACTAGAGAAGGCAATAAAGGGCACCAGATGAGTGCAATTCTGTCTCCTCTCTGGGTAGACTCAGGAATGTTCTCAAGGACTATCATTTACAGTAATCCCTACCAATCTGAATGCTAATTAGTCTGTTACCACATTTGTCTTTCTCTCTAGATTGTAGGCTCCTAAAAATAAAATTCTGCACTTTTTAAATTTAAAGATATGAAGGTCTAATGGTGACGAGCAAATATTATGTTGTTGAATGAATGAAAAATTGAATGTGTACCACTTCCTAAGTATGAAAGTCAAGTCTTATTTTTTCTCCACAAGCCTATTTATTCCCTATGTGACATTTGCAGATAATAAAATTCTAAAAGTTTCAATTAAAGTTAAGGCCTTATCTGAGCAAATCAGCTTTCAATGGCAGTGATGAACTGAACCAAAGGAGAATTTGTCAAGATTTCTACCTAATTCTATTTTTTAACAAATTAAAAAATATATATTTTGTTTAAGTTATAAATAATTACTAATTAGTTAATATGGCAATGAAGGGCTGTATGAAAATGTGTAAACACTGGGTACAATTATATAAGTTATTTCATCCAATATGATTAGATATGAACAGGTTAATTAAGTGAAAAATTTGGATAACTCTGGCAAATTAAAAAATGTTTGGAAATTAATTATCTATTAATTTTTAAAGAAGAAGCCTTTTAAAAAATTTGAGAGTAGATAATGAAAAATTAGTTTTTAATAATCTTTCTTCTATGATTCACATCAATTATACATCGCCTATAATTTTTAATTTCAATTATTTTAAGATGAAACAAACTTAAAGCCAACTGAGAAGGAATTCAAGTACAAAATCTTTGTACATTTTTGTCATTTCTTGTCAAACTTTTTTAGCTATCTAACAGGACCAAATTCTACATTTTCTAGAGAAGAAAAAGTTGTTGATTTTTGTTTTTGTTTTTGTCAATTAGACTTTCTTGAATCTTCTCAAAGCATTCAGCTTAGTTATTATGAAAACAACAACTATCTTTACGCATTCATAGTTATTGGTTTACATAACATTTCATTAAATTACATAACAACTACAACTAGCATAAAATCGTTTAGGAATAAAAACAACTGATTCTGAATAAACATTCAAAGAAATAATGGGGCTTTGGGGCATTCAAAAGAGGAGCTTGGCATTGGCAGGCATTCAGCACTCCACTGCCATTGGTGAGGAAGATCTGCAGAGGAAGTTGGCAGAGTCAATTACATGTAGATGGGCTAGAAGAGGCTGTGCTGAAACTCTCATCTTCAATATGCATTACTATCTGAATCACTGCTAATTTCAATCCTGGCCCATCTAGCTCTCAAAATGCTCACAGCTGCCCTCTCCTCTCCTGCTAGCAGCCTTGAATGTAGTCCAGTGCTTCTCCAAATTTTCTCCCCAATCTGTCACAAACTAATATTATATTTGTAAAACACAATAAAAATGCAATGGGAAAAAAGACATAAAATGCAAGGTCATTTTAAATTATTAGTTTAGCAGACATAAAATTACTGTCAAACGTCTATAAAATTTTCTAAACATTTCCTCTCAATTTCTGTTCTTATCTCCTCCTGGATCAGGAGCAGTCCTGTTCTGTGGGGAATAGTATTGAGTTTGCAGTCTGCACTTTGAGTAACACTTATCTACACCAAGCCTTCAGATAGGCTAAATTGGTATTCTGTACAATCACATTTATTTGGGCAACATGATCTAGAATACAATTGAAAAGTGGACATAGAAAAATAGACAATGCATTGAAAGAACACTAAAGGTATTCTTGCTCTAATCATTTAACGTGCTATTTCAGTTCATTACAATGTGAGTGAACTTCCTCAGCTAGCTTTTGTTTTGTATTGTGGTTCAAAAAGAAGCCATGCAGAACAAATCCTGTCCTTAATTTTGGGTTTATTTTCCAAAGCTGGTTCAAATGTATACATAAAGATATACCAGAATCCTGAAAAAAAATCTCAATACTTCCATATGTGTGTCCTTTAAAAGGGGAAAAAAAGAACTGATTTTAACTTAATCAAGATGGGCACCAAAGAGAATTTATAACATAAAAAAACAATAAATATGGGCAATGTTGGGCTCAAGCTCAAACAAGCCAGGAATAACTCCTTTTGTAAAACTACACCAAAACCAGAAATTCCCTAAATAATTGGCTAATTAAGTATTGCTTGGTTGACCACTCATAGATAGTTTAGTGTAATGTTTAAACTGTGTTCTATCATCATTACAAAGACAGCTATTATGCCAAGATAAGGCCTGGATACTTTTGTTCTGAATTAAATAAAATCCTATAATCATGGTTATAAAAACATCTGTTTAACATTAAGCAGTTGGCTGCTAAAAATGGAGATTTTCTTTTCATCTGTTCTATAAAATCATAGACCCTGGGATAAGTCTTCAAAATACCACCCTATACTACCAAGCAGATATTTGTAAAAGTGCTGTATGTAGCATTTCCTATTTTTCCCCTGGTCATAAGTTTAGTCATCTTTCCAATCCTTGATTTGTCATTAAAAGAAGACAAAACTAAACAAAATACTTTTATTAAATTCATCTGTATTTGCAGAATGTATTTCAACCATTATAATGTATAGCGTTTACTATAATAACCAGCTCTCCTATTTGGTTTTGTGTTTATTCATTAAAATGTTGTGTTTATGCAGAAAAGCCCCTGGTGTGAGTATATGTTATAAGCTCTCCTTATAAGTCAAATTCTCAAGGTCCTTAATTATTGCTTATTATTTGTAAAATTCTTAAAATATTCCCTTTTTGGTGTGTAATTTCTAATATTTGCGTTTGTTTCTCTAATCAGTCTATGTGCAAAGTGTTTTATATTTGATCTCTGCATAAACCCTTAACTTAAAGTCTCAAAATAACCCCAAACACATCAAATAGCATTATTTCAAATGTTATAATTCCTCAAACATAGATTAGTTTGCTAATGAACATTTTGTCCCACATAGTCTTGCCCTGGTTAGTCACAGAGTAGCCACAGGTACCTGAAGTCTCTTGATGATACCTTCAGTTTGAGGAAACATTGGTGGAAGCATTAAATACTTCATACAAAGGTGTTTGAATTATTCATTGAACTCTGGGTTTCATAAAACAGTGATAAACTGGTAATACACATGCAAAAGTGACAAGATTACAAGGACAATGTAAGGTCAACCCCATGAGCTCTGGGTCTTCCCAAAGAATACATCACCACCAAGGAAGGTATCAATTCTGTACTTCAAAAAGGAAAACAACCAGTCAGTCTTTGTCTGATTTAAAAAAGTTAGACAGGAGCAGGAAGAATCACTTAGGCCACTTTTTAGGCACACCAGGAGGATTCTGCATGTCTTGATGTCAGATTGCTCATTTTTAGTACTTCCATAAAGCAAAGGAAAGAGCAGAGTTGAGGGACAGAGTGGGTGTAGGCTGGTGCCGCGGCTGTTCTTGTAGAACACTCTTACATTTCTGTTTTCACTTACTCTACTTTGAAGTCCTCCTGCCTTTACTGGAAACAATTTGCTCTCTCTAAGAAAGATTGGCATTTTCCATGGATATAAGGGATACAGTAATGGTGAGCCATCATAAAATAATGTACTGGCATGTGTACTGAGCTAAATCTTCAGTATAAAATACAGAAACTCAAGTGGTGTCATTCTACGCAGAAAAAAGCATGTCTTGTTGGACAGCTCTATATTTATAACTGTGCACCACATTTTTTCCTAGAGAAACTAGAGTATTAAGAGTGTTATAATCTTTATACTCTTGAACATGATATTTCCTTTGACTCTCTTTGATTGTTAAGAGCACCAATATTGGGAACTGGTTAAATAAAGTTTATGCTAATGTCTTCTTTTAAAATGTTTTTCACCTTTAGGAATGAATTTCCCAGATTTACTACGTAATGATAAAAGAATTGGTTTGTTCAGCTTCTGTCATGACAGAGAAAGGTAGAAAAAATAAAGGATGTCATTGGGAAAGATTTCTTTTAGAAGAAAACAGGACTGGGCTAAGTATGAAACATTTGTTTTCCACTTATAAGCAGCAATGAAAAAAAAACACGTTTTCAATGGAAGGTATATTATTTACATCCACAGCAATAAAATAAGGCTTTCCACATACTTACTTGAAATACTTTTATTCAACACAATTCCTCGAGAAAGCATAGGATCTCATGCTTATGCAGGTAATATCTATTACAAAGACTTCTGAAGAAAAATACCTGAAGCTGACAAAAATATTATTTTTATAAATCAACAAAATGCATACCTTATACAATTTTATAGTATTCAAATGGGAAAAGAGAAAGTAAAAATAATGTAGATTGGATCTAATTAAATGATAGTTTAATTCTGTGTATCACTGTTATCATGTGGATTAAAAGTATGTTGATTTCTTCATAACTATGTGTATCCCCTCTCCCTCTCTTTGAGAGAACTCATGGACATGGACAACAGTGTGGTGACTGCAGTAGGGAGGGGTGAGGGGAGGTAGAAGAGGCACAGAACAGATAAATAGTGATGGGAACAATAAAATAAAATAATTGAAAGCCAAAGGGCCATATTTACATACTGTTACACCATAGCCTATGGCTTGAGCTTTCCTCCCAATCTACTTTTCATGTTGTAATTACTTCTTTGTGTATTTTTACTTCTCCGTCTTTGTATTAAATTTATTATCCATGGGTAAATGTGCCAACTTAAACTTCTCAATCCTGGCTGCACAGAATTAGGTTTGTCTGGGTCAGTATTTTCCCACGCACAGGAAAGTGCACTGTGTCCTTCTGGGCTCCTTCTCCGGAGCCAATATTTCCTGAGTTCTAATTAGCTCCTTGATTTTCTCAAGCTCCTGAATGAACATTCAATTCTCCAGGACTGCTGGACAGTCTACTTGGCCCCAATTAAATTTGTGCTGAGATGTCTAATGTTTCAGTTCTCCTAGTTCTTCGAGTACAGAACTATCCCCCCCTCTAGTGTCAACACAAGATGCAATATAACAGGACCCCCTATCCATTCTGAAATATTCCAGTAAGGGAGTAGCTCTGCTCCAATGTCAAGTCAAGATATAACACTATCAATTCTAAAATTGCATTCAGGGGAGGAGGAGGAGAAGGAGGGAGAAAGAAGGAGAGGAAGGGTGAGATGAAAAGGAGAAAAATGAAGATAGGGGAAAGGTGGGGAGAAAGATTGTAGAAGGTAAATACATAGTTATTGAAATGTGCAAGAACCATAGATAAGTAAATAAATAAGTAAGAAGACTTCTTTCAGAAGGTAGGGCAAAAAGATTTCTTAAAAAATAAATAAAATAATGATTGAGAGATAGAGGAACAATCCAGAAATGCTCAAAGTTTCCCCATACACTCAATAAGAAAAGGCAAAGAGAAGAGGAAATAAAGAAATTTAAAAATTACAGTTTTAAAAATAAAAGAATATTCTGGCCTAATATAAAAGGATCCACATAGTGATGGATAGATAAAACAAACAAACAAACAAAACCCACAAAAACGACAGTTAGAAACATGCTCATGAAATATTCAAGATAAAAAGTTACAGTGTATGGGATAAAAAACAGTCTGATGTCAGGCTACTCATTTTGACAAAAATCACAATGACAATGAACAATATGTCTGAAGGAAAAAGATTTCAAAGCATAATCCACCTACCATGTATTGGGGCAAAATACAGTTATAATTAGATGTATTTCGACTCAAAGCATACCTCATAAGCACTCTGGCTAAATAACACCAAGAAATAATCCAACAAAGAGGAACCCGAAGAGTCCAAGAATTATTTCCTTTGGAAATCAATGGAAAGAAATCTCTGCTGGCAACTTTCGAGAACGCTTTAAAAAGGGATTTCCACTTTAGGACATTTGACAAGCAGTATAATTAGAAACCGGCTTATTTTAGAGAGATAGTTGAAAACTACACTCACTTAGTCTGTCAAGATAAATAAAATACAGTTGGAAATTCCATGGGAAGTAAAAGCTAAAAAGATAACAAAGTAAATAGAAAGCATGTTATTATTTTGAGCAATTGACAGATTATTTTAAAAAGGGGCATCTGACCTTGATGCTTAGAATATTCTCCTGGCACAATAGTCATTTAGCTTGAGTGTTATGCTCTTCTGTGTATACCTCACCCCAGTTAAGTGTTCTGCAATGCATGGTATTTAAATATTCATAATATTATATAATCTATTTGTTGGTTTTACATTTTTGGAACCAACTTATAGAGAAAGTACTACAGGCTTCTTTATAGTATAAATAGCATATAAATTTTATGAACAATGAAAATTAGTTCTTTCAATAAACATCTAAGTGTCTGCTCTGTGCTAGGTACTGTTCTAATAACAGTGGATTCCACAGCAAAAATAGACAAAATTCCTAACTTCCTGAAGCTTATGGGGAGAAACATAATCAAGATAGTAATGCATATATAGGGTAAAATGAGATAATGGTAAATGTTCCTGTGTAAAATAAAGCAGGGTAGAGTAAAAAAGATGAAAGAGGGTATGCAGCTATTTTATAAAGGGGTGTAAAGCCAATGCTCTCAGAGAGAGCGGAAACAAGCTACATCAGTTCATAGGAGGAGCACTCCAGGGAATGCATCTAAGATCCAGTTACTCAAGTACTGGTTGGTCCCCTTTAACTTCCAGCAAGAAGCCCAATGCCAGAGAAGAGAGAATGGATGAAGAGGTGTAGAGCTAAGGGCTCAATAAAAGGCTGGGCCAGATGTTGTATGCAAGGCTTTGTTTGGACCTTGCATTCCCTTCTAAATATGATGAAGAGGCCCTAGAGGATTTCAGTTGAGCAATTTTGTCCCAACTGGGGGCTAGAAAAGGAAGGGGTCCCTTACACTGCATTGCAGGAAGGCAAGATACACTATAAGAAGTTGGTTGCTCAAGGAAAACAGTTTCAAATACATCATTTAAAGTTGTGAAGGTAAATAATATAATAAATCAAACAATACAACTTAAAAAAAAACTGAAAGAAGGAACAGGAAAGAAAAAGTGGGTAATGTAATTATTTACATTAATTTCTTGTCCTTCACAGCTACTGCTAAAAATAGATGAAACAAGATAAAGGGGTATTAATAGTAAAAATAAGCGGTAGACTAGGACTGAAGAGAGAAAATTGCTAAATTTCATTTTATATCCTTATTTACTGAGTGTGAATTATTATGTCTTGCTGATGCTTTTGTTAAACTTTCATTTTAAGTTTTGTTAAAAGCAATTTAGAAAAGCTGAAAATTATGCTTTTTGCCTTATTAAGAACATTCATCATAATTTACCAGTCTTACCATAGTAGAGACCATTAGCATAGAGATATAGTATTTTCTTAGATTATAATCTCATTGTAACATGTTCAGAAATACTTTTATATCAAACCTAAAACACATATTTCCATGCATCTGAATATCTTTACGAAGGGAAAATATATCAACAGTCTTTCTACTTTGCATTAACATCTTCTATATAAACACTCTGCATTCAACTTCAAGGTAATTCCCAGTGCAGTTTTTCCTATGAAATATGCATGATACTCATGATTATATAAGGCTACACTGTCACCTTTGTTTATTCCTGATTGACCTTTTAACAGTAAAAATAAAAATGGTGCAAAACAAGTTCATAATCTGGAGAATGTAATAAAAGTAAAACACCAATTAATGTCACCAATGTCACAATTACCACCTTAACTTCTGCTTTTCAATATAGCTTCAAAAATCATGAGTTGATAACCAGAAGGATATTTTCAATCTCCATGTCAGTCTTTAGTTATCTTAATATATTTTGGATTTTTGCAGTGAAAATATTTCAAGATCTTTTAAATAAACTAAAAATAGTCACTACACATTTTAAAAGAAAATATTCCAAAGATAATTTTCAGTGTCTAAAATAAAGACTTTCATTTATAAAGATACTAGAGGCCCGGTGCACGAATTTGTACACCACTGGGGTCCCTTGGCCTGGCCTACGGGATTGGTCCAACTCTCCGACATCCCGCGAGGGGTGCTGGATTGCGAGAATGTGCAGGCCAGGTCGAGGAACCCACTGGTGCATGATTGGTGCCGGGGAGGGACATGGGAGGTTGGCCAGCTGGGGAGAGACCGTGGGAGGGCTCCAGAGTGTGTCCAGCCTGCCTCGCTCAGCTCTGATTGGCTGAACTCCAGCAGCAAGCTAACCTACCAGTCAGAGCATCTGTCCCCTGGTGTTCAGTGCACATCATAGTGACTGGTCGACTGTTTGCCCCCTGGTAGTCAGTGCATGTCATAGTGAGCGGTTGAGCAGCCTTAGCATATCATTAGCATATTACGCTTTGATTGGTTGAACTGATAACCAGATGACTGGACACTAAGCCTATTAGGCTTTTATTATATAGGACTAGAGGCCCAGTGCATGATTTAATCATGCACCTGGTGCACCAGCGGGCTGTCCGCCGGTGCCCCAGGCCTTCCGAAAGCCTCCGGCGCTGCGGAGGCTTTCGAAAGGCCTTGCGCCGGAGCAGACAGGCGGCCAGGTCCCCCGCTTTGGCCTTTGATCGCGGGGGACCTGTCCGGCTGTCCGCCGGTGCCCCAGGCCTTCCGAAAGCCTCCGGCGCTGCGGAGGCTTTCGAAAGGCCTTGCGCCGGAGCAGACAGGCGGCCAGGTCCCCCGCTTTGGCCTTTGATCGCGGGGGACCTGTCCGGCTGGCTGTCCGCCGGCTACCCAGGCCTTCCGAAAGCCTCCGGCGCTGCGGAGGCTTTCGAAAGGCCTTGCGCCGGAGCAGACAGGCGGCCAGGTCCCCCGCTTTGGCCTTTGATCGCGGGGGACCTGTCCGGCTGGCTGTCCGCCGGCGACCCAGGCCTTCCGAAAGCCTCCGGCGCTGCGGAGGCTTTCGAAAGGCCTTGCGCCGGAGCAGACAGGCGGCCAGGTCCCCCGCTTTGGCCTTTGATCGCGGGGGACCTGTCCGGCTGGCTGTCCGCCGGCGACCCAGGCCTTCCGAAAGCCTCCGGCGCTGCGGAGGCTTTTGAAAGGCCTTGCGCCGGAGCAGACAGGCGGCCAGGTCCCCCGCTTTGGCCTTTGATCGCGGGGGACCTGTCCGGCTGGCTGTCCGCCGGCGACCCAGGCCTTCCGAAAGCCTCCGGCGCTGCGGAGGCTTTCGAAAGGCCTTGCGCCGGAGCAGACAGGCGGCCAGGTCCCCCGCTTTGGCCTTTGATCGCGGGGGACCTGTCCGGCTGGCTGTCCGCCGGCGACCCAGGCCTCCCGAAAGCCTCCGGCGCTGCGGAGGCTTTTGAAAGGCCTTGCGCCGGAGCAGAGAGCCGGCCAGGTCCCCCGCTTTGGCCTTTGATCGCGGGGGACCTGTCCGGCTGTCCGCGGGTGCCCCAGGCCTTCTGAAAGCCTCCGGCAGCCATGGTACAGACGCTGAGCTCGCGGCGCCACTGGCGCCGCGAGCTCAGCGTCCTGCTGGCCCAATCAGCTACCCTGGCCACCCTGAGTCCCGCCCCCTGCGCCTCCTGCTGGCCCAATCGTGGGCGTAGCGGAGTGATGGTAATTTACATGTTACCATTTTATTATGTAGGATTTTCAAAAACATTCTTCTTTTATAAGTAAGGTTACCATACCATGCTTGAATGTTCATGTTGAAAATACTAATATCTGATTTATAATATTTAATACATTTAATATTTGACTGTTTATTATTCTAGTTTCTTTAAATTATTCAACTTTGCATCTTTGTTTAAAAATTAACAAAATTAACATTTTTTAAATGTTAAAAATTAGAAAATAACCGGATATAGAATTAGCAATTTGTACTATATCTACTGTTATCAACCCAAGAAGTAATAGATTTTTTAAAATAAAATAAATCAATTCCTCACTCTGTAAACATCAATATATTTTATGGTGGTTTTAGGAATTATTTTAATAATAATAAAAAGAGAATGCTACATAAATATTTCACAAGATACAATTCCGAATAATCTCAGTAATTCTTGTGTCTTTAAGGATACTTTCTATCACTAGTTTCTAATTGTAGAGCTTGACTATTATCTTAGTACTATTTTTAACTGACGTGAATGGTTCTTGAGTATTTGGAAAATTTCTTTATTATGAGATTTCATTCTCAGTAAAAGTTTATGATTAGAAGTTCAGGAGATTCTAAAATGGTAGTGGAGTAAGTGAAAGCTACACTGACACTCTACCAGGACCAAACAGAAACTACAACTAAAATACTGAAAACCACCCTGAAAAATTAACTAAAGACTAGCTGGAGAGAACTCTGACAACCAAGGATGGAAGGTGGAGACTGCATAGAGACTGGTAGGAAGTGTGAAGTGCAAAAGGGCTGGCTGGGATCTCACATACAGTATCTGAAGTTCCAGGTGGGGGTTGGGTTCCCCACTGAGAACTCTGGGGCCTAAATCCCAAGCTGGGCTCCCCAGCAGAGAGCCCCACAACTGAAGAAGGTGGCTACATAATAGCTGGGTGTGAAAAGCAGCAAGGTTGCTGTCTGCCAGTGAGAGACAGCTGGAAATACAGGCTCCCTCTTAAAGGGCCAATGCACAAAATTCCATAGGCAGCCATTCACCTTGGGCTCTGGCAGAAGGAGGGCAGAGTAGATTAGAGCTATGTGAGCAGAAGACAGGTTTGGGGCTCTTGGGGCTCTTGGGTTGGAGCTTGGAGGGCAGACATCCTGGTTTTCTGTGCTGAGTCATTTCCTCACACAGCAGAGGACACCTTTCTCCAGTGAACCTTTGCTATCCAGGCAGTTATTGTTATCTGACCCTGTTGTAAGACCTCTCTCCCCAACCTGTGGTAGTTAGCCTGAGGCTAATAAAAACTGTGTGTCAATGGAACTGCAGGTAGAGAGGGGTCTCTGAAGACCTTAAGTGTTTGCTAGATATAATCTGGAGCCTGGGGCTAGGAAAAGCACACCCTGGTACATGCACATTGTGTCCTTTCCCAAGGCACCCAGCCACAGCAGAGGGTGCTACAAGCTATGGATTGCTGATAGCTCCAAACAGGGTGCTCAGCGGCAGTCAGAAACAGCTTCTGACACTGTCCTGCACTGGGGACTGGGAGGAATAGCAGATCTACCTAATACACAGACACACAACTCAAAACAGGCAGCCAAAATGGGTAGACAAGAAAACAAGCCCCAAAAGAAAGAACAAGAGACTTCTCCAGAAGAAGAGTTAAATGAAATGGAGATAAGACATTTATCAGACATAGAGTTCAGAATATTGATGGCAAAGATGCTCAAAGCATGAGAAAAGATATAGTAACTATGGAGAATGACCTAACACTAATAAGGAACACAGTGGAAGGAATACACAGCAGATTAGGGGAAGCCTAGGATCAAATCAATGAATTGGAAGACAGAGTATAAAAAAAATCACTCAAAGAACCAAAAAGAAAATAGAATTTAAAAACATGAAGATAGCTTAAGGGAGCTGTGGGACAGCACGAAACATAATAGTATTTTCATAATTGGTGTGCCAGAAGGGAAGGAAGTGAGCAAGGAATAGAGAACATGTTTGAAGAAATAATGGTAGAAAACTTGCCTAACCTGGTGAAGGAAAAAGCCACATAAGTTCAGGAGGCACAGAGAGTCACAAACAAGAAGAAATCAAACCATAAAAATCTTAGAAGAAACCATAGGCAGCAAAATTTCAGACATTTCTCATAGCAATATGTTTATGGATACATCTTAGAGGACAATGGGAATTAAGGGGAAAATAAACAAATTGGAGTACATCAAAATAAAAAGCAAAAGAAACCATCAACAAAATGAAAAAGGAGCCCACTATATAGGAGAACATATTTGGTAATGATACATCTGATAAAGGGTTAATATCCAAAATATATAAGGAACTTATACAACTTAACAATAGGAAGACAGTCCAGTTAAAAAATGGGCAAAGCACATAAGTAGACACTTCTCCAAAGTGGACATACAGATGGTCAAAAGACATATGAAAAAATGCTCAAAATCACTGATCATCAGAGAGATGCAAATTAAAACAACAATGAGGTATCACCCCACACCTGTCAGAAAAGAAAACCCTAATATACTGTTGGTGTGAATGCAGACTGTGCAGTCATTATTGAAAACAGTATGGAGTTTCCTCAAAAATTAAACTTGGAACTGCCATTTGACACAACAATCTCATTTCTCAGAATCTATCCTAAGAAATCCGAAACACCAATCAGAAAGAATATATGCATATATGCATCCCTATGTTCATAGCAGCACAATTTACAATAGTTAAGATCTGGAAACAGCCCAAATGCCCATCAGTAGATGATTGGATTAATAAAGCTGTGGTACATTTACACCATGGGATACTATGCAGCAGTAAAAAAGAAGGATCTCTTAACCTTTGAGACAGCATGGATGGACCTGGAGAGAATTATGCTAAGCAAATAAGCCAGTAAGAGAAAAACAAATACCACATTATCTCACTCATATGTGGAATCTAATGAATAAAATAAACTAATGAACAAAATAGATCCAGAGACACAGGCGCATGGAACAGACTGTTGAATCTCAGAAAGAAGGCAGAGGAGGGTAGGTGGATGGAAAGAGCTAAACCAAAGAACTTGTATGCATATGTACATAACCCATGGACACAGACAATAAAGTGGTGAAGTCCTGGGTTGGTGAGTGGAGGCAGATTAGAAGAGGTCAATGGGAAAAAAAGGGGATATATGACATACTTTCAACAATAAATATATATTTTAAAAGTTCAAGGATGACTTTTCTCCATTTGCTAGAATGAAGATATGAATAATAATAATAACTATTATTATTATTATCATCATCATCATTATTATATGATAACCAATAGAGAACAACTAAGATTTTGGTGAATGACCCAGGAAGAATGACAAGGTGGGGTGAACATTCTTAAGGCTGAGACTAGGAAATACTAATCAAGTTTTAGGTCAAAGAAACAAAGGCGACTCTAGCTTAAGTAATGCCATGCCCAACTTTTTCTAGAGTAGTACCTAAAGGTGCTGATGCTGCTGTGTTTGCAGTAAAGTTGTGTGATGACACTAACACAACTCAATTTCTTCTCAGCGAGCCTATATCTGGCACAAGGCCATCTTTGATGTGCAATTCAGCTTAATCACATTGGGCAGTCTTGGCTTATGTGTGCCAAGGTAACACATTTTGTGTGCCTTTCACATTTTCTACAGTTGATGTAGGATCCAAGCATCGAGTTCAATTGCTGCTTTTTTATTTGTGCTCATGCTGGAGCACAATTTTCAAACACTATTTTTGTGGAAAGAAATATGAAACTTTTGAATAACATGTAATAAGTTATATAGGGAAATATATTTTGAGTTAGGCAATGAACTACAAGGAAAGCCTTATTTTTTGGAAGCAATTTCTCACACAGATAAATGCCTCACTGAGCAAATCTATGAATGAGAGACTTTCGGGCTCTGTTCACAACCACACATTCTATTGCAAGGCAATGTCTATGCAAATCTAAAGAAACGCTGTGTATTAAGTAAAATGAATCCAGCAACATTTACAGACTCCTCAGCAGAAAACGTTGCTTTTTTTTTTTTTAAATTTCAAAGAGATTAACAGAGAAAGTGAAAGAGAACTGGAAAAAAAAATCAAACATGTCGGACTTTTCTCATCCATTAATAAGGTAAAATTATATCAGGCATGCTGAAACATCTATGGTCTCTTAGGCTTTTATATAGATAGATAAGCAATAGCAACTTCCAGGTCCAACTAGGAAAGCCATAACTAGGCTAATAGCCTTATAAAAAGAACATCGAGTGCCATGCAGTGTGATACACATTAAAACAGAAAAACCTCACAAACATGAATATATGAATAGAGTAAAATTTTCATTTTAATAGCATTTTTAATCTGAAAAGTATTTCATGAGAAAAAACAAGGAGTTGTCACCTCTGAAAAAAAATTATTAAACTAGTGTCAAAAGGTTGATATTCATTGTAGTAATAGAGAAAAAAAAATGACCAGCCTTTAATCTTACATAAGAAGCTCACTGTTTCTGCCATAAATACAGTTTTCTTCAAAAAATATGTATAGGCAGAAGCAAAGGTCATTTGGGATTGTGGTCATTAATGGATATGACCAACTGATAATTCCTCAATTGTTCAAAGGTTGCTGGACAAAAGCTCTCTTAGGAGGTGACTTTTCTATATCATGCCTAAATATTAGAGGCCCGTAATTTAAAGCTGCTTGGACACAGAGACAGGAAATGGGACAAAAAAAAAATAGGGTGTTTGGTTTTGTTACCTTGAACTTCAAGAAGTAAATTACTTTCGCTCTTCTGATTAGGAGAAGAGGATATTGAGGATTTAAAATCTTATCCAGCATTGTTTTGGTAAAGGGCACAGAATGATGGTGGGATACATTTCAGAAAGCTGTTCAGGAGAGTAAAGGTGAAGCAACTAGATTACAAAGAGGTAGGAGAGAAGAGAAATGCTAATGTTTCAGTAAATCAGTTTTAGGCACTCCAGCATAGTGAGCATTGGCTAGGGAACAATGAAATGTTTAAGGAGAAATCCAATGATTTTTAAATTTAATTCTAATATTTATTTTTAAAGAATTGTTTATTGGTTTTTAGAGAGAGAGGAAGTGAGAAGAGAGAAACATGACGTGAGAGTTTAACATGGATCTGCTGCCTGTTGCACACCCGCAACCGGGGATCAAGTCAGCAACCAGAGCATGTGCCCTGACTGGTAATCCAACCAGCCAGAGTGCAGGGGAAGATGCCCAACTAACTGAGCCAAACGGCCAGGGCAAATCCATTGATTTTTTTTAAATGACTTGCTATTATAATTATGGAAGGAAAATAAAAAATAATCCACCCAAACAGAAAAAGGTAAACTAAAAAAAATCACATCAACAAAACAGAATTTCAATTTCATAGATGAAAGACTGGTTGTAAAGCTACACTAGAAAAAAATCACCAAAACTTCATAAGTTATGGTTTCCTGATCTTACATGAGACATGATAAGCATAAAAATCCCAAAAAATTGTATAATAAAAGTCCAATCATAAGACAGGAAAATCACATAAACAAGTAGTACTTAGAATATATATTCCTATTTTGCTCAGATGGTTCAGAGCAGCCTGGCTGTCCCAGAGCTGTCCGTGGTTCTGAATTTTCAGTAGCAGTTTAGTAAATACAGTCCTTTTCCACCCCTTTTGAATCCATCTTGTCCTCTTGACTTGAACTATCACTCACAGAAGCTATTTAACAACAACAAAAAAAAAAGTAATGTTATCTGACTTTAATTATTACCTAGGTCGATTGTGAATCCAGATCTAGATTAAAAGTAATTTTAAACTCACCCTGCAGAAGAAGCTTCGTACCCAGACAATAAACTTACTTTTTTTCTCAACACCTAGTTCATATTGTCCAAGGTGAGTTAAAATCATACAAAACCCATCATTTCCAGTGGATTCAGTGAAAGACAAATCTTTAGTTATATCCCCTGTAACAAACCCAAAGCTATACAAACCACTGTTATAATTTTTCCACTTCTCAATACCTTTACTGAAAATGTCTCTTTATGCTATTAAGGAAAATTTTGAAGAACAAGTTTTTAGCCAGTTTATTGGTTCAAACAAGGAGTCACAAAGCAATATAAAGAACAAAGATTTGGGGCCATGGTGTTAGGACTGTCTATATTTCTTATTAGACTTGGGTGTGTGACTTGAAGTTTCTAAATCTTCCCTTCCTCATTGACAAAATTAGTGAGATATAAGGATACATATATGTGTAACTATATACATATAAAATAAGTATACATATAAAATAAGATAATATGTGTGGGAGTAACTTAAAAATGTAAAGGTTCAGGAACATCCTTAATAAGATAAGTTTAAATCATAATAATTTCTGAGTACATATACATCTGTTAAAGTTGAATGTTGCCTGAAATCTAAGTTAATACTTCAAAGATATAAGGCCAGATCTAGATGATCTTAAACTATAAATAATGAGCTACCAAATAAATCTAAGGAGTCCACCTCTGAAAAAAGAAACCAAACCTAACTGTTTTGTAGGTTCAAAACAAGACTGAATGTTATTTTATATACTCAGTGAGTTTTTAATAATGTCTTTTCTGATCAACAACACAAACAGCTAAGAGCTTTAGTGGAAACTCCACTTAGCTAGCATACAGCAGTTTCAGATTATTAAAATTAATAAACTGGATGGTAAAATTATTGGACAGAAGTATATATCCTTTAAAACCAAACTAGCTTCAGAGAATCTTGGCAAAGTATATGGAGTCTTGCAAAAACATACATACAGCAAGAGATCGGACTATATTCCATTTCCAAACACACCACATATTTTTCTGACGGGCCTTTGCATGTGCTGTTTCCTTGAACTGGAATGGATTTCAGATGTTGCTTTGCTTATTGAAATTATATACCTTCCCTAAGTCCTAGTTTGTATAGCCTTTCACCTATTAAAACACTTTTGATATTTCCTAATATGATTTAGACTCTTTTGTGCAAGTCCCAAGTACACTAGAGAATGTAAAACAAGCAAACTGCAGTGGATTTCTTTTTTTTTTTTTTATGGTGAAATAAACACAACATTAAATTTATTATTTTAACAATTTTAAGTATATAAGTCAGTGGCATTACGTACATTCCCAATGTTGTGTAACAATCACCACTTTTTCATCTTCCTAAATGGAAACTGTGCATTCATTAAACATTCACTTCCCAATCCTACCCCAAGCACCTGGCAACCTCTACTCTACTTTCTGTCTCAAATAAGTTGCCCTTCTATGTACATTATTTAGACAATGTTAGTCCTTTTCTGTCTGGCTTATTTTGCTTAGTATAATGTTTATAAGGTTTACCTATGTTGAAGTATGTATCATAATTTATTTCATTTTATAGCTGAATAATATTCTATTGTGTATATTTATAGATGTACATACACATCTACACATTTATACATACACACCATATTTTGTTCATCCATTCACTTGTTGATAGACAGCTGGGTTTTTTCCACCTTTTGTCTTTTATAAATAATGGTACAGTGAACATTAGTGCACAAGCATCTATTCAAGTCCTTGTTTTTATTTATTTATTTTTAATATTTTTATTGATTTTAGAGAGGAAGAGATAGATAGAAATGTTAATGATGGGAGAGAATTATTGATCAGCTGCCTTCTGTATGTCCCCTACTGCAATTCAAGCATGCACCCAACTGGAAATCGAACCGTGACCTCCTGGTTCATAGGTCAATGCTGGACCATCGCTCAACCACTGAGCCACACCAGCTAGGCTCAAGTCCTTGTTTTTAATTCTTTTAGATATATACCTAGGAGTGGAATTGCTGGATCAATAATATTAACTTTTTTATGAACCACCAAACTCATTGGCTTTTCTATAGTGATGAAATGATAAAGAGCTTTCTAAGCATTAGTAAATTCACACATGTTTCTTTCCATTTTTGCTTGTTTCTGGTCTCTCCTTGTTTTCATTGCTGGATTCAGTTCTCTCCTCTGGCCACTCAGCATCTATCAATCCACACACTGTATCCTGTGCAAACTCATTCTTCTTAAAGTTGTCTCATAATTCTAAATGCTTGATTAAATTAATAATTTAACAGGAAATAATGATTTCCAGGGAATTAATTTTTAGCTCTACCAAGATTACAGATGTTATTAAGGGTTTTCTTGAAAAAAAAAATAAGTTAATCTAAAAAGCAAAACAACTAAGCAAACAAAAATCCCAAGACTGAAAAGTTACAGTAGATGAAAGGACTGTTAAGACTCCACTCAATACATCTTTATGGTCAAGCCTCCTCTCTCCGGATACATAGTAACCTTGGCTCTTCTTGATAATTTTGGTAAAGCTAGCTTATATATAAAGAATGATAAGAGGTATTAATATTTCAAAACTCCTTACGTGTATTTGAAACACTTTATGTATATTAACTTGTTTAAACCTTACAAAACATCTTTTTATTGGTGAGGAAATTGAAACAAGGAGAATATAAGTAAATTATCCAAGCAATTCAGCTACCCAGACTGTGGTGACATTACTTGATATGATGCACCAAATTGTAGCCAATCAGTTGGCCCAAACTTTCAATTACAAGCCTAAATGGGTTAAGTGTAGTACTTAGTTATAAGCTGTTTACCTCAACAAATATTGCTGGCATGCCTAACCAGATGATAAAGATAAATAATACAGGATGAGCAGATTATAGGTGAGGAGGGTAGAAAATATAAAGAAATAATTATAATTGCATAAAAATTATAAACTAAAAAATAAAGTACATCAGTGCATAAATTAAACAAACATTTAATTATTGAATTGATTTCCTACATATATAACAAGATCATTGAAATTTGAAAACTACAAAATAGTTTCAACAAAGAATTCTACCTTAACAAAAATGATATCTTAGTGAATTATATAATCATTGGGAGCAGACCTAAACCACAGTCTGACCTCCCTTTGCTGGAGGCGACCGGGCTGATCAGGGGAAGGCGCCAGCCCCATCACCCCACTGCTGCAGCCGCTGCCAGTCACTGCATGCGCCAAGGTATTTTCATCAACACGGACTCCAGTCCCTTCACCATGAAAAAATGACAACTTTCTTTAAGCATTTTCAAGATGTATCTTTCATAGGATATGACATTTCTTTCTTTTTCTTTTTATCCTCACCTGAGGATATTTTTTCATTGATTTTTTCCCTTTCCCTCCGATCCCAGGCTCAGCCCCTGCCCAAGCCTAAAGCCTCCGCCCCAGGCTTTAGGCTTGGGAAGGGGTTCCCCCCCAGCAACTCCAATTGCAAAAATGGCCCAGGAGGTTCCTGGGACCTAGGTATGTATGCAAATTGACCACCATCTTTATTGGGTAAATTTGCATACTCACTCTGGCTGTGGGTGTAACGGAGGTTCGGTCAATTTACATGTTTATTATTAGGTAAGATAGTAGTAGAGGACATAGTATTCTTTCTAACAAATCTCATGCATTCTCCTATTTTGTATGTAAGTCCATTTCCCTCCCATGGAGCTTCTTCTATGCTAACCCAATATCATCTGCCTGTAGCAGCCTACAAAGCTTTTTCATCCCATGAGACATATCACTGAGGAATAGAGCACAGCAAAGAAAGCCTGCAGTGAGCCTCATGTATCTTCCCTAAGGGATCAGGGAAAACTTTAAGCATCCTTCAGTAAAGCTGGCCAAAAAATATAGTCAAGACAAGAGCTGGACAACTTAACAAATTTACTTATTTCATTTTGATGTTTCAAATACTGTACTAAATGATTCAGGACTTAAATATTAAAGATTAGTTTCTAATTTTATTATGTATGTTGATGGAACCATTATTTTTAGCAATGTCAAAATTTTACTTCTTAGTTCTTATTACTTCCCATTGATAATTATGGTGAAGAAACTTGGCTGAATGTATTTATGCTATGTAATAAAATAACGGGAGAGGGGTTAACAAAGAACTGTACTCATATAGGGCACAATATAAGACAGGGCACAGCAACATAAGGAATTGCTCTCCAAACTGGCTGGTGATGAAAGGAAAATAACCAAAGTCTGCCACTTCTTGGACAAATGAATGTGACCATCACACTGCAGTTTTTGAGCTGCTGTGTAGTGAAATAGAGAAGAAAAGAGAACGGGATTTTCAATCTGAGAATCTGGCCTAGCAAATTCCTGGCTGTTTTAAGTATATTAATTCCATTAAGCATCAATTTTCTCCTCCGTAATGTGAGACTAGAAATAAAAGTATTCTTCAACTTTTCCTCCTGGTGTTGTTGTGAAGTTCAAGGAAGAATGCCTGACAAAATATTTTTTTCATAAAATATAAAGTATACAGCCCAGCCTGCATGGCTCAGTGGTTGAGCATTGATCTATGAACCAGGAGGTCAGGGTTCAATTCCTGGTCAGGGCACATGCCTGGGTTGCGAACTTGATCCCCAAAGTGGGGTGTGCAGGAGGTAACCAATCAATGATTCTCTGTAATCATTGATGTTTCAATCTCTCTCCCTCTCCCCTACACTCTGAAATCATAGTACAATATCAAAGTATAGAAAAAAGCCATTCGGTTGTGGGTGGTTTTGTTTTTGTTTTTTGTGTGTTGTTGGTGTTTTTTTTTTTGTGTGTGTGTGTGTGTGTGTGTGTGTGTGTGTGTTTGTTTGTTTGTTTGTGTTTTTTTTTTATCTATGGGAAACTAATTTGACCTTATGGAAAATGAACTAGCAACTCCAGGCTCATCAGCACCAGAGTCTATCCAATTAAGTTAAGTGGCAGAGGACACCCACATTTCAAAATAAAATTTCAAGCACATGAAACAGTGTAACGTGTTTATCATGTGAAATGAGGTGTTTCATAATTAATTTAAACTGGCAGGTGTTATGCTTATACATTCCCTGGCACTTCATGCTCTATAGTGCCAACATGAAATTTTAAATAAGAATAATTAAAAAAAAAAAAACCCTAGCTCTCCAAGTGGAGAATGGGAAGGGCAACCCTGAAATGTCTCCACCTTGATTACTTAGAACAGCATTATGCACGGCCCGGCTCTAAGGCAGTTGGCAACCAGGCTGCAGTGGGCATGCCTCACCAAAGGGGCGGTTTGACACCCGCTCTTCCAGCTGCTCTTGGCACCTGACAGTTCTACCTGGAGCAGCCAAAGCTTGTGGTGCTTAGCCCTACTAGAGTCACCTGAATACCTGAATGGTCTCCCCCAGACCATTTCAAAAATAAATATGCAGGTATTCTCAAATGTAAAAGAAAGTAAACTTTGTGATTAAAATAGTTCACTTAGTGATTTGTAAAGGGATGGTAGTGACTTAAATACATGATAATGCATCTTAAAAACCTTTATTCATTATAACAAGTCAGTTTCAAAACATTTCTTTGTTACCAGATATATGATGCATTTTCAATTAAGATAAATAGATGATTTGGCATTCTAGAAAAGTCTTTGTCATCATTTTACAGCTCCTTATTGAATGGGAGAAATTTTATGTTATTTTATGATTTACTTTGAACTTCATATAGACAAACTATGACTTCCTAAATTTGGGCATACTTGATCTATTCATATTGAATAACAGCTGCACATTTCAAATACCACTCTTTTTAAATATATGTGATATTTTACTATATTTCAATTAAAAGTTTTGTTAAAATACACTTGTTTATTAAGTATCATCAATTAGCAGGCACTGTTCTGGTCGCTGAAAATAGAACAGTTAATAAAACAGTCTCCTACTTACTCAATGGGAATATGAACAATTTAGGTCCTTTTCCCTTTCTGCCCTACCATCCTAAGTATGATATCTGAGTAATAGGAAAATGTCATTCATTTTAATCTTTATAAAAATCCTGCAACAGTAATTATATTGAGTGTCCAAGATGTACAATAGCATTATACTATAAAGAAGATAGTTTTATTCGTAAGGACTTTAGAACTTAACTGAGTAGAAAAAACCATGTATAAAAATATAAATAATACTTCCAGGAAATATAAGTAGTAGTACTGATAAACAAAGGAATTGAAAATAGAACAGGAGCAGAACTCAGACCTTCTGATGACTAATATGATTAATCACCACAAGAAATGGATTCAGTAAAGATGGATATATTAGCCTCACTACATATCAAAAATTATTCTTAAATACAAGTGCAGTCACAATTGATGTGATGCACCTTAATAAAATATTCATATAAATATAAATTATGTATTATGAGAAGGTACATAAGGAACCTCTATGACAAGACTGATTTTGAAAAGAAAATGTTTGGGAAGACAAGTTATATATTTAATATTTAAGTGAAAATACCAACAATTTATATTATATTGAATATTTCCTATATTTATTTTCTTAACTACTAATAATCTTCCCATGGTTGTTAATGAACATAGGTAGATACCTTTCTTTTGGCTACCAGTAAGAGAACTAAAATCCACTTTTACTTTGACATATTTTTAAGGACCACTTAATAATGTTAAATGTGATTATTGAGAGTTGGATGGCAATTAAGAATTAAATATCTAGACAATGCCTTTTGTTTAATTTTCAAAAGATATTTTAACAAAGGAGTGTTGCAGATTAGGCTAACACATAGAGATATCTAAACATCAAATATTAAGCAATATTTAACATCTGAAATGTAATATAATTTCTGAAAGAAGTTATTTTTTAGACATATATAAATCTTGAGTGCAGGAAGGCTGGTGACATGCCACCCGGACTCTCCTTCCAGACTAAGTTACTTATTTCTCCCATTTGCTGGTAATGCTGGCAGCTGAAATCCAACTGGAAGCTGAATGTCCCCTGCAAGGTCCCATCCTAAGAGCAACAGGTGTCCAATAACTGGTTGGTGTACAGATACTATCCCTGAGCCTCAAAGACGGAACACCCCAGCTTGAGAGCACTTACTGGGATCAGCTGGACCATTGTTTTAACTATATCACAGTTCAACTCCTCCTTCTGCCATCCTTGTTCCTTTATGTCCTCCATAGATGTTGATCCTAAGGACTTTGTCCAATAAATTTACTGCGTGTGTTTTCATCTTATGAGTCTATTTCCTGAAGAAACCCTCTTAAAATAATTCGTCTGAAATAACACTTTTACTCCTCTCTGTCCATTATTCCAGTAGTCTAGTTAGTGAATTAGCAATATTTGTAGCTAAACTTTTCAGAGTATTGCTAGTTATAAGTCAATAAGGCCAATATTTTCTAAACAAAGTATACTAAAATGTTCTCGTCAAAATTATAACTGACTTAGAAAAAAATCAATACAATTAAGTGGCTGTCGAAAAGAGTAATGAAGCCAAAAGAAAATTAAAAAGTGCATCTTATAAGGATAGCACAGCTAAAAATCAATGAAACCTACAGCATATATCAATAGATAGAGGCAATAAAATAGCCTGGTTAGCAGCACAAGGTAGCATGATATCTTTGGGTAATAATGAGTGAGAAGTTCAAGAAAATTAGGCATTTCTATCATTTCCAATAAGTTAGGTCATACTTTGAACATTTCTTGTCCTATAAAATATTTAAAAAATGAAGTATTTTATTTAAAATCCCCCAAATAAACATTTAAATTGCCATAATAAACTACCAAATATCAATTCCTCATTGATTACATGAGCATATGTTACCACTCTAGGTAACATATAAAGATATGTGAATTTAGCTCGCCAAATCACATAATGTAGTGGAGTTTTATTTACTAGCACAGGGCATCCAAATTGATTTCTATATATTATTGCCTACAGGTTTTATTGATGGCTATCCTCATGTCTTCCTTAATCAATTCTTCAAGCCTGCACAAACTTGTACACAAAAATCCCATGTTATGCAATTAAATTTTATATCAGTGGTCAACACTTTTCAAATAGCAGAAGTATCAAAAGTTGTCAAACGTCCGGTATCTATTCACATAAGTTCTGCTAGTTGTCAAATATCCATTTGAATATCTCTAACCAAGTTAGCTTTAGCTTTGTAAGAGCCTATGCTTTTAAAATTACAAAATACAATATACCACAGCACCATAAAAAGGGGAGTTAGATTTCTTCACTTCCACCTCATCCTGAGTTGTCCTCTTCCATGCTCATCAGAAAGAAATAAGATCAAAAGAAACACTTTAACAGTCATGAAAGAAAGCTAGAAAAGATCAGAGAATGAAATAATGTGGAGGTAAGATAGATAGAGCTCCCCCCTCACCCCCCGCTACTCCCACTCCCCCGCTTCTGTCACACTACGGCCAATGCCCAAATTCAAAACCTCATTATTTCTTATCTAGATTTTTGCCATTTCTTCCCAGTCTGCCTAGTCTAGCAGCCTTTCACTCTGTCCACATTAATCCTCGTCAGTGAAGCTCTTGCTGTATCATTATACTGCTGATCAAAAACGTCTGATGGCTCCCTGTTGCATACAGTAGAACTTCTGAATAGGGTGACCACAAATGGAAAAAACATAATTGTAGATACAGATCCCTCAGTTCTTGTTGCCATAAGGTAGTATCTGAAGCATCTAGAAACAACCTAGATCAGTCACTTTCAATTGACCCTCTTCAATGACCACAGTGGATTATAGAAACATTATCACTATCATTTGTGTCACATTGCTTGGAGACTTTGCTCCAGTTTAGATACCAATATGTTTCCATCAGCGATTTTCTTTTTCTTAATTGAACTTACCGGGGTGACATTGGTTAAAAAGTTATATAGATTTCAGGTGTACAATTCTGTAATACATCATCTGTATATTGTATTGTGTGTTCACTATCCCAAGTCAAGTCAAGTCTTCCATCACCATTTATCCCCCCTATGCCCTCTCCTACTTCACCCCACGCCTCTTCCCCTCTGGTAATCACACTGGTGTTCCACAAAAACTTTTAAAACATGCAATACCTCACTAAGTATAGGCTCTTATAAAACTAAATAGGCACTGACCTATTTTTCCTCCTAGATTGCCAAATAAAAAAAGGACAACAGCCAACATGATAGTCAACCAGTGTTAATGAATCAAAAGTATACCTATTTTTTGTTCAATTGTAAAAAAAAAATACATTTTGTGCTGCAGAATTTTAGTAACTAGGTTATTTGTGCCATGAGATGAAAAAGGTTGAAAATCACTAGTCTAGATAACCAGATGACCTTTGGAGATAATCGAGGTAGAAAAAACATGAACAAACATCATTCTAAAAATAAAGTTTCTTCTTTTGGCATGTCTAGGTATGGACTCAGTGGCAAATTTTCCACTCTTTCGGGACAGTGCACACTTAGCAACATTCAATTCCCTATAAATCAGCTTAATAGTGGCTATCATTCCATGGTCTATTGGCTATCATTTCTCTTGATGGATCTAAACTTGTGAATTCCCCATTATTGGCTAACAGGTCACTAGACTGAATCGAGTATTTATCTACCATTAACAGAGAATTTTCTCCTGCTTCCATTTAACAAAAAGGAGGCTCATAATATATGACATTTTCAGATTCTTCTTATTAACGTCTTTTCATATAGGCACCACCCACTTCATTTGCATGTCAGGAAACACTAGGCACAAAATCATTTTCTCAATTTCTTCCCCCCAAATACAGTATATTTTTATGTACAAAACATGCAAATCAGAAAGCAGAGCACAGAGGACCTTGGCCAGGTCTAAACTGTAACTCAGCCCCAGACTGAATGAATCAAGATTCAGAAGACAGGGTAGTGGTAACATTCTGGAAATTGGTCCAGTCAAAGCCCTTTTTCTCTGGAGACAAAGATGAACCCAGTGGATCCTGGGCCAGAAGTAGAAAAACCTTTTCCCTTTAATTCTTTGATATTTATTTTAAATGTTGATCCATGTAGATAAATTATCAAACAAAAACATAACATTTATATTAAACTAGAGTCCTGGTGCACAAATTCGTGCACAGGTGGGGTCCCTTGGCCTGGCCAGCGATCGGGGCCCATTGGAGCCATCTCACCCAATCTGGGAGGAGGGACTATGGGAGGTTGGCTGGCTGGCTAGTGGGAGGGACCATGGGAAGTTGGCCAGCCATGGGAGGTTGACTGTGGGAGTGCACTGACCACCAGGGGTCAGCTTCTGCATTGAGCGTCTGCCCCCTTCTAGTCAGTGCCCGTCATAGCAACTGGTCAACTGGTCATTTGTTCCTAATGGTTGCTAAGGCTTTTATACATATAGATTGAAAAATTAAAACAAATGCATTTGGTTGTATCAACATTATTCATTTTTTCTATCAGACTCCTACAGTTCAGAGACTGTTTAACAAATTAATATATTTTAAATAAACTATCTTACCCCAAGTAATGCTCTCCTAGGTACCAACATTATAAAACTTGGATACTATTATAACCTTATCTCTTTCTTTTAATTCTTATAACCAGTCCTGTGTTCTGCAATTAATCACAGACGCTTTATTTGAGAGACTAAAAGTGATTTATGTGGCTCCCTGGCTTTCTTTAGGCTACAGCTAATGACTTGTTTATACAATTTAAGCATGGGATAGTGTCAACTGATTAATTCAGTGCTTAACTAATGTTATACAGTTCCCAGATTACCAATATCTTCAGTTATTTGGTAAAACCTTGAATAATTATTATGTATTATTAATAACTCAATAAATGCTTAGTAGAACACATTATGATCTTCTTTAATTATTAACATTCATATATAACCCAAATTACTATTTCACCCCCATAATCCAATTATAAATGACTAAGAATATACTGTGCATATATCAGTGTCTACCATCACCTAGAAAAACTGTCTCCTACAGGGAGAGCTATATCTATATATAAGAAGAAAAACAAAATTTAAATCATACCAGTAAGCACCTCTTGCCTAGAATATTAGAATAGCTTCTCTGCATTTCTTTTCCTTACATCTCTCGCCTCAGTACTCCTCCACAAACAAAACAATGGAAAACACACTTGAAGGGGGAAAAAGTATCTTATCTTTACTTTAAAGTAGATTCCCTAGAAATGTCTATGTTTACATATTAGAAACGAAAAACAAACTCACTCCATCCTGACTTCCCTACAATCCCTAACTTCCACTTCTTCTATTCCCCAATCTAGATTTCCGTTGTGCCCCATTCTAGACACAGCTTCTCCCAGGATCCCCAGCTTTAGTGCATTTTGTTCTTATAATCTGGACCTGTCCAAACCGATGATTTAACAGAGGTGGCCTATGAGTGAAATACAGCCAGCAGATGGATTTTGAAAAAAAAACAACACAACAAAAACATAGAGTATATTTCCTCAGATATTTAAGACAAAGATCCTGATTTCAAGACTCTCTTAATAATTTGGGAGATCTGATAATATTGGGCTTCCATTCTATGAAATTCATCATCCACTGTGTAGGACTGTAAAGTTACTTCAGTTATATCCCTCATGTGCTCTCTACTTATCAATGGTCCCTATTCTAGAAGGCCCAACCTCACCTGCTGAGAGGTCCTGTAGGCATTTGAATTTTCTACCCATGCACCTAACCTTGATGGCATTTTTTTTTTTTTTTAATTTCAGAGAGGAAGGTAGAGGAAGAGATAGAAACATCAATGATGACAGAGAATCATTGATCAGCTGCTTCCTGCACGCCCCCTATTGGGGATCGAGCCCACAACTCAGGCATGTGCCCTGACTGGGAATTGAGCAGTGACTTCCTGGTTCATAGGTCCACACTCAACCCCCGAGCCACACCTGTAGGGCTGATGCCATTCTTTAAGGTCCAGTTCAAATCTCTATTAATTATTTCATCCTGCATTGATAAATTCTCAAATCATATAGTTCTAGAAATAGGCACAATATTTTTCTAATATTAAACCTCATTTATGTCAAAAGAACTTAAAACAGTTATGAGATGCAATTTAGCCACTTATTGTATCAGTAAGATTTTAAAAGCATTATAAATTCCAGTTTGGCTTATAATTGAGAATTTACATTTCTGTGTACTCTAAGTAATACTACAAATTGGCAAAATTGTTCTGGGACTTGGGATAAGTTTGCCAATTTGTTTAAATATTTTTTCAATGGATGTACCTTCTGATCAACTAAATATATTTCTAAAAATGTATTTCGAGATAATTGTTCAACAAATAAGCTAACATGTGTATACAAGGATGATCACAATACCCTTTTTAATCACATGGAGACTAAAACAAACAAACATAAAACCCCAATAAGAGGAATTGGGTTAAATTATGATGCATCAATACAATGATCCTATATAATAAAACCTTAATATGCAAAGCAACCAAACAGCAGAACAACCAGTCGCTATGATGCGCACTGACCACCAAGGGGCAGACGCCTAATGCAGGAGCTGCCCCCTGGTGGTCAGTGCGCTCCCACAGGGGGAGTGCCACTCAGCCAGAAGCCGGGCTCATGGCTGGCAAGTGCAGCAGCAGTGGCAGGAGCCTCTCCACCACCTCCGCTGCAGGCAGGCAGGCAGTAAGGAGCGAGGGGTCCCAGACTGCGAGAACCCCAAACGGCGAGGGGGATGTCTGACTGCCGGCTTAAACCTGATCCCCCGGGGGCATCAGGCCTATGCCAGCAGGCAAACATCCCCCGAGGGGTCCCAGACTACGAGAAGGCACATGGTGGGCTGAGGGAACTACTCTCCCCAACCCACCAGTGTACGAATTTTGTGCATCAGGCCTTTGGTATACTCTATAACAAAACATAGCGATACAGAAATAGGATCACAACATATTGTAAAGATTGGTGTACAGAACAGTGTATAGTCCAAAAGTGTGATGTGTAGGTGGTGTGTATACACAGTTGGTAAGAACTGATCTATTTTAGAGAGAATACAGTAAGACATGGCCCTGCTTACTTGAAAAAAAAAAAAAACACAACACTTTATCAACCACTTTAATTGTATAACCTCCCTTCAAATCCAAACATAATAATAAAAAACCTAACTGGGAGACAAAAAAAGATGTTTTAAATAGATACTGTACTTTATATGATAACCATTATTACACGGTGCAAGTTCAAAGTTGTACCTGACTTGAATTCTCCTTAGGACTAAGGAAAGCTATTAATATCAGAGAAGAATACACTTGAAGTGAATCACAAACTTCCCTTCATTTAAAACCACAAAATGCCAGCATTTGCATTTAAATTCTGAGCAGCCAAAAGGAAAAAAAAAAAAAGAAGAAGAAGAAGCTGTCTATTTAGATTTTGGATTAATACCCATACCCGGGTATAAATACTCCCTCCCCTACCCTGTCTTTCTTTGGAGGGAACATCTGACATGAAGCAGTCAAAAGTCATTTAGTGACTGACATTGACATAACTTTGCCACAAGCAACTAAAGCAATTACCAGGGCTGGTTTGGGCACAGCTGAAACACCTTGATAAGGCGGCAGTGAAAAATGACACACCACACAACCTGAATGGTTTCATCAGTGCAACACTAAATCAGCATGTATGTCTCCAACACACTCATTCTGTCGATAATGGAATAATCAAACAGAAAGAAAGAGTGTTGCCTCCAATTTCTGCTGACAGTCTGAAATGGAAATAATATGATACATGCCTGTGCTGTGTCTTTTAAATGTATTTTAGACAAAATGCCTTTAATTTAGTGTCCCATGAACCACTTCCTATTTTAAACCCTCATGGTCCATAGTTAATGGGTACTACATAAGAAAACAACTGCATTTATTTGATTGCTCATTTCTTCAGAAACAGTGATGTTTAATACCCTTAACAAATACTAAATCTGAAGATAGGACATCAAATTAGATCCATGTCCAGTTGGTAAGAACTGATCTATTTTAGAGAGAATAAGTAAGACATGGTCCCAACATTTTGATTTAGGGCTTCTCTATAGGATAATTCTAATATATATATTATTGATTTCAGAGAGGAATGTAGAGGGAGAGACAAAAACATCAATGATGAGAGAGAATCATTGATAGGCTGCCTCCTGCACGCCCCACATTGGCAATCAAGCCCACAACCCGGGCATATGCCCTGACCAGGATTCCAACCATGACCTCCTGGCACATAGATTGACACTCAACCACTGAGCCACACCAGCTGGGGAGGACAAATGTACTATAGATACCAAGGTATGACATTATTTACTCCAAGAACTGCCGTTCACTAAATAAAATGAAATATTTTTTCTACCACAGCCTAATGACCTAAATCCTGATTATTTTTAGGTGATTAAAATGTTTCATTGTTTCGATTTTCACCATTCACTTGGCTATCGATAGTGCTGCTCTCTTCCCCTGGCTTCCTACCCCATAGGGCCAGATCCCACCCCCCACTCTTCTCACTCGGTAATTCATCTTCCCATCAACCACTCCCCTCCTTCCTTAAACACTGTATCTACATTCGCAGAACAAAATAAAAAAGTAAGCAGACCATTAATGCTTACATATAACATTTTGGGGATTTGGTGTACAGTCCAATGTTGCTGAGTTCAAGTTGTGATCATACTGCTCCCTGTGGTAGGGGAAACCAAGTTCTCATGAAAATTAAAAAGTCAAATATGTTTCACTTGGAAAAAGTCCGAAGAAATTCCGGCAGGATTTCTTGATTCTTTACATATTCTGTTTATAAGTAATATGGGGAAAACTTCCTCTTTTCTGATCATAATCACCATACTTGAATTTTAAAATACAAAAATAGCATTTAATCAATAAAAATTCACTTTACTTGGTGCTAGAATAATAGAAATGGGAACTATGTGGTACTAAAGGAACTTTGGATGGTTGTTGAGTCACTCCCTCATCTAGGCACAAAGTGACATTAAGCATTCCAGGCGACATGTGAACCTGTCCTCCCTTTAAACCCTTCCCGGTATCCCCCATTCTCTGTTTTATCAAACTGAAAAATTAAAAGGCCAGGGACAATGTGGTTCTTTGAAAATGAACAACTGGCCGCCACTCAGAGGAGAAATGATGTAGAACTCAAACTCCGCCACTCACCATGCATTTTCCCTAAAAGAAATGGACTCTGCCCCCAGCCTCTGGTGTGATTGACTCACTCGCACTGGAACTTCCTGCACTGGAACATCATGACATTTGATTGCTGTAAACCTTTTCTATATTTGATTTTTTAAAGTATTTTCATAGTTTCAAGATATAACATTATTTAAAAACCAAATTAATTAAGTAACTGCTGAAAGATAACATTTTTTCCTAAAACATCTTACTGGAAATAACTAGGAACAGACCACAAAGAAGTAAGGAAGACATCTTATAAATTTATCTCCATGAAAATATTTCGGGATAAACATTATAAGAGAAGAAGCGTTAATTATGAATCTACGTAATTAATTCCTCCTGAAATTCATTAACTGACAATAGTATCTGATATATCGTTTCACCACCATTTATTGAGATTTGGAAACAGCCTATGTATACACATAATATACATATTTGATTTCACATATATATAATTTTAAATATATCAGACACTAAGAATGCTCTATTTGAGAGATTTCCAATTCAATTTTTATTTATAATTTTAATGTGCCATATGAAAAGAAGTAGATAACACAGGGAACACTGTGCATTTTTTAGAGGAAAAATCCAATTTTCACTCTCCTTATTTTACTTTCTCTCTCCCAAATCATCAAAAAACCACACTTTAATTTGTCTTTCACTGAACTGGCATGCTTGCTTAACTGAATAGCAGCTTTGCCAGCAGAGGCCAGATATCTAATATCCATAGCAAAATCATTTCCGATGTTTCTTGGACTCATGAAAAAGCAGCCACAGACACTACAGATTTAATAGTTATATTCAAACATTAGCTGGAATATATTTGATGTTTTCCATAAGCTCATATATGGCAAAGAAAATGTGCCAGCACACCATCTACTACTTTAAAATAAAAACTCCAAGAACTGCCCTAACCGGTTTGGCTTAGTGGATAGAGCATCGGCCTGTGGACTCAAGGGTCCCAGGTTTGATTCCGGTCAAGGGCATGTACCTTGGTTGCGGGCACATCCCCAGTAGGAGGTGTGCAGGAGGCAGCTGGTTGGTGTTTCTTTCTCATTGATGTTTCTAACTCTCTATCCTTCCCTCTCCTTTCCTCTCTGTAAAAAAATCAATAAAATATATTTCAAAAAAAAAACACAAACACCAAGAACCTACTTCTGCTAGTTAAATGTAAAATTTGTCTCTAAAACACTATCTTTTATAGTGCTATGTCCCATTCTTTCCTTTAAGATGTATTTTATTCGCTTCTTAAAGGCATTACTAAATTAATCAAAGGGTCAAAGAAACTAATTAATTAAATTAATCATAGTGCCATCTTGGTAGATCCCTGTATGGTGAGCTGTGGATTAAATGTCCAGAGGTCAGTGTAGAGACTTCCACGGGCATGAAAAGCATGCCATTCAGGCATCAACTATGAGGTACATGCCACCTTCCCTCCCTCCAATATGTTCATGACTGTTTCTTAAGCACCACAAATGTACTAGGCATCATGCTGGGGGGGGGGGGGGGGGGCAAACGATGATGCATTATCCTGACTAAAAGGATATGGAGAATTTGCAGGTAAGACTACAAGTTCAAGGGATGACAGTTCAGTTTGGTAAGAGCTTCCCTCAAACACAGGAGAGGGAAGGAACCAAGGCTTCCCGGGGGTGACAGTAAAGCTGAATCTGGGAAGGCCATGGAGGAGATAACCTAGCAAAGCAGGGGAAGCACCCTAGAGAGAGGACACAGTGAATCAGCTCTTCAGAAAAGTTGTTTATTTGGTTAGAACTATAATCTAGGGTCTAAATGTGGAACACTGAGATATGAAGTTGAACAAAAAGGTAGGCACCAAATTTTGAAGGAATGGTATTTCATGCTTAGAACTGTGGACTTTATTCTTCAAACTCGCATTTGTCAAAGGAGAAGCTGATTCTTGTATCACAAGTTTCATGAGATGCTTTGACAAAACAAAACAAAAAAACATCCCTGTACCGAAGCAAGTTTGGTCAACACTGTCTACCACTGGGGTTGAGAAGTCCCAGAGAAAAGATAGCCATTTGATTGTGTTTAACCCAGCTCATGAAACAAATATGATTGTGGAATCACCCTTAAATATTATGCAAATTACCACAAGCTGAGCTAGCTGCTCATGGAAAACACTTTGACAAATGTTGCTGTAAGAAATGAGGAAGGGTTGAAAGACTTTAAGCACAGGGCTTTAACAGAGCCCTTGCTCTGACAGAAATGTGAAAATGAATGGGAAGGGAGCAAGAACACAGGTAAGGAAGCTAGGCCAAAAGGCTTTGCTCCGAAAAATTAGCCAGAGGGAATGGTTTCTAGGACTCTTCCAGTACTAGTATCCCATAATACTAAAAATAAAATCTTTTAAAAATTGATTTCATAATCATTAGAAACAATTACAGCAAATGGAAAATAGATGTTTTGATCGTCGAAGTGCATTTAGTCCTTCTGAAGGCACCCCGTACATTGAGCAGTTCTATTAATGAGCCAGAGGTTGTAAAACCATTACTGAGGTACAGTGCTTTTGATCACCTATTACATTTAGGGATGCTTCCCTAAAAATCACACTACACTTAAAATATTAATGTTGAATTACCTTTCATACTGATCAGTATCACTGTTCTTTGATTTTAGCTGTCTCAGCCTACTATGTAACATTATGTCTTGCTGGCAAATGTTATTCCCACTCCCATACATAATTTTTATGATCGCATTCAATAAATTGGTTAGGGCTTAAATCATAGTTATACTTTCCAGCAATATACACATATTATGGCAGACAATTAATGTTTTTGAACAGAAATGTTAAAGCATTCAGTGACTCTTTTGATTCAGATAATGACAGAAATATCTTTAAAATTAATATTATCTGCAAGAACTCGCCTCAAACTAACCAAAACCTGGCAGTCATATCATCTCCCCTTCTGAGTTCCATAAGGGCATCTAGGGGAATACTAATTCCCATGCCCTTTTAGGAGGCTTTCCAGAGTCAATATGCAGGGTGGAAACCTAAGAGGGGTGGCTCTACTGGGTGTTGCTCTGTTACATTACAAGGCTTTATTATTGGCAAGTAAACTGACTAGGAGCTAGTAAGGCCAGGTTTATTGGCTGTAAAAGTATACATCCCAAAGGAAGACTTAACTGCACTCAGGTCCTTAATGGATCACCTGTTGGTTACATTTCCAATTTCTTCTCATTGTGTGAACTGTAAGAGAGAGCTCAAACTACTGAAGCTGAGAGCTCAAATCAGATAACCACAGTCTTTCCTCTTTGAAATTAAAAACAGCCTAGCAGGCAAATATGTTGCTAAATACTTCTGAGTAGGTGGGCATCTCTTGCTAATTGTGAATTAACATCAGTGTCAGCCTCTAAACACACTAATCAATGCATGCTTTCTATTTTTTTTTCCTCCCGAGAGCAACGAATAATCCTATCTTAATATGAAGAGGTTAGGATAAGTGTCATCACAGTTCTTTCCTGCAAAAATGTTAACTTCCAGTTTCAATGACCCCTTGCTTATTCTCCTTTTCTTGGACCTCAGAGAATGTCCTGCCAACTCCTGAATATCGCACCAGCCTCAGCTTCACCAGCATTTCCCCAGAGAAGCTCGGCATGAACACAGGGCTCTTGTCTCTCACTGGCCCATGCTCCAGAGCACCCTGCCCCCTCTTCTGGAGCATGGCCACATACAGAGTCATTTACATAGCTGTTGGAGAGGTTGTGGAAAAAAGGGGACCCTCATTCACTGCTGGTGGGGATGTAGACTGGTACAACTACTATGGGAAGCAGTCTGGCGATTCCTCAAAAAAATTAATAGAGTTAGCATACGACCCACCAATCCCACTCCTGGGTATATACCTGAAAAAAACTCAAAATCACATATTCTCAAAGATATATGCACCCCTATGACACTGCAGCATTATTCACAGTGGCCAAGACATGGAAACAACCAAAGTGTCCCATGACACAAGACTGAATAAAGAAAATGTGGTACATATACACAATGGAATACCACTCAGCCATAAGAAAAGATGAAATAACGCCATTTGCAACAACATAGATGGACCTTAAGAGCATTATGCTAAGTGAAATAAGTCAGTCAGAAAAAGCTAAGAACCATATGACTTCACTCATATGTGGAATATAAAACTGAAACTTATGAACACAAACAGCAGTATGATGATTGCCAAAGGGAAGGGGTGAGGGGAGAAGGAGGTCCTAATATAAGGTGACGGAAGAAGATTTGACCTTAGGTGGTGGGCACATGGAGCAATATACAGATCTTGTAAGATCAAAATAAAAAGCTTTTGCACAGCTAAAGAAACCATCAACAAAACAACAAGAAAACCCACTGCATGGGAGAACATATTTGCCAATGTTATCACCAATAAGGGTTTACCCTCCAACATTTACAGGGAACTCATACAACTTAACAAAAGGAAGAAGATAAACAACCCAATCAAAAAAATGGGCAATGAACCTAAATAGATACTTTTCAAAAAAGACATAAGGAAGGCCAAGAGACATATGAAAACATGCTCAAAATCACTAATCATCCGAGAGATGCAAATCAGAACGACAATAAGGCACTATCTCACACCTGTGAGAATGGCTATCATCAACAAATCAACAAATGACAAATGTTGGCAAGAATGAGGAGAAAAAGGAACCCTTGTGCACTGCTGGTGGGAATGCAGACTGGTGCAGCCACTGTGGAGAACACATAGAAAACACATAGAAACCCACACCTGAAACCTATATGTTCATGTTGACCAATGTCACCCCAATCAATTTAATAAATTTAAAAAATAAAAGGAAAAATAAATAAATAGCGATGTTGAATGACTTGTTGAATGCCTGTCTTCACCATGCCTATTGCACATGAGTCCTGGATGAACATTTATTTGTTAATTGACAGAATGCCTCTTTACAATGCCACATATTCTCTCTCTTGGTTTTCCACACTGCATAGATACTATTGGACTGGGGGAAGCTGCTATTAATTCTGCAATCAGAGATTCTAGACAATATTTTGATTCAAGGAATATTTCTAATATTAAAAGTGAGAGAAAGCAGTTTTATATAAGTCTCTTAATGGATTAAGTTCTCCTTGCTAGCATTGAGTTTTTCCTGATAGCAAGATAAGTGGTTCATGAGACCTTGCATACATTAATCCATTTATGTGAACAGGTAACAATGGTCAGAATAAAAATTCTACAATTTAAAAAATATCCAAAATTCAAGTAAAAGAGCAGAACTCACCCTTCATATACTCAGGTGTTACTCTACAGAATGGAGATTTTCCTAGATGATAATTTTTCTCAATTCCATTTAGGCCACCTGTAATTGTCTGGGCTTCATCATTAAGAATTAGAGGTATTTTAGCAATAATTTTACATGACATCGCTTTTAGGGGAAAAAATCTACATCTTCTCTTATATGTATACCCTTTATATATTTCAATAATCCTCAAGGAGATAAGAAATGTTTGGTTATAGTTTCACAAGTAGCTTTTATTTAAACTACTCTTGGGTACATACTAAAATAGACATGATATTTTGACCAAATATGTCTCCTAGATTTTTTTATGCTTTCTGTATCCACAAAATAGAAGCCAAAGTAAGGAGAGGGGGAGGATAGAGTGCTTGTTGTTTTTCAAAGACAGCACTATACCAAAAAATATTACTTTACATATTGTGACTACATCATTCCATATATCTAATGCTTTGAAAGGAAGTAGTATAGGTTATGAAAAGAAATATGTATGAATAATTTAAATCAGATTTCCACAGTTAAATTTACAGAGTTAAATATCAGTGGATAGCACACACACGCACGGTGTGCTGGCACTTTCTGTTGGGTCAGAGTTCCCCCCAAAATGTCCATTGTTAGTAGTGTGTGTTCCTTTAACATAATGCTGCTCTAACTCTGACATGCTGACTATAGTAGAAGAGAACTAATTTCTCACTTGGTTATAAATAAAAATAAAGACACATTAAAGTAATAGAATAAATTGTGGTTTTCATGAATCAAAATATATCCATTTCAGAAATTATCATTATCATCATTACAATAGCCATCACTTTTTAAATGTTTCTTTTATGAGGCACTGTGCTAGATGTTTTATACACATTGTACCACTGAAGGGCATCATTCTGTGACAGCCCAGTAAGTAGGCAGTTTTACCCCCACTGATAAAAATGGATGCTCAACTAAGAGATTCCAATGCCAGCTTTTCCATTTGGAATGCATTTGATCTAAAAAAAAATTTAGCAGCTACAACCATAAATATTCAACTTAAATACTGACTCTGAATTCAATACTAAAAGATAATGGTATAAACTGAAAATCACATTTAAGGCTCAGAAAATCAAACTATTAGATCTAAAAAATACTGATGAATTAGGAAAATTTGGTGCAAGAAACTTTAGACTCATGAAGAGATCTGCAACTTGTAACAGCACTAAGAGGCCCAGTGCACAAAATTCATGCTTGGGAGCAGGGGTCCCTCAGCCCGGCCTGCACCCTCTTGCAATCCGTGACCCCTCGAGGGATGTCCGAATGCCATTTTAGGGAGGGATTGGGGCCTAAACTGGTAGTTGGACATCCCTCTCACAATCCGGTACTGTTGACTCCTAACCACTGGCCTGCCTGCCTGCCTGATCACCCCTAACCACTCGCCTGCCTGCCTGAACACCCCTAACCACTCTGCCTGCTGCCTGATCACCCCTAATGGCCTCTGCCTTGGCCCCTGCTGCTGCGGCTTAATCAGAAGGATGTCCAGAATGAATTCTGGAAGGTCGTTCAGCTTTCTGGTCTAATTAGCATATTATGTTTTTATTTATTATAGATTGAGAACCCATTTATATAAAATGACATTCAAGAAAGTGTGTTCTCCAGCACTTCACTCCCAATATCAAACCCAGATGTGTTCAACAGTGGCAGCCATTTGAAATGCCAACAATGAGAATAGCTACAGCTTATTCAACACATAGCACATAGTATATGCTGAACTTAGTGCTCTGCTCTTTTTCTTTTTTTTTCCCATTAATTAATCTCTACACTTAGAGAGTAAGTTACTTGCCTAATTATTAGGCAGAGTCCGACTTAGGGGCACATTACTGAGCAGTTAGTAGATTTTCAATACTTATTGAATGAACAAGCAAATGATCTTTAGCCACATTGTGTGAAGACCTGACTTAAGTCATGCAACATTAAAGTGACTGAGGCAAAAGAGGAAGAAATAACTTCACCCTTAGTTGCTGACTTATACACATGGCAAGATTTAAATAATTACACCACCACAAGCGTATTTAAATAATTACACCATCACAAGTGGTATTAGTCTTTAGCAATCCAAAATGGCAACAACTAGCTTTCCTAACCTATTTCCTCTTCTTTTAGTTCTTATAGTTCTTCGCTCATTAACTGTTTACATGAAATTCTATTTTTTACTATAACCAAGTATTTCTTTATTAGATTACTGTATCCTATCTTAATTCTTTCTCTCTTTACATTATTATTAGGAAAAATAAAAAACAAATATTGGGAAATGCAGAATGTCCTTTACTGAATGAACACGTTTGTACACACACACACACACACACACACACACGAACACGGTTTCTTCAAATCCTTCCAGATATATTTGTATATAGAAGGATATCTCTGAATATTAATGAATAATATATATATATAATATTCACACACACTTGAAAGCACAAATGCAATTATATAATCCATACTCTTTGAAAAATTAAATATTTATATGTTTATCAATATATCTTGAACATCATTTCAAATCATCACCCTTTTTTTTCATGGTTATATATCATTAAATGGATGTCTTGTAATTTATTTACTATTCTCTCCATTAATTAATTAATTGTGTGTTGTTAGATTTTTGGTATTGCAAATAATAAGTCTTTCACTCCAAAGACTAGTACATGAAGGTTTCTCCATTCTCTCAACACTGAGAATAACAACTTTTTATTTATTTTTTAATATATTTTATTGATTTTTTACAGAGAGGAAGGGAGAGGGAGAGAGAGTTAGAAACATTGATGAAAAAGAAACATCAATCAGCTGCCTCCTGCACACCCCCTACTGGGGATGTGCCCGCCCCCAAGGTACATGCCCTTGACTGGAATCGAGGCTGGGATCCTTGAGTCTGCAAGCTGAAGCTCTATCCACTGAGCCAAACCAGTTAGGGCAGAATAACAACTTTTTAAATTGTTGCCAATATGATGAGTGAAATGTGAATATTACTATTATTTTCATTTTAACTTCTGTTATAACTTGAGATTTTCAAAGAACCTTCCAATTCAGAATACCTGGCATGACTTAATCCAAGTAAGAAGAATGTTCAGAGAAGTGGCTGAGTATAATCTGTAGTAGCTGAAGATGGCAACAATGAAAGAAACATTTGTCAGCGTAATGACATCAGAAACATTATGGTTGATTTACTTATTTACCTTATTTGCCAAATCAATTTCTCATAGCAAGGGAAGCATCCTGATATCCAAAATCATTCAATAGTCAACATGACAACAACCACATGTCTATATTCTTAAATTTTAAAAATTTTCTTAAATTAAAAAATATAAAAAATAAAAAAAGACTGCTGAATCCTATATACTATATATATATGCCTGCAGGTGTGTTTGGGGGATTTTCAAAAGCATGATTTTATTGCAAATAAAAATACAGGTTATATATCTGAATAAGCACATAAGTTGATTCTTATGTACTCTAGAGTTAGAGGACTGCTACATGCATTATTTTATTATTTCAAAGTATTTTTATTTAGAATAAGTTAAAATATATAGACACTTCCCAAAATACCTGTCAGTAGATTTTCAATACCTATTGAATGAACAAGCAAATGATCTTTAGCCACATTGTGTGAAGACCTGACTTAAGTCATGCAACATTAAAGTGTTTAACCAAATGACTTTTGAGTGTTTAACCAAATGACTTTTATTTGCTAAATTATTTACAAACATTTCAAAACAACCATATAAATATTACTATTAATATTCCAGTACTATATGGAGGTACAACTAAAGCTTAGAGGGAATGTTCCTTCCTCAAGCCACAGACCTAGGGAGTGGCAAAGAGAATACTGAAACACAGCCTCTAGGGACCAGGATTTCTATTGCTTTCTGTAGCTCTAGAATTTTAGAATAATAAAAAGTCAATGTTGATAAGGGGCTTATAGCCTATTCACTTCAACTAATACTTTTAGAAATATAAATCACCTCATCTTAAACATGTTTTATTCCTACATCTAGCACAGCCCTTGCCTTTAGTGGGCAATTCTATTTAGTTCTCAGTTTCTTATAATAAATCAGATACTAGACCATGTTTCTTGATGATGAAGCCAGAGTGTGTATTGTCATGGCTTAAAAAGAAGAGGGTACAAGACAATTTTACACTGACCAAAAACTGCTATCATGGCATTTGAATTCTCAAACATAAGAATGGTTTAGGTTAACTCTAAAGTCCAATATTATTAAGAAGCAGATCTGTCTCAGAAGCAGATATATCAAATCAGACAAAGACTCAAAGTACAAAAATTAAGTACATCTGTTTAGTAAACCTTTATTAATGTGTGTCAGTATCTGTCAGATTCTTTTTAAAACCTTTGGTGTAAAGAAAATCACGTCGTATATAGATATTCACTTGTCAGACAGTTTGTAATTTTGTTCTCTGCCCAAGGTGCAATGCTAGGGACTACATGGGGTTCCAATTTAAAGCAAAATCCTACTGCAAAGGAATGATAAGATCTTGTGAGCCAAACAGCTCCATGTTATAATCTATATCACTTTATGAAACTTACCAGGAAAACCATCATTATAAGTCTCAGGAGCCTTTTCATGTGCTTGCTTTCTATTCTGTACCATCAGTCTCTTCGTTTATAAGAGACAGAGTTTTTCTATTACCAGTTCTCTAAATCAACTCTTGTTAATGTCTAGATTAATAAATAGTCTTTATCAAATATTGTACTATTAAATGTATTCTCAACCCTGGATGTACATTAGTATCTGCTTAACACTAAAAACTAGTAATGCCTTTACCTGATTCCAACAGAATTCTGTTTAACTTCATTCAGTTCATCAGGGAATGTGCCTAGGTTTTATTTTTTATTTTTATTTTTAAATTATTGATTTCAGAGAGGAAGGGAGAGGGAGAGAGAGATAGAAACATCAGTGATGAGAGATAGTCATTGATCAGCTGCCTCCTGCATGCTCCCTTCTGGGGATCAAGCCCACAACCTGGGCATATGCCCTGACCAACAGAACCATGACCTCCTGGTTCATAGGTGGACATTCAACCATTGATCCACACCAGCCAGGCTAGGGTTTTATTTTTGTTGTTCCTTTTTTGTCTGTTTGTTTATTTCCACTGGATTGTATGTCTTGAGTATTTTGGTGTCTCTTTAAAAGATATTCCTAAAGGACATCAAATTCAAGACATTATGAGACACAAACAAATAAGGAATTGCTGCTGGGAAACATCTTTATTGGTAAATGCACTCAAAGTGACATTTTAATTTAAAGTATAACTTCAAACATAGAGTATTTCAGTCTCTCTCTTTCCTTCTCTCTTGCCTCCTCCCCAACATTAGGTACTAGCCATGGGTGGTTCTGAATATTTAAGTATTTATGAATGCCAAGGATGCAAGAAGAAAAAAAGAAAAAAGAAATATGCATTAAATACAAAAGAACTGAGTACAGGCCAGGAGGCCTAAAAGCAGACACAGAGATGGGTGGATAAGGTCTGCCTTGCATACATGTTGTCAGGACAATAAAGATAATGTACAGGGATGGCTTTCTGAATAGTTTTGAGGAATGGCTGTATCCCAAATAGTTTTTGTAGGACAAAGCAAAGTGTGAAATTAAGGACTAACCATGGCCACTATCCTTGTCTCATTCTCAATGAGCCCAGCTATGTCTCATTCTCATTTTCTAGCCCAACTATGAAAGAATCCTGAGGTTATCTGAAATAAGCCAAAACCGGTTTGGCTCAGTGGATAGAGCGTCGGCCTGCGGACTGAACGGTCCCAGGTTCGATTCCGGTCAAGGGCATGTACCTTGGTTTCGGGCACATCCCCAGTAGGGGGTGTGCAGGAAGCAGCTGATCGATGTTTCTCTCTCATCGATGTTTCTAGCTCTCTATCCCTCTCCCTTCCTCTCTGTAACAAAGAAAGAAAGAAAGAAAGAAAGAAAGAAAGAAAGAAAGAAAGAAAGAAAGAAAGAAAGAAAGAAAGAAAGAAAGAAAGAAAGAAATAATACGGAGTCCCTGATCCCTTCCTCCTGCAAGGTGATTATAAAGCAACTCGTTTCAAGGCACACTCCTCCACAGTCACTCTTCGACAGAAGCCCACCTCAATGTAAATGAAGGTGCTTATAATAGGATCAATCTATAGTGATGATTTTCAACCATGTCTTGTAAATTCTTGACCAGAATATGTTGATGTCATTCAAAAAATTTGCTTACTACAAAGTAAAATTCAGCATAATTTCTCCCAGATATAACATTTAAATATAGGGCGATCTATCACTTAGTAGTTGAAAGAAAACAACACTCTTTCACCCAGCCTTCCCTGGACCCATGTAGCAAGACCAAGCTCCCAACCCTTATTATGCTACATCCTTTGAGTAGGTTATCTAACTTTAGGTTATCTAACTTTAGTGTGTCCCATTTCCCTCAGTTTCAAATGGAGTTGATAAAAGAAAAAGTGAATACAGAACATTACTGTTACAAAACATTTGTCAAATGCTTTTTCTCATATCATCTTCCACCACTATTCTTTTGTATAGGTATTTTTTTTCTCCCACATTACAGACGAGTTTACTAAGTCTTCAGAGTTTATTTTTTTAGCTAGTATGATGAAGAATCAAGATCAAAGCATAGTCATTTTTGCCCGGACAGTGTGGCTCCATGGTTGAGCATTGACCTATGAACCAGGAGGCAGCCAATCAATGATTCTCTCTCATCATTAATGTTTCTATCTCTCTCTTCCCTTTTCTCTTCATCTCTGAAGTAACATATATTATTAGTAATAATTATTAATATACATTATTAAAGAAGAAATAAATAAAAGCATAGTTTTTCTTTGCAGATACTATGCTCTGTATTTCTGCCACTAAAACCCAACCCTGAATCCCACAGGAGAAAAGGTACTTTCTATTTTCACTCATCTCAGGTGGGTCATGAGCTTGACATATACCCTAACAGCCTTCTGCCAGTGCTTCATTTTAAAGGAAAAGAACAGATAGAAGTAGCTCCTATCAAGTTTCTTCTAAAGATCTCGATGTAAATGAAGGTGGTTTCCTAGAAGATTGCCTTTAATGAATTCAAATAATGTTGTAATAACCATCAGATTTACCCTCCTCTTCTTTAGCATCTCTCACCCCACGTCCAGATCTAGAGACAGTTGTAAAGAAGAACAAGAGATTCCCAGAGGTAAATACTAAGATTAAAATTGTATGCAAGGACCACCATGTGAACAGATTGGACAGACTGACTCTCAAGGACAAAGCTTGAATTTACATATCCTTCCAGAATCATAGGACCATGAATTTTGTAAAACAAAGTTAGCTAAATATTAATTTTCTCTAAGTATTTTCATGTCGTGTCTTAGAGCATTTAGAGGCGACAATAATTATTTAACACTTTAATCACTGCCATGCAATTAGAAGTTCCACAAACATGTTAATCCCTGATTTACTGACCTTCTCCAAAGAGTTAAATTTTGGCCCTGGCCAGTTTGGCTCAGTGGATAGAGAGACAGCCTAGGGACTGACGGGTCTCAGGTGGAATTCAGCTCAGGCGCACATGCCCAGGTTGCGGGCTCAAATCCCAATAGGGAGGGTGCAGCAGGCAGCCTATCAATGATTCTCTCTCATCATTGATGCTTCTATCTCTACCTCTCCCTTCTTCTCTGAAATCAATAAAAAATGTATGTTAAACTTTTTTTTCAAAGATTTAAATTTCAAAATACCTACCTTAACAGGCCCTTAAAACATACATATGAAAGAAAGTTAAGGATTAAAAAATAACTCTGACAGCACAGGGAATTGTATTATAAGTAATTTAAAAGCTATATTTTACTCCCTAAATTGTCTTGGAAATGAAAATTTTTGACTCAATGCTTTTAAAAGTGTTTGATTTCCATTTTTGCCTGATTAGGAAACTTTATTTAGCATAATAAAAATAGGTACAATATTTTAATCCAAGAAGGAAAATTATTATTTATCGTATTTCTGTCCTTTGAATTACGAAAGTAATGCTATGCTGACAATAGGGATTCAAAGAGAACTGTTTAAAGTTTCTAACATACAATGAATGAATATCCCTTACTCCTATTCTAGTACAATTTCACATCATCAATATTAGTCTGTATATGTATAGATACATATACATTAACAAATTCATATATATTCAAATTATGTTATTTATTAATGGCAAAATTAAAATGAGTGAAAAATGTTTATTCTAAGATACTCTCTAAGACAGTAGAGCAAGGCACAGGTAATGAAACAGGTATTAGAAGTCAACCATCTAAAGGAATGATGGCTTTGTTACTTCAAAAATTACAGATCATGATCAAATTACTTTATATGTTTGTGTCTCAATTAACTCATTGATAAAATAAGGTTAACTTTGTGTGAGAATTTTAAAACACAGTACACATAATATATTACCAGTAGAGCTTAAAACATTATAAGTACTAAATAAAGGCTGGATGTAGATAGTTATTATTGTTGACCTACATTGCTTTAAAAACACTCCATCAATTAAGATAATTATAGGCTAATAATATGATTACTAAGTGACTAAATTCAGGTCATATATAATTAGAATGATCAATTCTACCAGTTTCCTGGGAGCAAAGGAATTAAGTTCCTCAATCTCAGAACATTGTGTTGAAGCTGTTGGTATTTGAATTCCCAGACAAACCAGGAGTCAGGCCCTATATATAATAGGGAAAGAGTAGCAGAGTAGTGGGAAACAAGGGAAATAAAAATAATTTAATCGTGGGTGTCTTTTAGCCATTGTTACATGGCCATGAACTAGAAAAAACACCACCATCAGCTTCTCTAACTCCCAAGACCAATCACTGTGTTAAGCCTGCTCTTCCCTGGAAAGACTGCTGCCTATACTCAAGACTTAAAAGTGCTTCAAGTTCAGATTTTTAGCTGTTTTGTGCTTACTACTCTAGAATTTAAATATTGTACAAATACTACTGAATATTTCTTCTTAAGTAAGTAGGACATTTCAGGAGAGAAATGAAAACTTTAACAAAGAAGCAGGTGGGAATTCTAAAATTGAAAAGAACAGAGTTTCTGAATAACTATGAGCTTAACTTCAGGTTGGAAATAGTTGAGGAAATTCAGTAAACGTAAAGATAGATCAGTAGAAACAATTCATCCTGTAAAATGAAATAATAAAAATTGAAATAAAATAAACGGATACTCAGGAAATTATGGGAAAATATCAAATGAAGAAACAAACGCTCAGACAAAAAGAATTTTAGAAAATGAGAAAAAACACACAAAAATTATCAAAATGATGAATGGAAGAGAAAACATAATTACAGAGCCCATAGGCATTAAAATAAAAATAGGAGGTTTTTATGACCAATATTATGTTACCAAAGATGACAACTTGGGATTTGAAGAAATTCCTTGAAAAATACAAGTTGCCAAAAACTAAACCAAGACAATAAATCTGAAAAGTCTATGTCTTTCAAAGCAATTGTAATTTTTAAAAAATAAAATCCTTCCCATGAAGAAACTTCAGGCACATGTACTTTCACTTTGAGTTCTATTTAACATTTAAAGGACAAACAGTATTGATCCAATATTACACGTATCTTTTAGAAAATAGAGGAGGAAGAAACGCATATCTTCTAGAAAATAGAGGAGGATTATTATGTGGCCTGAATAATCCTGATACTGGAATCTGACAACCATATTACATGAAAAGAAAATTGCAGATCTGTAGGCCTCATGAACATGCACACAAACATTTTCAACAAAATACTTGCAAAACGTATCCTGCTAAATACAAACACGATAATACAGAGTTTATCCAAGGAAGTCCAGACTTCATCCACATTTAAAGGTCTATCAATCTAACCCCCCATATTAACAAAGTAAAACCAAAAAACCAATGGCCATCTCAATAGTTGCAGGAACAAGATTTGACAAACACTGTAATTACCACTATGATTGACATCACTAAACATTGACAATCATGTGGAAAATCTGGAAATATGTGTTGCTGGTAAAAGTGGAAAATGTTAAAACTAATTTAGGAAAGTTTAACATTTTTTATAAAGTTAAACATGCTCACTGTATTACCAGAAATTAATGTGAGCCAATAAACTTACTATGCTAGATTAATACAGTAGACGACTACTCAAAAATTTAAAAAGAACAAAGTACTGTCTTATGCAACCATGTAGATGAACCTCAAAAACATTATGCTTTATTTAAAAGAGCCAGATTCAAACCAGTATATACTACATGCTACCAAATGAACAGACACAAATAATCTATCATGAGATAAATCAGATTAGTGGTTTGGTGATGTGGAGGCTGGGAGGAAGAATTGAAACTGGGTCATCAAAAAATGTTTACTCTAAATCTCGATTTGGATGATGATAAAAACAGTGATAATATAGATCAAAACTTATCACATTTTATATTAACAACATATTGTTATGTAAATTAACTCACAATAAAGTATTTTTTAACCCACCAATGTGGGGATTATATGACTGGGTCAACTGTATGTGTTAATCAAACACAACCTCCATAGTGCACACAGATATTCATGTCCTATGCAATCAATAAGTTTTTTTGATTTATAAAGAAGAGTCAAAACTACAACCAATCAAGTTATTGGGCCACTGAGAGGTGAAAATTACATAATATATAATAGTTTGAATAAATACAGATTATACGTGGAAATATAACATTATCTATGTCTGGCCCTGGCCAGGTAGCTCAGTTGGTTAGTATATCTTCCCAATATACCAAGGTTGTGGGTTTGATCCCCAGTCAGGGCATATGCAAGAGGAGACCAATGAATACACTAATAAGTGTAACAAAAAATTGTTCTCTCTCTCTCTCTATTTCTCCTCCCCTCCCTCTCCAAACAATAAAAAGAAAAAAGCAGTGCAATAATAGTGAAAAGAATGCTCCTTGCTTTACATTATCATTATCAAATACCCATAAATCTACTATAAGGGAACCCTTTAATTTGGTGTCATTTATTTTGGCTATAAAAATTGATAATAGCTGCTATATCTTCCAAGATTATTTGATAATTTTTGTATCTTGATTTACTTGCTGACACTGAATACATTAAAGAAGTTTCCTTTTTGTGTATTCCCTTCACAATTATTCCAAAATTGGCTGAAATAATTTTAATCAATTCACTAGATATTTTTGGAAAGGTTCTGAACTATTTTAAATGGGTTTACTGTTTTATATAATTCCACTTTTCTTTATGGCCCCTTGGATAGTTTTATTAACAACAAAAAACCAACAAGGTCATAGATACTTTAAAATTCCATTTTTTACTCTTATAAATTATGAAGGTGGTAATCACTAATAGCAGTAGTTTTATTTTTTAAAATAATATGATACATTTGTATTCACATAAATCAATCCAAATTCTTATACATATTCAAATACACACACACACACACACACACACACACACACACACACACACACACACACATTTTGTAAGGTAAAAGTATCAAATTAACCATGGTATAACATAAACACAATTCTCAAACTGGAAGTGTTTAACACTCGCATGAAATCTTTGCCATGTAACGATAACTAAACTAAAGAAAGCAAGTTCTTCTTTCTATTGTTACATGAAGGCAAGTCTTACAGGTTTAACACAACAGTTTCAGATTCCACTTCTAGCAGGTGTTTGTGAAAATATTGACTTCACTATCTGCCAGTGTGTTGTTCCTCCCTCCAAAGTTAGGTGATTTGTTAGTGTACACATGGATTTTCAAGGCAGTGTTCATGCTCTTTCCCCTGTGCATAATTCCCTTGATATAGAATTTCCACAACCATTGTTGTAAAAAATGTTTAAACAGAGAGCATTTTGGTATGTTTGTAAGTGGGATCCATCATTCACTGCCATTCCACCAAGAGGCTATATTTAAACCTTTGCACTGCCTTGCCTTATCAAAGGAGCAGTTTGGCATTTGGTATTTGGAAACAGCTATAAAGCTGCACCATCTGTACCACTCTGTTTCAAGAGGGACATCAATTTTTATCCTTGCTGGATCCTGCAGGAATACTCTGCTCAAATCGGAACATGCATGACTCAGTTATAATTCAGTCATCTAATGGTGGCCAAGGGTGTATGTGGCAGACGGAAGCACTTGTGTTCATGTATTTGGGTAAAAATGAAAACTGTTGCCTGATATTCATTCACAAAGGCTAACAACTTACACTGGCTGACAAAATATCCAGTTATGGTGTTTCCTCAAGATATATTTTGGCAATTTATCTTTTTAAGGGAACATTCTAGCCTCCACTTGATAATAAAAGCACGTTTCTTCATCTATGAGTTGTATTTGGGAGAGCAAAACGTAGATTTACCTAACCTAAAGCATTTGCCATGCATAGAAATTAGAGGTGTTCCAACTACAGAAGTATAGATTGCGTTCTTTTTCTTTAAAAATTAATTAAAGTACAAAAGAAATCACTGGTGAATCAGAGCATTAGAGAAAATCAGAGAACTATTCGTAAAAAAAAGAGTACATTTGAGCAAAAAATAAAATAAAAATATTTATCTACAAATAAATTAAAAAGAATGATACCAACTGACCTTTACTTGCTCTGAACATACCAAAGAATAACTGAGCTGAAACAACATGTAATATGTAAATTTTGCATTAGAAATGCACTCTTTCCTGGCTGTGAATGTTGTTAAACTTTGGGTAAAAGTGTAATATTGCATGAATAGGAAACCATCTCTCAATGGCCTATCCAAAGTTAAAATGCCTTAGCTTTGTGAGGTTCTTTGAGATAAAATTTTAAGTAATATTATTTTTACTACCTGACAACTTCCGATGCTCTGATAGCTCCTAGAGAAGTTTGGATATCCTAAGGCTGAAAAGAATTTAACTCAGGGCAATGTCATATAACTGAAAACATTAAATTAAAAAAAAGTACTTGGCACAATACATTTGTTATTATTTAGAAGATGAAAATATGCATGAGAAATGGCAGGATGAACTGCCAGAAACAAAGATTCATTTGTATAGTTGTGTTTTTTAGATTTCAGTTACTTTCTGGTGTTATTTGCTCTTAAACATGACATGTGCATCCTTAGTTAGAGAATATAATTGCACATGCAAGTTCTTTCAATTTACAAAATATCCTCGAGAAGCCTAATACAGTCAAGGAAGCCACAGACATAGGACAGACGAACTCACATATGATACTGATAACCACAGGACACTTTCAGGGAAGCCAGTGACACCCGAGGGAGAGGAATCAAGGTTAGCAAACCACTGGCCTCATTCATCATATTCCGACAACTGCCTAAATAGAGCGTCTGGTTCTCTCTCCACAAGCTGCTGGTTTATGTATAAATGTGCCAGGTGCATGAACACGATTTGTAGATATCAGTGTGTCTTCCGGAATCAGTATTCTAGCATTTCCCTCCTAAGCACTTGAATAGTATGAGTTGCATATAAAGAAACATAAATGTGATGCTTTTAAAAGTAGGCTATTCTAGCCCAAATTTAAATAGCTTAACTGCTCCAAGTAAAATCTTTCCCTTTGGCAGATGTATTTTTATAGAGAAAGTCAAATAAGGTATTCTAGTGAGTACAAAAAAACTGTGAGAGTCCAAATCTTAGCAAATAGCTCCTGAAACAAAAATATCCATATTGTTGAACATTTATTTATTGCCAACCTATTGGACTCAGACATAGAATGTCAGTGGAAAATGAGGACTTAAATTCTTAAAGGGGGAGGGGAATCAGATCAGGTCTTGGGAAGTTTAAACCCAGTTTCTCCAACAAAACTTGGTGGAGACAATAAAGGGTCCATCTTCCCACCATGGAGTTCTTTCAAGAATAAAATAGAAGTTTCAAACTCAAAAGCCATTAGGCCACCACCACCTTCTGCTCTACAGAAATAAAATTTCCCAGAAATGTGTTAACATCACCTGAAACCCAATATACCCTAATACACCGGCTGAGTTTGGAGGCATGCTCTTGTTCTGTTTATTTGAGTTTAGTACTGGCTGTGAAGTTATGGGTCATGCTGGCAGGGACAGGAGGCAAAGGGCAAGAAGTGGGGAAACAGGCAAGACAAGTTTGTTGTAGAGACTAGAATGGAATCATTGATGAGTTCTATGCATTAACATGACATTGTAAAAGCGATCAACCAAATATTGAAATATTACAAAGAAATTCACAGCTGATCAATACGCATGGACTAGAACCAAGACAGGAAAAACTATGAAGGTGTTTTTATGAAATCTTTGAATTAATCAAACAGGAAGAGGCGAAATATATTTTTACTTTGTTTCTGGTGAACCAGTTATTGAAAGAAGTCAACTCTCACAGATGTAAAATGTCTGAGATCAATCAGGACTTCTATTTGGTTTTCCTTTTCTTAAACTGGAGTTTTAATGGTGGTTATAGTGGATATCTGTTTTTCCTCCATTAAAGTTTAAATGTATCATTAAGCGCAGTGGTTCTCAATCCTGGCTGAAGATTGAAATTACCTGGGGAGCATTTAAAGAACACCAATGTCCAAGGCCCAGGCCCAGATTCTGATTTAATTAGTCTACAATAGAGTATGGGCATTGGTGTTTGTTAATGGCTCCCCAGGTAATTCTAAGGCACAGATAGGTTCGAGAACCACTGATTTGGTTCTTAGTTTGTAGGACTATAAAGTGATGAGTCCGCTGGAACAGGTAGAGCGAGGATACAACCCAGACTGATTGGAGACCAGGTTCCCTCTTCTATTCCACATGCACTGCCTGGTCTAGACAGCATACTTTTGGGAAGGAACTGTGTGACTGAGGTTGTATGGATTATGTTGAGGGAATTCTAAATTAGCATCTGAAAGATTCATTTGCCTTTCTCTGGTGGCTGAACCCATATAATACAGGGTGAAGGGGAATTAGGTTTACAGTTGTTCCTATGGAAAATAATACAATAATCCTATATAATAAAAGGCTAACATGCAAATCGACTGAACAGCAGAACAACCAGTCACTATGACGCATACTGACAACCAGGGGGCAGACGCTCAATGCACTCAATGCAGGAGCTACCCCCTGGTGGTCAGTGCGCTCCTATAAGGGGAGCACCGCTCAGCCAGAAACCTGGCTCACTGCTGGCAAGAGCAGCGATGATGGTGGGAGCCTCTCTAGCCTCTGCGGCAGCACTAAGGACCCCTTGGTAGATGTCCACCTGCTGGCCTAGGAGCAGGCCTAAGCCAGCAAGTGGACATCCCCCGAGGGGTCCCAGACTCTGAGAGGGTGCAGGCCGGGCTGAGGGACCCCTCCCCCAGTGCACAAATGTCATGCACCAGGTCTCTAGTTAATAAATAAGAATACAAGAATAAACTCTGTGTTTTGCGTACGCACACCTGTAACCCTACTTTTGCCCCAACTACCCTCTATGAGTAAGAAGAAATGTGCAGCCAGGATTGACACTGTGAAGTAATCCAGTTTACAGCAAATGAGGGAAGTCCTTCCTGAAATGTAGCTGTTTCTTAGACCAGCTTTTTTATTTTTTCCTAATAAAGTCTCTGTTTTATTCAAAGAAAAAAAAAGGTATCCTACAAAGCAAAACTTTTAGATCTATGAAGCTTGTCTTTATTTCCTAAAAAACTAAATGGCCCTAACCGGTTTGGCTCAGTGGATAGAGCATTGGCCTGTGGACTCAAGGGTCCCAGGTTCGTTTCTGGTCAAGGGCATGTACCTTGGTTGCGGGTACATCACCAGTAGGGAGTGTGCAGGAGGCAGCTGATCAATGTTTCTCTCTCATCAATGTTTCTAACTCTCTATTCCTCTCCCTTTCTCTCTGTAAAAAAATTAATAAAATATATTAAAAATAAACTAAATTAAAAAAAATCCCTGCTAGTTTTTAAAATATTAAGGCATTTTTTATTTTTTTAACAAAACAATTCCAATAATTTTGTGTCTTTTAAATATCTCATCAGCAGGTTCTGGGCCATGTTTACCAAAAGAAAAGCATGCAGCCTTCACTTAAAAGTGGTTCAGGAGTGACCTTTCAGGAATTGGCACCTGTATATTTACATGTAGCGACTAAGAAAATGTCTAATATTTGTGGGCTTTGGTTTTTCCCATGCACTTAACACTTTTTTATGAACTCAGATTTTTCAAGGAAGTCTTAAAGCAGGAACATCTGCTAACCTGCAATTACGAGTGCTGACAGTATATCATCAGAGTACACAGAAGCAGGTTCAAAACATGTGACTTTGAAGGAAACGATGACAGGCCTGAGCACAGAACAGAATGTAATCATGCAAAGGTGTGCTCATGCATCTTTTATGTGTTCAGGTATTTGGACTGAATTTAAGAGACTTAAAGGTGCCTATTAACCTTAACCGATTATTGAATTGACTGGGAATGTTTTTAAAATAAAAACAAGCATATGTTGCCTTTTTTCTGAGTAATCTAGCAGCTACTGACAGTCAGAGAAGATGGATTTGATCAAAGAGAATTCTGCTTCTAAAAATGATGGTCAGTATTTTGCTTTGTATCAAGTCCTTGCCCCATTTTTTCAACTGTCAAACTGAACTCCTTCTATATTTTTCTCTATGTTAGAAAGCCTCTCTCTCTCTCTCTCTCTCTCTCTCTCTCTCCCAAGTACACACACACACACACACACACACACACACACACACACACATATGTATTCACAACTCCAAGCTTTTTCTTTTTTCCATTTCTTCAAGGAGCCCAATTACAGTGAAGGCTCACTCTAAGGTGGGGCTATATGAGAATGAGAGAATCTCTTTGACGCTTCAAATAATTGACTAGTATTGACTACAATAGCTCTGTCTGAAACCCAGTTCCTTTCTAGAGCAAAGAGCCTGATGGTAAGGGTTATTTATTTTGGAACCCAATTATGTAATTCCATCTATAACATTTCTCACCTTGCTCTATTAAAATCTGCTTGGGAAAATGAAACAGGTTTGGGGCTAGAAAATTAACTTAAATCAATTAAGATTTCTAAGATCTTAGTCCAAAATAAAGTTTTAGTATAGAGTTTTTGAACTACATCAGTAAGAGTTTGGGAATCCAATTATTTGGTACCTTGGTTATTCAAATTTATGAAAAATATGAATTCTGCACCAGAATTTTTTATTTATTTTTCTAGATAATAATTTCGCTGGTTTAACTATTCCTGGATGCTTCATAATTTTACATGAAGGAAGATAATTTTATGTAATTTTTTATATTTATTGATTTGAGAGAGAGGGAGGGAGAGATAGAGAGAGAAAAATCTATTTGTTGTTCCACTTATTTATGCATTCATTTGTTGCCTCTTGTATGTGCCCTGACTGTGGTGTTGAACCCGCAACCTTGGAGTATAGGGGATTACACTCTCACGAATGGAGCAACCTGGCCAAAGCCTTCTTTTATGCAGTTTTTAAAATAGGATAATCTAGTCACCAAAACTGCATATAGATGCTGAATCGCATAATGTGCTGTGAAAGTTACAAAAGAGCCTGGATATTTATAATATTGCTTTTAACCACATGACAGGGGTTGCTTCCCTTTTCTTCCTACAA